>NC_089255.1:51173001-51480550 GCF_963930625.1 Muntiacus reevesi
CCAAAGCACATTAGAATCACCTGGCGTCTTAAACGCCATTGTTCAGGCTGCGCCCCAGCTCAGGATCTCTAGAGGTGGGGGGAAGGCACCGCAATTTTTCAAAACTCTCCATATGTGCAGCCAACTTTGAGAACCAATACCCCAAAGAATTCCCAACGTGTTTTGAACAGTGCATTGCGAGCAGCGTTGGAAAGGTACGGCAGCCTTGGGGTGAAGGGGTATAAACCGAGTAAATATACAAAGTTTTAAAAATCCTGTGTAACTAACTCCAGCATGACAGCCAAGCACCTGTGAAGAGGCCAAACAGTGATGCAACTTGGAAAAGTCCCTTGGAAAGCTAGGATGTGTGCTGTACGCGAGGCGGGGGCTTTCAGGAGGACCTGCCTGGACCGGGAACGCCAAGGAGAGGGAGACGCCCACCCGCCCTTTCTTTTCGAGGGATGGTTGGGACCAGCACGGCCCGAAATAAAGGAAAAACAGGGTCGGACAGGGACAGAGGTGCTCGTTTGAGTCCGGGAGGAACCCTAGCTCACTCGCAGCTGTCACTCAAGACCGAGGGTCGAGGCAAGGGGTGCTAAGACTGCCAGGCGCCCTTCGCTGCACGGCGGTTCCGGAGCCCCTCCCTCGCCTGGGGCCCCAACGCGGGCCCCCCAGGAACCCGACCGTCTGTGCTGCACGCCTCCCGGCCAGGCGCGCGCGCGGGAGCCTGGAGCGCACCTTCCAGCCCCAGGGGAGACGCTGCACAAACTGCGCGGCGCGGGGCTCGGACGGCGAACCCGAGCCCCTCCGGGTCCCGCCGGCCACGGCGACACCTCGGCCCCTGGTCCCCTCACCCGCTCTCGGCTCACTCACCGCTGCCTACCGGGTCCCGCTCCCGCCGCCTCCAGCAGAGCCCGGCTCGAGTGCAGAGTCCGCGGCGCCGCCTAGAGGCCGGGCGAGCCCCGGCCCCGCCCCGCACGCCTGCCCGCCCCCGGGGAGGAGGGGCCGGCGCCCCCTTGCCCCATTCCCGGCCGGCCCGCCCCGCCCTCTGCAGCCGCCTGGCGCGCCCTCCCGGTTCCCCTTGAGCCGCCCCGGCCCTCGGGACACGTCTCCCCGCACCCCGACACCGCCCCTCCTCGGCTCGGCCCGGGACGCGCCCGCCCCTCTGCCGGCACCTCTTCCCCACCCCACTCCGTCGGGCCTCACACTCCTCTCCAGCAACGCTTTCTCCTCACCCTTCCCCAGATCGGAATGTCCCCCCACCTCCCCTCCGCCTTCCCCCGTAACTTTTCGCCTTGGAGCTTCGGCCGTTCCAAATTCCTGACAGCCTTGCCTGTTTCGCACCCCCGATTCCCCTTCTGTCCCTTGCCCACGGCCCCTTTTCTCCCTGCCCTTCCAGGCAGCCTTTTTCTCCCCGACCTAGTCAGAAACTTTAGTGTATAACTTTTCTCCTACCACAACCAAATCTACAAGTATTTACTGAGCACCTATTAAGTCTAGAAATACTGATGGAGAGGTCGCCAAGAATAAATGTCCGTCTCTGTTAGAGAGGCCGGGAAGTGAGATGCCCAAGGCCACACAGCTGATGGCAGTAGAACTGGGATTAGCGGTCAGATTTCTGGTGCATGGCTGAGGCCCGTTCCATGGGAAACTGCAGAATGACGCTAACCAGCTGTGAGAGTTTTCTCATCTGTGAAATAGGAGGATACCCACTCCACCATGTTGTGAAGATTACCTAAGAAAACAGATATGGAATAGCACACCACCTGTACTTAATAAGTAATGTATGTTGACATATGGAATGAATAGACACTTTAAAATTCAATAAAGTAACAAAAAAACTTTAAAAGTAATAGTGAATGCAAGAAAACACTTGCAAATCATATCTGATAAGGAATCAACATAAAATATATAAAGAATTCATACAACTCTAGCAAAAATACAATCTGATTTTTAAATGGGCAGAGAATCTGAATAGACATTTTTCCATAGAAGATGTACAGATGGTCAACAGGTAGGTGAAAAGGTACTCAACATCACCAACCATCAGGGAAATGCAAATCAAAACCACAATGAGTTATCATCTCACATCTGTTCAGAATAGGTGTGAAAAGAATAAGAGATAACAAGTATAGGTAAGGATATGGGGATGTAAGTTGGTGCCACCACTATGGAAAACAGTATGAAGATTCCCCCTAAATTAAAAATTGAACTACCATAAAATCCAACAATTCCACTTCTGGGTATTTATTCAAAGAAAATGAAAACACTAACTTGAAAAGATTTATGTACCCCAATGCCACTGCAGAATTATTTACAGTAGCCAAGCTGTGGAAGGAACCTCAATGTCCTTGATGGATGAATGGCTAAAGAAAATGTGGTTTAAACATACAATGGAGTATCATTCAACTGTAAAAAGAGAAGGAAATCCTGGCATTTGCAACAACATGAATGGACTTTGAGGACATTATGCTAAGTGAAATTAAGTCAGAGAAAAACAAACACTGTATGATTTCTCTTATATGTGAATCTAAAAAAACTAAAAAGCAAGCTCATATATACAGAGAACAGATTGGCGGTTCCTGAGTGGCAGAACTGAGGGGTGGTTGAAAAGGATGAAGGGGGTGAAAGGGATAAAAAGTACAAACTTTCAGTCATAAAATAAGTCATGGGATGTAATGTAGAGCATGATGACTATAGTTAACAATACTGGATTACATATTTGAGTGCCAAAGAACTGATGTTTTTGAACTGTGGTGTTGGAGAAGACTCTTGAGAGTCTCTTGGACTGCAAGGAGATCAAACCAGTCCATCCTAAAGGAAATCAACCCTGCATATTCATTGGAAGGACTGATACTGAAGCTCCAATACTTTGGTCACCTGATGCAAAGAGCAAACTCATTGGAAAAGACCCTGATGCTGGGAAAGACTAAAGGCAGGAGGAGAAGGGGATGACAGAGGACCAGATGGCATCACCGACTCAATGGACCTGAGTTTGAGCAAGCTCCGGGAGATGGTAAAGGACAGGAAAGCCTGGCGTGCTGCAGTTCTTGGGGTCACAAAGAGTCAGACATGAATGAGCAACTGAACAAAAACAGCATAGCTGAAAGCTGCTTAGAGATTAGATCCCAAAAGTTTTCATCACAAGGGAAAAAATCTTTTGTAACTAGATGCTAACTAGACTTATTTTGGTGACCATTTTGTAATATATACAAATATTGAATTATTATATTGTACATCAGAAACTAATGAAGTGCCATAGGTCAATTATTCCTCAATAAATAAATAAATATTTAAAGTAATATTGATAGGATGGTGGGGGAGATTTGGAATCTACTTATCCAAAGGAAGCAGCCATGGTCAAAGAGTCTCTTTGGAGGAAGTGGGAAGTTGAGCTATCCTAGAAATCATGGATCCAGGGGAAGGTGAGTCCAGGAAGACACTCGTGTGGATGGGGTGTGTGAACACTGTTCAGAGTGTGGTCCAGCTTTTCCCAAATGGAGGCTGCCTTCTGGGGGTCACTGGATGCATACTAGTAGGGTGATGGGGCCAGATGGCAGAAAAGGCACTCAATACCAAGGTGAGGGGGCTCAAGTTACCCACACAATACTTGGACATCTCAAAATGTTTGGAATGGAACTTGCATCTGACAGAGGGTACTTAGATGACCCTGGGAACTTGGGATGGCAGACAGCTGTAGCCCAGGAACCAGACAAGTGATGGGGGGACTTGCAGCAGGGAGGGATAGGAAAGAAAAAATTTCCAGAGAAGACCTTGAGGACTTGGGGAGCAAGTGTGTGCAGTTGGAGAGTGGAAAGGGCAAACACAAAGCTGAGGTTTCCAGGCTGGTGGCTTGGAGCACCCTAAATAATGAGTTTTTAATGAGAGATGCTGAAGTTTCCACGGACTGTGAGGTAATGATGGCACTTTTCAGTGGAAATGCCCCCACTGGCAGCAGGAGGAGGGGCAGGAAGTAGAAGGCAAAGGAGAATAAAGGCCAGATCAGGTGCCAGAAGAAGAAAGTGAAATGCCCTCACTTGGGGCTGAGGAAGCAGGGGGCACCAACCAAGGGAGAAGGAGGTGGATCCCTGAGAGCTGTCAGGAAGAACCAGGGAATCTTCTGATGGATCTGGGTCAGGAAGATCCTCTGGATAAGGGAATGGCAACCTACTCCAGTATTCTTGCCTGGAGAATCCAATGGATAGAGGAGCCTGGTGGGCTACAGTCCATGGGGTCGAAGAGTCGGACAAGACTAACACACATATAAAAGATAAGTAGTTCATGACACAGAATATCACTAACCCACTTCTCCAATAGACCCCTGTGTAAGGAGCTGTACAAAGTAGACAGTACATATTAGTTAATAGTCTAAAAAGATTTAATCAGCAACTGACTCTGACTTCAGGCAGGTTTTTCCTGATAACAAAAATAAGGGGAGCTGTTGGGGGCAAAAAGAGATGCAGGGCAGAAATCCGTTTATTAGAGAAATTGCTTTTGAGGCTGCTACTGTCAAGCTGCATTTCAAGCCATTTCAACTTCAGCTGAAAATGAACTCCCACCCTCCCCAGGCTAAGCTTCTGAAATTTTGAAAGGCATCCTCCCTTTATTTTTATTGCTCCTTTGGGATGATGTTATTGAGCCCATAGAAAGAGGCTTTTTGGCCCACTGCAGCAACTTGCCAAAGGAGAATATTCCGGAGGGAGAATAGAGAAAAATCACCTTTTTTCTCCACCAGATTTTGTGTGCATGAGAACTGTGATGCAGAGGAGAAGTGCTGTGGGGTGTCAATGACATACAAGGAAGGAAGCAGAACACAGGATCGGCCATAGAAGGGAAGCAGCATCGCGGGTTTTCCTGGGCGTCACACTGGGAGGATGCAGTGAATGTGGGAGAGTGGAAGGGCATTCACAAAGATAGGAAGCAGGAAGAAACCGACAAAGCAGAGGGGTGTGTTTGGCTGAAGTGGAGAAGCTATGCTGGGAAGAAAGATAGGGTGGGGGAGGGCAGCTGGCAAGAGGCCTCTTGGTTCGAGCCGTTAGAGGGGCTGCCTTGGTTTGGGTTGCCCTGAGAGTAGAGCCTGAGACAGGACGGGGGATCCCTGGAAGCAGGAATGAGGTAGCAGGAAGAGTGAAATAGAGGAGAAGGCGGAAGCCACTGTTAGGGCGTGCTGATGAGACAGGTACTGCCTGCAATGGGCCCCTCGAGGAGCGTGCTCAATGCCCCCCAGAATGAACTATCTGAAGGGCAGGAGGGGTGAAGTTATATTTTCAAGTCTCAAGCCAGGACTGCCCCTGAGGACTATACTCGCCAGTCACCCCAGCTCCCATCCTGAGAGGGCTCCCCGGGCCACAAAGCTGACTTGAAGTGAGAAGTCATCAGCACAAAGTGTCTCTGAGTTTGGGTGGAAATGCCCCGGCAGCTTCAGCCTCTCCACCACCTGGCTCTCACAGCATTCCTCCAGCACCGGCCTCCTGCAGGACACAGCAGCCATTGCTTCTCCCAGAGCTATCTCCCCACTCCATCCATCCCGCCCTTCTCACGGTGGAGTGACTCCAGCAAGAAACTTCCTGCCCTTGTTTTTCCCAGAACCCCAGAGATTAGACTTCCAGCAAGTTCCTCTGGGGTTGGCACCATAACAGCTCTCTGACTCCCAGTGAGACACAACCACCTTTTCCCACAAAGCCTGGCTCTGAGCCAGGGCAGAGAAGAGAGAGGGTACCCAGTCTCATTTTTAGATGATTTGTGCTTCCCACACTTCTCAAAGTGTTCACACATACACGTGCTAGGGGAAGGGACTTCATACACCAGACCCATTCAATTTCTGTTTGAAGTTCTTGAGTCCTTGGGCAGGTCTTCTGTCTGTCTAAAGAAAACATGAACCCCTGGGCAAGATGTGGAAAGTCCCACATGCTCTGACCCAGAAAACTCAATGTGGGGGCCACGCCCTGCCCACTCAACCCCTACACTCTGACCCTGCTCTTAAGTCTCCTTCATTGAGAATATCCTTCCCTCTTGCTCGAATCCTTAAAGGTTTAACTCAAGTCTTTCCTCCTCTGTTCTTCCTTTTTGCCTTGAGAAGTGTTTTATCTTTTGCATCTCCTGTATTGACAGGTGGATTCGTTACCACTGCATCACCTGGGAAGCCCCTATCACAGCACCTACTTGTCTGTAGTTCAGCCCACCCACACAGGGAACTCCTTAACTGCAGGGAGCAGGTGAGATCTTGGGGATCTAGCCACCAGCACAGACAGCTGTTCAGTAAATGTTGAATGAATGAATGAACACATGATGGTGAGTGCACACATGTATGGCTATCAAGAAATGCCACTGAAGGACTTCCCTGGTGGTCCAGTGACCAAGACTCTGCACTCCCAATCCAGGGGGGCTGAGTTCAACTCCTGCTCAGGGAACCAGATCTCACACGCTCCTGCTATTAGTAAGAGTTCACATGCCACAACTAAAGATCCTGCACACTGCAACTAAGACCCAGAGCAGACAAATAAATAAATACATTTTTTTTTTTTTAAAAAGAAATGTTACTGTGGTTTTGTAGCAGAGTCTGAAGTCAGGCAGGTTGATTCCTCCAGTTCCATTCTTCTTTCTCAAGACTACTTTGGCTATTCGAGGTTTTTTGTATTTCCATACAAATTGTGAAATTATTTGTTCTAGTTCTGTGAAAAATACCGTTGGTAGCTTGATAGGGATTGCATTGAATCTATAGACTGCTTTGGGTAGAATAGCCATTTTGACAATATTGATTCTTCTAATCCATGAACACGGTATGTTTCTCCATCTATTTGTGTCCTCTTTGATTTCTTTCATCAGTGTTTTATAGTTTTCTATGTATAGGTCTTTTGTTTCTTTAGGTAGATAGACTCCTAATATTTTATTCTTTTTGTTGCAATGGTGAATGGTATTGTTTCCTTCATTTCTCTTTCTGTTTTTTCATTGTTAGTATATAGGAATGCAAGGGATTTCTGTGTGTTAATTTTATATCCTGCAACTTTACTATATTCATTGATTAGCTCTAGTAATTTTCTGGAAGAGTCTTTAGGGTTTTCTATGTAGAGGATCATGTCATCTGCAAACAGTGAGAGTTTCACTTCTTCTTTTCCTATCTGGATTCCTTTTACTTCTTTTTCTGCTCTGATTGCTGTGGCCAAAACTTCCAACACTATATTGAATAGTAGTGGTGAGAGTGGGCACCCTTGTCTTCTTCCTGATTTAAGGGGAAATACTTTCAATTTTTCACCATAGAGGGTGATGCTTGCTGTGGGTTTGTCATATATAGCTTTTATTATGTTGAGGTATGTTCCTTCTATTCCTGCTTTCTGGAGAGTTTTAATCATAAATGAGTGTTGAATTTTGTCAAAGGCTTTCTCTGCATCTATTGAGATAATCATATGGTTTTTATCTTTCAATTTGTTAATGTGGTGTATTACATTGATTGATTTGTGGACATTAAAGAATCCTTGCATTCCTGGGATAAAGCCCACTTGGTCATGGTGTATGATTTTTTTAATATGTTGTTGGATTCTGTTTGCTAGAATTTTGTTAAGGATTTTTGCATCTATGTTCATCAGTGATATTGGCCTGTAGTTTTCTTTTTTTGTGGCATCTTTGTCCACAGTCATCAAGACAGTATGGTACTGGCACAAAGACAGAAATATAGATCAATGGAACAGAATAGAAAGCCCAGAGATAAATCCACGAACCTATGGACACCTTATCTTTGACAAAGGAGGCAAGGATATACAATGGAAAAAAGACAACCTCTTTAACAAGTGGTGCTGGGAAAACTGGTCAACCACTTGTAAAAGAATGAAACTAGAACACTTTCTAACACCATACACAAAAATAAACTCAAAATGGATTAAAGATCTAAATGTAAGACCAGAAACTATAAAACTCCTAGAGGAGAACATAGGCAAAACACTCTCCAACATGAATCACAGCAGGATCCTCTATGACCCACCTCCCAGAATATTGGAAATAAAAGCAAAAATAAACAAATGGGACCTAATGAAACTTAAAAGGTTCTGCACTACAAAGGAAACTATAAGTAAGGTGAAAAGACAGCCCTCAGGTTGGGAGAAAATAATAGCAAAAGAAGAAACAGACAAAGGATTAATCTCAAAAATATACAAGCAACTCCTGAAGCTCAATTCCAGAAAAATAAATGACCCAATCAAAAAATGGGCCAAAGAACTAAACAGACATTTCTCCAAAGAAGACATACAGATGGCTAACAAACACATGAAAAGATGCTCAACATCACTCATTATCAGAGAAATGCAAATCAAAACCACAATGAGGTACCATTACACGCCAGTCAGGATGGCTGCTATCCAAAAGTCTACAAGCAATAAATGCTGGAGAGGGTGTGGAGAAAAGGGAACCCTCTTACACTCTTGGTGGGAATGCAAACTAGTACAGCCACTATGGAAAACAGTGTGGAGATTTCTTAAAAAACTGGAAATAGAACTGCCATATGATCCAGCAATACCACTCCTGGGCATACACACCGAGGAAACCAGATCTGAAAGAGACGCGTGCACCCCAATGTTCATCACAGCACTGTTTATAATAGCCAGGACATGGAAGCAACCTAGATGCCCATCAGCAGACGAATGGATAAGGAAGCCGTGGTACATATACACCATGGAATATTACTCAACCATTAAAAAGAATTCATTTGAATCAGTTCTAACGAGATGGATGAAACTGGAGCCCATTATACAGAGTGAAGTAAGGCAGAAAGATAAAGAACATTACAGCATACTAACACATATATATGGAATTTAGAAAGATGGTAATGATAACCCTATATGCAAAACAGAAAAAGAGACACAGATGTACAGAACAGACTTTTGAACTCTGTGGGAGAAGGTGAGGGTGGGATGTTTTGAAAGAACAGCATGTATATTATCTAGGGTGAAACAGATCACCAGCCCAGGTTGGATGCATGAGACACGTGCTCGGGCCTGGTGCACTGGGAAGACCCAGAGGAATCGGGTGGAGAGAGAGGTGGGAGGGGGGATCGGGATGGAGAATACATGTAACTCCATGGCTGATTCATGTCAATGTATGACAAAACCCACTGAAATGTTGTGAAGTAATTAGCCTCCAACTAATAAAAAAAAAAAGAAAGAAAGAAAGAAAGAAATGTTACTGAGAACAAGCTCTGAGCTCATGTCTTGTGAACAGACAAGGGAATGATACAGCCCATCTGAATGAATTCTAATAAAAACTAACTTGTGGCCTTGGACTAGTAACTTAATCTCCCTATGGTCTGGATCCCAAAGTTCATAAAGGGAGGTGATATTCATGTACCCCACAGGGAAGAGATGCAGCCTAATTACTATTTTAAAGGTCCTAAGTAGACTTTGGAAAAACAAATGTGTTTGTGTACAGTATGGAGTAAGGTAATGAGGGTGCCATTAACATATTCTTACTCAGTGGGAAATTGGGAAATAAAGAAATCATTCCTTTATTATTTATTTATTCACTTTAAAGGTAGGATGTCCCTATCATACAGGTGCACATGTTGAAAGAGGAGTGAAGTTTCTTAATAGAAAAAAAAATCAAGCAAGGCATGAGTTTGACTTCATGCTGCCCTTCCCCATTTGCTCTAAGAGGATCACAGATTTTTCCCAGAGGTGTTCCAACATGCAGAATAAATTTTTTAAAAGTGAAGGGAATTCCCTGGCAGTCCAGTAGTTAGGACTCCACACTCCCACTGCCAAGGGCCCGGGTAATTCAATCCCTGGTCAAGGAACTAAAATCCCACAAGATGCACAGCATGTTCAAAATAAAAACCAAAAATCAAGAGACCGTAAATAGCAACTACAGAGAGATTCAGCATAACCAAAGTGTTTTATATACTCTTTGTGGATCAGCTGGATCCAAGCAGGGCAGGGCTTTCTAGAAGCCCTATCTGCCTGGAAGAAGAAGAAGAGTAGGAATGTCAATGTACACACTGCTATATTTAAAACTGATAACCAACAAGGACCTACTGTTTAGCACAGGGAGTTCTGCTCAGTACTCTGTAATAACTTCAATGCAAAAAGGTTTTGAAAAAGAATAGATACATGTATACTTGTATAACTGAATCACTCTGTTGTACGCCTGAAATGATCACAACATTGCAAATCAACTCTACTCCAACATAAACTAGAAATTAAAAAAAAAAAGCAGGAATGGCAAAGCTCAGTCGATTTGCAGAGGAAAGACTAATCAAGAAACAGGACGAGTTTACAATCCCTGTCTCCTCAGTCATGCTCAAGCTATAAACTGATACTAATTCAATGAAGATGCATTTGTTAGATATTACTTTCAGGGTAACAAGAAGCCTGGCAGGCTATAGTCCATGGGATCACAAAAGGTCGGACACGACTTAGTGACTGAACAACAACCCTGAAAGTGTGCCTGGCTATGTTAAAACAACTTCAGGATATGATTTCCCCTTTTCCATTGTGTTTTGGCCAAAATCAGGATAGCTCAAACTTCAAGGTTTAAAAAAAAAACTTAAAAAATGCTTTTTTTAATTTCTTTTTTTACTCTGTGGGCCACATTTTCTCTGTAGCAAATTAACCATTTGTGGGGGGGGGGGGTTATTTGGTCATAGATGACCTAAGCCATCTTGAAGATCACATTCTCAAGCCAACCTGGCAACAGACAAGATCTAAAACACCAGATCAAACATTTTTAAATGCCACATTTTTGCTCATTTACGATGGCCAATGCTTTGTAACAAGGAATTTCTTCTTCCAGAACACATTTTTCTTGGATGTGTTTAGCTAAAGTAACCAGCTGGGACCATTTGGTGGCTAGGTTTTGAAATAATGAAAAGTAGAGTTTAGTTTATCTTGCAGAAGTAGATATGATTTATTTTTCTAAAACTTAAGTGTAAGGAGTTACCTTAGGGCTCAAGAGTTAGTCAACTTAAGGAGCAGGTTGAGAACCACAGATTGGTACCCACAGACCTATGATCAAGGTGACTGTGAGTATATACCAGAAACTTGGAATTCTTGAACAATCTCACATTTAACATTTAAATGTCAGAACAACCTGATAGATGTTCTTATCCCCCATTTTACCAATGAAGGAGTTCAGAAAAACCACAAAACTTGCCTAAGATCAAATTCTTCATTACATGCTCCTGGATCTGTCAGGACTTGAGCTCTGCGGGAGAATCACAGATTGCAGACTACAAGGCCCCTAGGGGATGATTCATCCCACCCTCCACTCATTTCAGACCAGAGTTGGCTTCCTCCTCTCCAGCTCCCTGTGGAAAGCCTGGGTGGGGGGCAGACCTCAGCATCCAGGGTGGCTACAGAGAGTTCTGAGCTGGGTGGTTTTCCCTGAGTCTCCCTCTATGCTTTAGTTTCACATGTGGCTCTCATCGGTATCAGCCTCCTCTGAGTCTCACCTAGTGCCAGGGGAGCCCAGCACTGATTGTGCCCCAACCCCTTCCATCGAATTCAAGGGCACGGGGACTGATGATATCCATGGGTTTTTCCCTTGCCATGAGAATTCCAGAGTTTGCACCAACATGATAAGGATCACTTTCTCAAATATGGATATGGGTTTGGAAACAGGCAAGGGGGCAGGCAGCAAAGTGTGTGTCCCTCAGCCTTAGGAAGCTGCCCATAGGAGGGGCCAGGCAGGAGCTGAGCTGGGGCATGAGAGGCCAGCATAGCCCAGGTTGAGGACCCTACATGGGTGGGGGCCAGAGTCGGCCCAGGCCTCTGGCTCAGAGCCAAAGTTTCTTTCTTTCTTTTTTTTTTTTCTGAGGCCTCCAGTCGGTTCTGACCTTGGGGACCCAGTCAGTAGCTTTGAACCAAACATCAGAAAGGTACTGGATATTTGGATGGAAGAGAAGACACTTAAGAATGCCTTTCAGACAACATAGGAACTGTTAACATAGGAAAATTTACAAGTAGTTGGTGGAAATAGGATGGAGACCCCCTGAATCATCTGTAGGGAGAGGGCATGACAAAGGGAAATACAGGCATCATTATTACCAATACAAATGCAGACATCACTGATGTATTTCAGTGTGGTATCTTAATGTCAACTGAACAGCTATATTTAGGGATAGTCAAAGATGTACCCTTATGCTGGTCCTTTTAATACATGGCTACATTATGACTTTCATGGACCCTGGACACATTTATATATATTTATATATTGTTTATATATAATTTTATATATATACTGTGCTCAGTCACTCAGTCATGTCCAACTTTTTGTGACCCTAAGGATGGGAGCCTGCTAGGGTCCTCTGTCCATGGAATTTTCCAGGCAACGATACTGGAGTGGGTTGCCATTTCTTTCTCCAGGGCATCTTCCCAACCCAGGAATCGAACCCTTGCCCCCTGCATTGGCAGGAAGATTCTTTACCACTGAACCACCTGGAAAGCCATAATTTTATATATAAATAGTATGTGTATAAAATTTTATTTTATGAAGGTACTGGTGTAAAGAAAATTATTTTGATATTATATAGTAACACATTTTCTTCCACCTTAAAGTTTACTTTTTTTCCCTAACTTTAAAAGAAATTAAACATTTTTGTGGGGCCCTGAAAGTATCATGTGTTCAGGCACACAGTGGCCCTGCTTGTATCCTGAGAGTTTCTGCCCTACCCTGAATACCTGGGAAAAACTTTAAAGAACTTTGCATGGAGCTATACTCCAGGCCAACTTAATTGAAGTCTCCAGGGGTGGGTCAAGACTCTATATTTGTGGCATTAAAAAAAAAAAAAAACTCCCAGGTGATTCCAATGTGCAGACAGGATTATAATCCTCATTCTAATAATTTTCCTCATAGGACCTTAAGTTTCTCAATAGCAAATTCTCCATTGTGGTTTTTTTGTTTTTTAACTAAGAGACTATCCTTTGAGGCTGAAGATGGGCCACTGTTTTACACATCAATTTTCCAGGCAAAGAACTGAATTATATTTTATTTCTATCAGTGGGACAATGTATTTGAAATATTAGCCCCACATACCCCACTCCCTCTTCTGTTCTTTGTAGCTCTCCCTCCCCAATACTTTGGCCACCTGATGCAAAGAGGCAACTCATGGGAAAAGACCAGATGCTGGGAAAGATCAAGGGCAGGAGGAGAAGGGGGTGACAGAGGATAAGATGGTTGAATGGCATCACCCACTCAATGGACATGAGTTTGAGCAAACTCTGGGTGATAGTGAAGGACAGGGAAGTCTGGCATGCTGCAGTCCATGGGGTTGTATGTAAAAGTTGGACACGACTTAGCGACTGAACAACTTCTTAAGCTCCTGTTTGCTTGCTGTCTTCAGGATAGGATGTGACAGCCTGGAAGGCAAAAAAGAAAAGAATCTCAGAGTGGGGGGGTTGAAAGGCCTTGGCACTGGGAGTCTCTGGGCCCATACCAAAAGGCACAGAAATATGGAGCTTACTTATGGGATTTGTTCTGGGACACTAGAAGACATATTCTAGATTAGCTAAGGGTGGGGTGGGGGGGCAGGCAGGAGGGGAGACTTACCAGGAGCAGAGTGCAGAAACCTTTCAAAAAGAAATAAGGAAAAAAAAAAAGATGGATGTAAGGGCCACTACAGGGGACTTGAGGGCGCACCACGGAGCCAGGCAGCCTCCACACCAGCCTGCCCCCCGCTCTTGAGCTGCCCTACCCTCTGGGTAGGGGTGAAGCTGCCCTTCCTCCACAGTCAGCCCTTTGCCTGGTGACCAACTAGGAGGGGGATACCCACTCATGCCAGAGATTTTGTGCATTCCCCTTGTCTTTATCCTGAGTGCTCCACTCCCACTGTAAAACAATCTAGGGACTTCCCTGGTGGTCCAGTGGCTAAAACTCTGAGCACCCAATGGAGGGGGCCTGGGTTCGATTCCTGGTCAGGGAACTAGATCCCGTGTGCCACAACTAAGAACTGATGCAGCCAAATAAATAAAAATAGTTTAGAACATTGTTAAGCCCCCAAAAGAAGGATGGAATTTAGGACACCACGCTCTAACAAGATGTGCTGGATATTTTCCTGGAATTACAAAATTCTTAGAAAATATAGAAGTGAAAGATGACTCTCACAAATCATTTCATCGCTTTCATACTCACACTTAATAACAGAAAAAGATCTCTCCAGTCAGCACTAAAATTCAGACACCTTAGAATTATAACTTCCTTAATGGATGCAACAAAGGTTGAAAACATTTTAGGAAGGAAGTGACCTACACTTGATATTTTGTAGACTGCTAAGTATGACATTAAGGGACATAAAAAAGAACCGTATAATGTAACAAACTGAATTTGGCCAGAACAATCTCCAGTAAGGGAGCTCTTAGGATCACACACCATCTATCTTAATTACATACCTGTCCAAAAGATAGCACACAACAGGAAGGCTGTAGGCTTAACCAGCCTGGAGGGCTATAAATTAGTTACCTTGTTAAGAATTTGGTTGTCATATGTCAGCATGGGACAAGGCATCTAGTTCCTGTTTTAAATTTTGTTTTCATAAAGCAGCAGTACTATGGGCTTTGTAAGGAATGATAAAATGGGAAGAGATTTTTCAAAAAAGGGTACTTTATTGCTTCTGAAATACAGTAGCATTGAGGGCCAATGTGGCCGAAGTCTACATTTCTTTCTTTAGCTGTTACAATTTGAAGGAAAGGTACTTAATAAAATTGATAGTTTTCAAACATTGTGTTTTGGTGAAAATTTTCTGCAGATGGATGGTGGTGATAGTACAACAGTGTAAATGTACATGATGCCACTGAACTTACTTAAAAATAGTGTATATAGTGAATATACTTAATAGTGAATATACTTAAAAATAGTGTATATAAACTTTGTTTTGTGGATTTTATCACAATTAAAAAAAAAAAGAATAAAGAGCATGTGGCTCCAGGTTGCAAGAGGAAAAAAGCACAAAAGCACTGTGTTTGTGGTTTTATTTGTGTGTGTGAGTATGTACGTACATACATATGAAAAAAGGAAGAGAGATTATATTTACATTAAAAATAGCTTTCTGGTTATTTGTATCTGGCTGATGGAAATGTATGAGCATCGGTGCATATTTAAGACCTTGTGAGCTTGTGAAAGCACCTGAGAAATGTAGGAAATCTGAACCTTATTTTATAAAATATTATAGGCTAATTATACTAAGAAAAGGAATCACAGAATCATTTATAACATTTGGCATCTTGCTCAAGGCCCACCTACTCATGCTTTCCTCCAGTCTTATACCTGGTCCCCACCATTTGAAGCACCCACACCCATCTTATGAACCCTCCAGAATTTACCAACATATTGTAAAATTGTTTGCTATTCAGTTGAACTATTGGAAGGAAATCAACAAAGCAGTATTAAGATACATAATACAATCTGTACATAGACCTGGATATTATAACACAGTTTGTTGAGATGGGATTGATGATGGCATGAGGCATCATTTTCTGGAAGGATATCTATTACCTAATAGTTCTCTTCTCCAACAACTCCACCAATAATAATAATGCCAGTTGCATCTTCTCTGCCTGATTCTGCTGTCTGTTTCAATAGGTGAAGATGTGAGAGATGCAAGGGGCGGAGTTTCTTTGTGTCAGGTACTGTCCAGGGCTTTACATTCATTATTTAATTCAGTTCTGACGATAACCCAGACAATATTGTTATACTCCTTGTGCAAGGAGGAAAGTGGAATGCACAATTTAGGGTAATTTATTCAAGATTGCACAGCTAGCAAGTGGCTGGGCTAGGATTCCAAAATAGGTCAGACCAACTCCAGAGGCTGTGAGCTTAAGCTCTGTGATACACCATATGTCTATAGTACCAGCCTGTCTTATACGTAATGTCTATATTAGAATATATTTTCTTTTCCATGATAAAAGTAACTCAGACCTTCCAGGTCAAGATGGCTGAATGAGCACAGACTGAAACACTCCCTTTTACTACAAACATGGAAATAAATGAAAGACAAATCCCCCAAATGGAATGGAAACTTGTAGCTATAACAGTTGCTACAGAGAACTCATAGGGAGCTAAGGACGGCGCTAGAGGTAAAGAACCCATCTGCCAATACAGGAGATGTAAGAGATGTGGGTTCAACTCCTGGGAAAATCCCCTGGAGAGGGGAAAGGCAACCCACTCGAGTACTCTTGCCTGGAGAATCCCATGGAGAGAGAAGCCTGCAGGCTACAGTCCATGGGGTCCCAAAGAGTTGGACACAAATGAAGTGACTTAGCACACAAGGTCAGGTATGTGCTAAACTATGTGTAAAGCCCACAGCTAACATCATAATCAATGGTAGAAGATTGAAAGCTTTTCCTCTAATATTAGGAACAAGGCAAGGGTGACCACTCTCATCACTCCTATTCAACATAGTACTAAAAGTTCTAGTGAGAGCAATTAGGCAAGAAAAAGAAATAAAAAGCATTCATATTGGAAAGAAAGAAGTAGAACTGTCTCTGCCTATAGATGACATGAACTCATATATAGAAAATCCTAAAGAATCTACCCAAAAAAGAGTTGAACTAATCATCGAACTCAGTAAAGTTTCAGGATACAAAATCAACATACAGAAATCAGTTCTGTTTCTATATGCTAATAATGAAATACCTGAAAAATACAGGAAGAAAACATTTATAATAGCAACAAAAAAGAATAACATGCTTAGGAATAACTTTAACCAAGAAGGTGAAAGATCTTTTTCCTAAAAACTATAAGAGTTTGAAGAAAGAAATTAATGAAGACACACAAAAATGGAAAGATAGCTCTGGTTCATGGATCAGAAGAATTAAAATTAAAATGTCCATACTTCCCAAAGGCATACATGGATTCAATGTAATCTCTATCAAAATTTCAATGGCATTTTTTACAGAAATACAAAAATCAATCCTACAGTTAGTATGGAAGCACAAAAGACTCTGAATAGCCATTCTGAAAGAAGCTGGAGGCACTACATCCCCCAATTTCATACTATTTTAGAAAACTGTATTAACCAAAACAGTGGCATGAAAACAAACTCATAGACCAATGCAACAGAACTGTGAGCCCAAAAGTAAACTTTCAAATATACAACATCTAATATTTGACAAGAAAACCAATAATACTCAATAGGGAAAGGATAGTATCTTCAATAAACAGTGTTAGGAAAACTAGATAATCACAAGCAGAAAAATCCTACCCTGCATGACTCACAAAAATTAACTCAAAATGGATTAAATACTTAAAAGTAAGACCTGAAACCTGAGAGTCCTAGAACAAAACACAGGGGAAAATCTCCTTAACATGGGTCTTAGCAATGATTTTTTGGGGATATGACAACAAAATCACAAGTAACAAAGGCAAAAATCAATAAGTGAGCTGTATCAAACTAAAAACTTCTAACTAGTAAAAGAAACTATCAATACAATGAAAAGGCAACTTACAGAATGAGAGAAAATGTTTGTAAGCCATATATCAGATAAGGGGTTAATGTCCAAAATACATTGAAAACTCATAGAACTCAATAACAAAAAACAAACAATTCAATTAAAAATGGGCAGGGGACCTGAACAGACATTTTCCCAAAGAAGACATAAAAATGGCCAACAGATACAGAAAAAGTTACTCAACATTACTAATATTCGGAAAGATCTAATTCAAAGCTATAGTGAGATACAGAAAACAGTGTGGCAGTTCCTCAGAAAACTAAAAACAGAATTACTGTGTGATCCAGCAGTTCCACTCTTGATCACATACTCAGACAAAACTGTAACTCAAAATGATACCCCTATGTTCACAGTGGGCTTCCCAGGAGGCGCTACTGGTAAAGAACCCGCTCTCTAATGCAGGAGATGTAAGAGATGCATGTCAATCCTTGGGTCAAGAAGATCCCCAGAGGAGGGCATGGCAACCCACTCCAGTATTCTTGCCTGGAGAAAACCATGGACAGAGGAGCCTGGCTGGTTATAGTACATAGGGTCCCAAAGAGTTGGACATGACTGAAGCGACTTAGCATGCACGCATGTGTGTTCATAGCGCTATTCAGAATAGTCAAAACACAGAAACAATCTAAATGTCAATTGACAGATTAATGGATAAAAAAGATGAGGTACATATATATAATGTAATACTACTCAACCATAAAGAAGAATGAAATAATGCCATTTGCAGCAACAAGGATGCAACTAGAGATTATCACACTAAATAAAGGCAGTCAGTCAGACATTGCAGGCAGATTCTTTACCATCTGAGCCACCAGAAAGCCCTCACATACATACAATGGAATACTACTCAGCCATAAAAAAGAACAAAATAATACCATTTCCAGCAACATGGATCCAACTAAAGATTATCATACTAACGTGAAGTATGTCAGAAAAACAAATACCATATGATGTCACTTATGTGTGGAATCTAACATTTGGCAGAAATGAACCTATCTACAAAACAGAAACAGACTCACAGACACAGAGACAGACTTGCAGTTGCCAAGTGGGAGGGGGTAGGGGAGGGATGGAGTGGGAGGTTGGGGATAGAAGATGCAAACTATTATATATAGGATGGATAAACAAGGTTCTACTATATAGCAGAGGGAACTATACTCAATATTCTGTAATAAATCATAATGGAGAAGAATATTTTAAAAAAGAATGCCTATATGTGTATAACCGAGTCACTATGTTGTACGGCAGAGATTGGTACAATGTTGTAAATCGACCATAGTTGAACAAGAAACAAAAATTTTGTTTAAAGTATGAGGAACATCCCTGGTTGAGAATCCATCTTACAATTCAGGAGATGTGGGTTTGATCCCTGGTTAGGGAACTAGATTCTACATGCCACAGGGCAACTAAGCCCACACACCACACCTAGAGAGTCCACATGATCCCTCATGACACAGTGTATATCCCACATGCCACACCTGAGGTCCAACGCAGACAGATAAATAAATAAGTTAAAAAAAAAAAATAAACTATGAGATATCATCTCATGCCTGTTAGAATGATTATGCTCAAAAAGAAAAGATTTGCAGAGGATTTAGGGAAAAGGAAATATTTGTGCACTGTTGGTGGGAACGGAAATTAGTAAAGCCTCAAAAAATTATAAGTAGAACAACCATATGATCCAGCAATTCCACTTCTAGGTATATATCTAAAGGAAATGAAATTAGGATCTCAAAGAAATATTTGAACTCCCACATTCATTGCAGTATTATTCACAATCGCCAAGACAGGAAAACAGCTTAAGGGTCTGTTTATGGATGAAAGGATAAAGAAGATATGGGATATGTGTTTGTATGTATATATACATATTTTTGTATATATACACACATGGAATATCATTCAGTCATGAGAACAAAGGAAATCTTGCCCTTTGCCATAACATGAGTGGACCTTGAGGGCAATATGCGAAGTGAAATGTCAGACAGAGAAAGAGAAATACTATACAATCTCGCTTATATCTATAATCTTAACAAACCAAAGTCATAGAAACAGAAGGTAGTATGGTGGCTGCTAGGGGCTGGGCATTGGGGGAAGGGGGAGATGTCAGTTGAAGGCTATAAATTTCCAGTTAGAAAATAAGTTCTGGGGATCTAAGATGCACAACATATGACTATAGTTATCTTTTTTTTTTTTTAAAGTCGCTCAGTCATGTCCAACTCTTTGTGACCCCACGGACTATACAGTCCATGAAATTCTCCAGGCCAGAATACTGGAGTGGGAAGCCTTTCCCTTCTCCAGGGGATCTTCCCAACCCAGGGATCAAACCCAGATCTCCCACACGGCAGGAAGAATCTTTACCAGCTGAGCCTCAAGGGAAACCCAAGAATATTGGTGTGGATAGCCTATCCCTTCTCCAGCAGGATTTGATTCCTGACCCAGGAATACACAATAAGTCAATTGTAACAATAAAGCTGGGGGTGGGGGGAAGAATTTCCAAAATTCCTCACCCAAATCTCTCAAATGTTAACATCTCACTTCACCGATAGTACATCTATGAAAATCAGATGATTAACATGGATACAATACCACTATAGTCTACAGACGCTATTACATTTTCATGAATTGTCGCTAGTTATCCACTGTTCTTTTTCCTCTTAAGGATCCTTCAGGATGTCACACTGCATTTGTCTCCTTGGTCTTTTCCAGTATTGGATGGATCCTCAATCTTTCCCTGTCTTACGATCTTGACACTTTTGAATAATATTAGTCAGTTATTGTGTAGAATGTCCCCCATTTGGGGTTTATCTGATGTTTTCTTGTGGTTAGACTGAAGTTATCCATTTTTGCCAACCACAGTACAAAGGAAATGGCCCCTCAGTGCATCATGTCAGGGGGTTATGACGTTTCCATGTCTTATTCCTGGTGATATTAACCCTGGCCATTTGGTTAAGGTGGTGCCTGCTGGGATTTTTCACTCTAAAGTTACTACTTTTCTTTTTGTAGTTAATAAATAACTTAAAGGAGCTACTTTGAGGTTATGCAGATAGCCTGTTGTTTCCCTTCAAATTTTGCCCATCAATTTTAATTTCTATGAATCATGCCTACACTAAACTTTTACTAATGTGTTTGTCTAGTGATTTTATATGCACCTCATTAAATAATAATTATTGGTATTATGCTATTCTCTTATTATTATTGTAAGAATTGAAACTCTCTCAACAGAAGAGTTGTTGTTTCTCATCCATTTGCTTATTTGCTTATGAGTATGAACTCATGTATATTTATTTTATTCTATGGGTTATACTCTAGTGTTATCATTATTCTGTTACTCTAATTGTTTCCTCCTTGGCCATTGGAAGCTCCTTCAGGCTGTCTTCTGCTCCCTTTTAACGTCTTCCTGACATTTTCTGAGCATTTACTTACCTTCTGTCACAGGTGGCACAGTGGTAAAGATCCCACTACCAATGCAGGAGATGCAAGAGATGTGGGTTTGATCCCTGGATTGGGAAGATCCACTGGAGAAGGAAATGACAACCCACTCCAGTATTCTTGCCTGGAAATCCCATGAACAGAGGAGCCTGGGGGGCTACTCGATGGGTCGTAAAAGACTCGGACACAACTGAGTGACTGAGCATGAACGTAAGATGCTCTAAGCTCTTCTTATATTTTTGCTGCCCAAGTCCAAGAATCAACCACACCTACAAAAAACGTGACTCCATTTAGAAATGAAGATCTGAGCACTAGGTGAACTTATTCTCACTGGTGTCATGCTTCTAGGCCCTCTGAGAAACCAGAATATATTATATATTAACCCATACATTCACACACATCCATATTCCTGTATCTACCTACCTGTCTGTATACATATGACGTGTATTATATATATGACACACATATATGTATAATACATTCATACTGACAACTCAGATTTCAAACCAATACCACAGGGTTCATTCTAGCCTCCCCCTTTTCTTACCTGTAATTTCCTTCTCTGTCAGTGAGAAACCTGGCTCTCATTATCTATAATGTGTTTACTTATCTGTTCAAGGCTTCCCAGGTGGCCTTGTGATAAAGAATCTGCTTGCCAATGCAGGAGACGCAAATGAGATCCCTGGGTCAGGAAGATCCTCTGGAGGAGGAAATGGCAACCCACTCCAGTATTCTTGCCAGGAGAATCCCTTGGACAAAGGAGCCTGGTGGGCTACAGTCCGTGTGGTTGCAAAAGAGTTGGACACAACTTACTGAATTAGCGCACACAGTCTACACCTAAGGTAGTTTCAGAATTACTAACTCCTGTGAAAAATAAATCCCAGGCGGCATTAGTGGTAAAGAACCCACTTACCAATGGAGGAGACGTATGAGACACAGGTTTGATCCCTGGGTGGGGAAGATATCCTGGAGGAGGGCCGGCCAGCCCGCTCCAGTAGTCTTTCCTGGAGAATCCCATGGACAGAGGAGACTAGCAGGCTACAGTCCATAGAGTCGCAAAGAATCAGACACGATTGAAACAACTCAGCACATGCGCACAGGTACAAATCCTAGAAATACAGTATTTGCGAGCATTCTTCTTATCTTTAGAGACTTCTCTGATGGTAGCAAGTCAAAACCCCTGTTTTCCCAAGGCACTTAGGTTGGTCCTTTTCTTCCCTACCCCCTTCAGTGTGGTCACATTATACATCCGTATCATGATCCGGTTCATTTGCAGCAACCTACCTCCTATTCAGGAAAACACACATCATTCCAGTTATTTATTTATTTTTTTAATTTACACACAGTAAAATTCACTCTTTGAGGTTTGCAGTTCTGTGGGTTTTCACAAACGTATAGCCTCATATATCTACCATCACAGCCATGAAACAGTGTCATCACCCTCCAAAATTCCCTCATGCTGTCCTTTCATGATCAACCCCTATTTCTGGCAAATACTGATCTGTTTTCCATCCTTATGATTTTGCCTTTTCTATGATGTCATATAAGTGGATTCATGCAATATGTAGTTTTGGGGAATCTGGCTTCTTTCACTTAGCAAAATACACTCATTTGACTCTAGGGGTCATGATCCACTGTTATCCTTATTTACTTTGTTGCTCAGATTCTGCAGTTCTGGCTGTTGAGAGTCCTTTCAAGTTGGCTCCTGTGATCTTTGGATATTTCATTATGTTTCCAGCACTTCTCTATCTTCTGGCACCACAAGCTAGTCCTGGCTTATCTGTTCTTTCCCTTTCTCAATCCTGAAATCCCAGCCTGTTTCTCTAAGAAGCCTGTGTGCCTGGAGAATCCACACCAGGGGTCAAGACAACCTGTTCTCGGAGAAGAAGGCCTGGAGAGAATCTTAACTCACCCACTGCAGTGCCCAAGAGAGGGCAGAGGAGAGGGCTGTCCTCATCAGAAGGCACTGATGTGGCCGAATCAAGCGGCTAAGTGCAGACGTGGGTTTACTGAATCATGCAGGCTGGTGGAGGGCTCACCCCAATGCTGTCATCATCACGCACCTATGGCTTCTCTGATTCCTGGCATCATTTCCAAACAGCACTGTGCACAGAGGCCGTCCAAGGATTTCAAACATGATGCTAAGTCTCAGAGGTTCCCTTCATCCCAGGATGCAGTCTTGGTGCATCCTTTACACCGACTGCCCTACTTCTCCCAGCCACTGAAAATCACACCAGAGTAGTTGTTTTCATTGACTGAGCCAACCAGTGGCCTTTTCATCAAATTACTTGAGGTAAGGAACCCCTTGATGTCTACCTAAAAACTGGGTTTAAAACTCATGTCTAAAATATTTGATTCTTTCAAAACCCCTTGCTAAAGTCATCTGTATCAAGGGCAGGCTGTGAGAGTGCCCTGGGGTGGCCATGGGAACTGGTGTCTAGGGATTTCAAGTGACACCTAGTTAGCAGCTGGCTCTTAGCGGCTCTTTGGAAGAAGGGATGTTTCTCTACTCTGAGAATGGAACGTTTCTCTCTTCAGACTGTGAACAGCTAGCTGTGGGGGATTTTACTGAGGAGAGACAGGCCGTTGTGTGATGGGATTCCTGCTCACTGAAGGAGTGAGGGGCAGCGGCAGGAGCTGGCTCCCACGTGCTCCATGAGGAGCACACACCAGCAGCTGAGCTTGCATCTCTGCCTGAAGCAGGGAAGCCTCGTGGAGCCTGCTGTGAATGACTGTCACGGGGGTTGGGGGGACGCTGTGGGTAGCAGTAGCCACCTCAGTGCCGCGGCACCCGCTGGGGTCCCCTTCCTGCCCAGGTGCCAGCACCAAAGATCAGCCTCTTGACCCTTCCCCCTTACACCCTGGGCTGCAGTCCCACCGCCTGTCTCCCCAGCACCCTTTCAGCCATCAACAGTCACTTCAGCTGATGTCAGCATATTCCCACGATCCAGGTGTGACCCAGAAGCCCTTGCTCCCAAGAACCTGCCGCTCGAGGGCCTCGCGGGTCCAGGTGAGACCGGTAACCATCAGGCCTCCTGCCCCCAACACACCGGGGATCAGGGCAGGACGTGGACGTCTTGGGGCCACTCTTCTGCCCACCATGCTCCCCAGGAGTTCTGTGACAAACCGCTTGTGGTGGGAGATGGGCGAGAGCTCTGAAAGCTCAGGAACTGAACTAGGTGTCAGCAGAAGAAAACTGCACCCACAGTGCTCCCAGGATGAAGCTTTAGTAGGATCGACGCAGAGAAGGGAGGTTTGAGACTCAGAAGATTTGTGTGCACCTCTCTCACCTGATCATGCATAGGCTGCATTTCCCAGAAAGTGGAACTGTTATGCAGGGTCAGGGAGGGTAAGTTCTCTCCCAGGGCCCGAGGCACAGTGTCTGGAACGAGCCAGAAGTTTAAAGGCAAACCTGTTACGAAGTCAGCCAAGAGCAGAGAAGGGCAAAGCCTCCCGGCACTGCCCCCACGGCACACAGGCTTATGTACTCTTCTGAGCTGTGCGGAGAGGCTCTGCAGATTAGCCGGCAGGTGGGCCTCAGAGAAACGTCAACTTGACAGGACAGACTTGGAATGGGAATAGTCTCCCAGCCAGTCTCCCCGTCTTCCGCGATCACTCCACCTTTCTGTTGCCCTAGGGCTCAGCAGCTCAGTTCTGTCCAACTCTTTTGTGATCCCACAGACTGTAGTCCTCCAGGCTCCTCTGTCCATGGAATTTTCCAGGCAAGAGTACTAGGGTGGGTTGCCATTTCCTCCTCCAGGGGATCTCCCCGAACCAGGGATCGAACCCGCATCTCTCGCGTCTCCTGCATTGGCAGGTGTGTTCTTTACCACTAGTGCCAGCTAGGAAGCCCCCTGCTGCCCCAGAGACATTTCCAAAAGCAAACCCAGACACAGGAGTTCAGTCCAAGCCCTGCAGTGGCTTTACGTATCCTTCACAACCCATGTCTGCCCTTCCCTACAAGCAGCTCTCTTTCCTGAAAACATGACCATCTTTACAGCTTCAAGATTTCTGGGATAAACCCCCCTCCCTCCTCTTTCTGTAAAACTCTAACTTGAGACCAAATATCACTCCCCCCAGAAATTCCCATAGGAGCTTAGTGGCATCTCCCCTCGCTGTTCTCATCCTGATTCTCCCACTGGGCTGAGTACCTGGGGTACAGAGCACGGTCATTTCCCTGCATTTCCCCAGGACCTACTGAGCGAGGGGCTGGGCATGGTGGGTGCTCTGGAAATGTTTGTCACTTGAAGAAGGGTTACAGAAGGCTGGCGTATTCTGCTTTCCCGGTTCCCTAGGAATTAGGAATTTGGAAGTAGAATCTGAATGTTTCATTAACGTATGAAGTTGGACTAAGTCCACAACTAAAAGAAAAATCATCTTGGCAGTTCTGACAGATTTCTGGCATTCATGGGCACAGTTAATGACCCCCCTGTAGCAATCCCCCTGCCTACTGACTTCACGACTCCTCCCATTAAGAGGCAGAGTGTGCTCTCTCCCCACTGGAATCGGAGCTGACCTTGTGACTTGCTTTGGCCAACAGAATGGAGCAGAAGTGTGATGTGCCATTTCAAGTCCAGGACTCTGGTGATCTTGAATGCTTCTGCTCTTCTCTTAGGACCCTTTGCCTCAGCCATGGGAGCAAGACTGCTACAGGAAGAGAGAATAAGCCCAGGCTAGTCTGCAGAGGAGAACCGATTCATCCCATCTGAGGCCACACTGGATCCACCAGCCCCCAGCTCAGCCACCAGCTGCCCCTAGAGTATGTCCAGCTGAGTTCAGACAAGACTGGCATAAGTCATCAGAATCCCCCATCTAACCTACAGACACATGAGCAATAAGAAATGGTTGTTGTTGGAAGCTACTAAATCTGGGAGATTTACACAGCATTACTGTTGCAATAGATAACTGATATGAACAGTCGATTGCTGAGAAACAAATGAGAGATGAGTTCCTAGATGCTATGGGAGTGGAAAGGAGGGAGTCAAGAGAGTTTATCCTCCTTATTAAAGTTTCATGTGAGGGAAAACAAGGACCTTTCCTCCTTTGATTTACACGCACTAAAACTGCTTTTCATTTGTTTCTTACTGGAGTTCACTTGGGGACTAGAAGCAGGAATGGACTCCAGCATAATATTTTCCTGAGTGGAAATAATTAATCCAATGCTTCCCGAAATAAGGAAGCCATCTGAGACCTATTTTTTGAACCTGCTTGATGGATCTGATATTTGTATTCTGGATGCTAGTTTCAGGAAGAAGTTATGCGCCTAGTGGAAAAGATCACTTGAGGAAGGCTGTATTTGGAACATCATAACAAAAACAAAGATAAGAGCCAATATGACCCTGCAGTTTTGACAGAAGTGGAAGTGAGAGACCAGGTCAGGAACTGCAGACTGGAATCGGACGGAGGAGGAGCGTGGGGCCACGATGATCAGCTGGAGGCACCCTGAAAGCCTGGAGGCAGTGCTGTCATTCAGCACATCCTGAGCACATTTCTGTCTGCCTCCGATGGATCTGGCCTCAGTCCTAGCACTTCCTCGTAATCAGGCTTCATCCCTGGGCCCGATTCAGACTAATACGGGAATTGCCCCAAAGCACACTTCAGAATCATCCTTAACAAAGATGAGGAAGGCGACTTCCCTGGCCAGTAGTTAAGAATTAACCTTCCAATGCTGGGGATATTGGTTTGATCCCTGGTCCGGGAAGATTCCATGTGCTGCAGGCCAACTAAACTCATGTGCTACAACTACTGAGCCCACATGCCCTAGAGTCCATTCTCCACAACTAGAGAAAGCCCCTTGTGCAGCAACGAAGACCCAGCACAACCAAAAATAAATAAATAAATAAATAATTTAAAATAATATGAGGAAGGAGGTCAGAGGGATTGCTCCGACCCTGAAACGAATCCAGCACTCTAAGCCCACCTCAAATCTCTCTGCTACCCTGGCTTCCTAACTGGAACGACCCTCTCCTTCCTCTGAATCTCACTAACAGTCCCCGAGGGCTATCAGGCACACATCTCTGCTAGCCTGACATGTAACACAGGCGTTCTCTAACTTCCCAAAGGCTGAAAATTGTCTTTGTTATTTCAGGTGCAAATGCTCAGTATTTAAACTGGCTGTATAAACTTCCTTTTTTATTTGAAGTCAATTTTCTTCAATAAGGAAAAAATTAATTTTCCTTCAGTTGATAAGATGATTTCATTGAAGTTTCACAAATAACACTCAGATGGAACTAAATAATTTTAACTTCTTTTTGTTAAATAATTGAATTGTTTTTCCTTACAAACTTGTATTCAACATGTGGTAAAGAGGTAACATAAATCCATTTTTCAAGGATAAGTGTCTAGTCTTTCAGATTTCTTGTCTTTTTTTAAATTGAGGTATAGTTGATCTATCGGGGCTTCCCAGGTAGTGCCAGTGCCAAAGAACCTGCCTCCCAATGCAGGAGATATAAGAGACACAGATTTGATCCCTGAGTCAGGAAGATCCCCTGGAGAAGAAAATGGCAACCCACTCCAATATTCTTACCTGGGAAATCCCATGAAGAGAGGGGCCTGTAGGGCTGCAGTCCATAGCGTGGCAAAGAGTCAGACACAACTGAAGCAACTTAGCATGTACAGACACACATTCACATGAAGGCATTTGATAAGTGCCACAGTGAATGTCAGATTTGCAGTATAGCACCAGGGACATACCCAAGAGTCAGTGGTGTCTTTCAGCCAGATAAGTGTCTAGTCTTTCAGATTTCTTGTCTTTTTCTTATTGAGGTATAATTGATTTATAATAGTATATAAATTTCAGGTGTACAATACAGTGATTCGCAATTTCGGGGGGGGGCGGGGAACCACACCTTGAGGCATGCAGGATCCCAATTCCTTGACCAGGGATCGAACCTGTGCCCCCTGCAATGGAAGCACTGAGCCTCAACCACTGGACTGCCAAGAAAGTCCCTAGTGATTCACAATTTTCAAAGATTATATAAAATTCTAAAGATTGATGGAGAGCTTAGAAACCCAATACCACATGCATCATTGCTTCTGTGGGAAATGTGTTCTTTATCCTGAAACAGCCAGCCTGCCACTGATCTTCCACTGAGCCTCCAGCCATTTCTAAAGTGCATCTTCGAGCAAAAAAGTATGTCTGCCTGTAGGACTTTTTAACTTTCATAAAGAAATACAATCAAAGATGGTTTGCATGATTTATCTGTTGCTCTAGTTCAATTCATTCCTGAGACCAGAATTTGCCCCAACATTTGACCCAAAAAGCACTTCTGCCTTCCCTAAACTGCAGTAGGTTCCTGGTCAAGAAGTTTCCTCCCTTTCTCCTCACACATCTCAACTCTTTGCTTTCGAAAGTGCTCTGATTATGGGAGGGCCACACTGTAGAATCATTGTTCCATAACAGTGGTAGCCTCACGTGGTCGCATGTGCTCATTCTACCTTAGTCCATGGAAGTCCACAGGTCCAGATGGGCATGGCCACTGAGAGAGTTCCCTCCTGGAAAAGGGCCCATGGGGGCAGTGAGGGAGGGAGGGTGGAGACAGACACTTGGGTGCAGTCGGAGACCAGACAAAGCGAGTCTGGCAGTCAGCGGTTGACAAAGGTCTGCCCTGGCACCCCATCTCAACAACTACTTTGTCACAACTTTCCTCTTTCAACTCTTCTTCTTTTCTTCTAAATAATAAACTAACATGGAAATTTGGAAAATTTCAAAAATTTTCAAATTTTTTGAAAAAAATTTCAAAAAGTAGGAACATATAATGAGCACCCATATACTTGTCACCCAGTTTCAATAATTGTCTACTTATGGCCAATCCTATTTTATCAATACCTCCACTTATTTCTCTCCCTCTTAATTATTTGGTAATAAATTCCAAGTATCATATCATTTTAAATAAATATCTCAGTAATTCTAAAAGAAAAGGATTCTTTAAAGAAACAAGAACTGACCACACACACAAAACCTAAAATGCTATTGACAAATCTGAAAAGATTTGCTGCAATCTATGTCAAAATTCAAATGGCATTTTTTCATAAAAATGTTTAAAAATCCTAAAATTGCATAGAATTATAAAAAACAGAATATCCAAAACACTTCTGATCAAGAAGAACAAAGCTAGAAGTACCAAACCTCCTGATTTCAAACTATACTACAAAGCTATATTAATCAGAGCAGTATGATACTGGCATAAAAATAGACACGTAGACCAATGTAACACAATCAGGAACCTGGAAATAGACTCATGCACATACAGTCAACTAACATTTGACAAGGCAGCCGGGAATACTCAATGGGGACATGAGAATTTCTTCAATTAAAATAGGTTACAGACTCAAATATAAGACCTGAAACTGAAACTTCTAGAAGAAAATGGAGGGAGAAAGCTTCTTGACATGTCTCTTAGCAGCAATTTTTTGTATATAACATCAAAAGTAGAAACAACAGAAACCAACATTAACACGTGGGATTCCATAAAACTAAAAAGTTCTAACCAGCAAAAGAAACTATCAACAAAAGGAAAGGCAGCCTATGGAATGGGAGAAAGCGTTTATAAATCATATATGAGATAATGGATTAATATCCAAAATATACAAAGAACTCACACAACTCAATACCCAAAGGACAATATGATTTTTAAAATTGCAGAGGACTTAAATAGAAATTTTTCCAAAGAAGACATGTAAATACCAACAGGTACATGAAAAGATGCTCAACACTTCTAATTTTTAGAGAAATGCAAATCAAAACCACAGTAAGATATCATCTCATGCTGGTCAGATTGGCTTTTATCAAAAAGACATGAGCTTAAGTGATAGAGAAGGTGTGAAAAAAAGATCTTGTGCACTGTTGGTGAGAATGTAAATGGGTGTAGCCACTATGGAAGACAGTATGGAGGTTGCTCAAAAGATTAAAAATAGAACCACCATATGATGCAGCCATCCCACTTCCAGCTTAATGTGCAAAGGGAATGAAAAATCTCAGAGATATCTACACTTCCATGTTTGGTATTACTCAGAATCGCTAAGACATGGAAACAACCTAAGTAAGTATCTGTTGATGAATGAATAAAGATGTGTTACATTCATACAATGGAATGTCATCTAGTCATAAGAAGAAGGAAATCTTGCCATTTAGGACAAGAGGGATGAAACTTAAAGCCTTATGCTAAGTGAAGTAAGTCAGACAGAGAAAGAGAAATACTATAGGATTTCTTTTATATGTGGACTCTAAAAAGGCCAAACTTGTAGAAACAGAGTAGAGTGGTGGTTACTATGGGATGGAGGCAGTGGGGATGGGGAGATGCTGGTCAAAGAGTAAAAACTTCCAGTTAGAAGGTAAATTCTGGGGATCTAATGCACCATGTTGTGACTACAGATAACAATACTGTCCTATATACTTGAAAGTTGCTAAGAGAGTAGATCTCGAGACAAAAAAGAAATGGCAGTCATATGACATGATGGAGGTGTTAGCTAAAAAACTATGGCGGTAATCATAGAGCAATATGTCAGTGTATCAAATCAAGACTGCACACCTTAAACTTACACAATGTTACATGCCAACGTAAAAACTTATACAATGCTATATGCTAATTATATATCAATAAAGCTGGGGGGGGGATCTGAAAATAATTAACAATGTTGCATCAATATTATCAAATATCTAGTCAGTCTTCACATTTCCAAAGTGTCAAATGCCCTAATTTTTAAAAATAGGTAATTTGACTCAGAATCAGGTAACTTTCACATATAGCAATTTGTTGTTCTGTCTCTTTTAATTTGTGGGTTCTTTCACGTTCTGTTTTTCTTTTTTCCCTTGGAATTTGTTTGTTGAAGTAACTGAGTCATTTTTCCAGTTCAGTTTCCTGAAGTCTGGACTACTTCCCCATGATGTCATTTTACATGTTTCTCTGCCTCTCTATTTTCTGTAAATTTGTGTTGGAGGTATGGGCTTGCCTGGACTCAGGTTCACATTTTTTTCCTTTGGCAAAGCTCCTTCATAGGTGATGGAATCTCTTTCTTTCAAAGGAAGCTCATAATAACTGGTTGTCTCTCTTTTTACCATATTAGACATCATCGCTGCTTAGTGTTTAGGTATTTAATCATTAGTGGTGCCCGTTTTTTTAAATTGATATATAATTCACACCCTATAAAATTCACCATTTTAAAGTGTGCAATTCAGTGGGTTTCTAGTATATTCACAAGAATAAGCAAACATCATCACTATCTAATTTCAGAACATTTTCATCACCTCCCCAAAAAAGTCTATTCCCATTAGCAGTTACTTGCTGTTCTCCCTTCTGCCCAGGTCCTGTCAACCACTCATATATTTTCTATATATCTCTATAGATTTTCCTATTCTGGACATTTCATATAATTGGACTCATGTGTGGTCTTCCATGACTGCGCATTCACTTAGCTCAGGGTTTTCAAGGTCCACCCATGTTATAGTATGTATCAGTACTTCATCTCTTTTTATTCTAAAGTAATAAACTATTGTATGGACAAACCACATTTTGTTGATTCATTCATCAGCTGATGGGGATATTTGGGTTCTTTCCTGCTTGTTGGCTATTACGAATAACAGTCCTTTGGCATCCATGCACAAGTTTTTGGATGGATGTGTGTTTTTATTTTTCTTGGGTACAGACCTAGGCGTGGAATTGCTGGATCATACAATGACTCTCTGTCTAACCTTTTGAGGAACTGCCAGACTGTTTCCCACAGCAGCTGCACCACCTTACACTCCCGCCAGCAGCATATGAGGGTTCTGCTTTCTCCACATCCTTGAGAATGCTCCTTACTGTCATCTTTTCGATTATGGCCCTCCTGGTGGGTGTGCAGTACCCATGGTTCGGAATCACTCCCTACCCAGGTTTGGGTTGCATGCACTCAGCATTAAAGCGCAAACGTACTGTGTTTCCGAGGCAGGCCGGTGGCGCTGGCTCCCACACGCGCACTGACATGCTCCTGTGGTGTGTGCTTCAGGGGATAAAAGCTGAGTGAGACGAAGGTCTGCCCCGAGGCGCTCAAGGTTCAGTCCAGGGGTGTGAGCTAGCTTCTCTGTGGGCGGGGGCAGAGGCCCCTGCAAGTGGACTCCGGTAAGGGGCAGGTTGCGGCAGGGCCTCCCCGAGGGTCTCACAAATGAGGACAAGAACCGGTGTCCCTCTCTCTAGTCACCCCCGTCCGCCCATCCTCCTCTCTCTCCTGCCTCTGCTGACTCCCGGTCTCCGTTTGCCCACAGCTGCACCCCCAGCTCCCAGTTTTGATTGACGAGTGGCTCCTGACCCCATGTGGCCCCTCCGTGTGGCACCAGCCACGGTCACCTAACGGCTCAGGCTCCACCCGCCAGCTCACATGCTCCGGTGGGCAGGGGTTTCTGCGCCAGGCCACAGAAGGCCATGACGGGTCCCCTGGTCCATCCAGGCCAGAGAGAGGAACAGGGGCCTGCAGAGTGAGAGAGAGCCTTCCAGCCCCAGTGGTCAGGGCACACACAGCCACATCAGGGCAGGTAGGCCTTCAATAACTGGCAATTGGAGTCCAGCGGTTAAGACTTCACCTTACAGTGCACAGGATGTGGGTGCAATCCCTGGGGGGAGAGCTAAGATCTCATATACCATGCTGCCAAAAAATTTTTAAAATACCAAACATAAAACAAAAACAATATTGTAACAATTCAATAAAGGCTTTAAAAATGGTCTACATTTTAAAAAAATCTAAAAAAAAAACAACAAAAAACCCCTGGGAATTAGAAAGACAGAGAAGAGGGGCCTTTTATTGCAGGCAAAAAGGTGGGAAATGATAAGATGCCCTCAAGCCCCATGGGGTGAATGGGTTGAAGAGAGTGAGGAATGAAGGAAAATAGAGAAGCGCCTTTGTTGCCTGGTTCTGGGTCATGACTGTGAAGCTGGAGGGCGTGGGCCTATTGCACAGATGAGTGGTTTCTAACTTATTTTTACCAACAGACACCTTTTGTTGCCACATCAAATATTACCCAGAAGCTTCATGCATGAATTCAAGGAGATATCCGGGTCGCTCTGGTCAGAACAGAGGTGGGGAGAACAAAGTGACTTGTCCAGGTCCCCTCTGTCCCCTCATTCTTACCTCAAGGTCCCCCCATCAATTTCTGGAGCTCTGCAGAGCAAGGACAATCCTCAGTGAGAGCTGGGGGGCTGTGGGAGGGTTATCCCAGAAGAATGAGAGGGTCATTTGCAAAGGGAATGGATTGAGCAGGTTAAGAAGAAGGACAGGGAGCCAAGGACCGTGGATGGGGGCAACCAGAGGCGGACAGGCTTTGAGAAGGAAGATGGCTGGCTTCCCTGGTGGCCCAGTGGTTAAGAAACTGCCCTGCAATGCAGGAGGCACAGGTTCGGTCCCTGATCCGGGAAGATCTCACATGCCCCGGGGCAACTAAGCCCGTGGACCACAACTAATAAGCCTGCACTCTAGAGGCTGTGCTCTACAATGAAAGAAGCCACCACATCGAGAGGCCCAAGCCCCACAAGGAAGAGTAGCCCCTGCTCACCACTACTAGAGAAAGCCCACGTGCAGCAACCAAGACCCGGTGTAGCCAGTAAGTAACTAATAAACAAAAAGTTTTTAAAAAAGGAAGCTAGTGCAGGATTTAGTACAGTGTGAGGGAAAAGGAGAAGCCTTGTTTAAGGGTGGTTCCAAGTCTGGGATCCTGTGGATGGACGACATGTGGTGGGGACCCAGGGCAAAAAGAAGGTGACAAGCCTTCAGACATGTTGAGTTGGCAGTAATGGCAAATAAAAAAAGAAAAACAGGTTACTCCATAAGCTGCTGAGCAAAAGTGGGGTCCCCACTGCTGGCCTGATGGGCAGAACAAGACCAGCCTTCTGAGAGGCCCCACTGTTGTGTGAAACACCTACCCCAAGCCATTTTCCAAGGACTTTCTTGGTTTTAAGGAGGTTTAAGGCCTGACACGAACTTAATTAAATCATACCAAATTACAGTAAAACCCGATTTCAGTGTTGGTTAATTAAAAATAGTGACTATTTCAAAGCCACTGCTAGTCCCCAACCCCAACCAGACGCCTTTTATTACTGTTTAATGAAAGTGCTGAGATAAGCTGAACCTGGTAAATGCAAAATCCAGTAGGGGATGGAGAATTTTTCTTTTTGTTCTTTGGATTTCAAATTAATATGGTGTTATTGTAGAAAAAGTTCAGGTACCTGTATGCAGCAATGCCAGCGGGATACCAACTGCCAAGCAATAAAGCTCTATAATAATTAATTTTTCTCCTTGGCCTGTCAACCTCATACACCGAGAGCTATCCATTCTGGAGATTTTTCCCCCAGAAAATTTCCTTTGGATGTTAGGAAAATCCAGCCCATCCACACAAAACCAAATTTTGAAAAGCACTATTCAATCCGTCAACTAATTATTTTAAAAACAACCGGCCAGTAGTTAGCTACTGCCTGCAAAACAGAGACTGGCCAGGTGTGGCCACCCGGGCCGGGTCGCCGGCTCCCAGTCCGGTTCCGAGCGGGAGACCTTGGCTGGGACCCGGCACTCCTACCCGGCCAGGGCCTCCTGGCCAGCTTTGGTGGCCGTTCAGGGGTCTCCTGCCCTGCCCCGCTCGGGGGCCTCGCCAAGCTTCCTGCAGCTGGTCTCGGGGCCTGGGAGTCACTCCACCGTCTGGCTGGCCCTGCCGAAGTCCCAGGGATCCCCGTGTCAGCTCCTGACACCTAGCTCAGAGCTCCACAGGGACCTGAGGAATCCGTTCAGTTATCTTCCCAAACAGGAGCCAGAGCCTCGACCCAGCACAGGCCTAACTCCTTAGAAGACAGGGGATTTGCTCACGAGGGTGATATCACTGTCAAACCACATACACTTACATAGATAAAAATGAACATGTTTGACATTTGAAAATGCGTGGTTTTTCTCTTTGGTGAAAATAGCTACTTTAAGAAGACATGTACAGATTATTCTGTGAAAAGGAATTTATCACTGAAAGAAGCAGCCTTAGTTTCCTCTACATTACTGCTCTTCCCAGTTAGTCTGTGTAACTCAGTGTACTCACTTGCTAGGGCTGCCACAACAAAGGACGACAGACTGGGTGGCTTAAACAACGGAAAGTTATCTTCTCACTGTTCTGGAGACTAGAAGCCCAAGATCAAGGTGTCAGCAGAGCTGGTTTCTCCTGAGGGCTCTTCCCTGGGTTTGCAGATGGCTGTGTTCTCCCTGAGACTTCACACAGTCTTCCCTCTGTGTATTTGTTCAGACTCCCTCGTCTTATAAGGACACCAGTCATATGAGATTGGGGTCTGAGCTACTGACCTCATTTTATCCTAATTACCTCTGGTAAAGAACCCAGAATGGATAAAGAAAATGTGGTATGTGTATATATATATACACACATATATATATAAGTAGCTCAGACGGTGAAGCATCCGACTGCAATGCAAGAGACCCAGGTTCGATCCCTGGGTCGGGAAGATCCCCTGGAGATGGAAATGGCAACCCACTCCAGTATCCTTGCCTGGAAAATCCCATGGACAGAAGAGCCTAGCAGGCTGCACAGTCCGTGGGGTCACAAAGAGTCAGACACGACTGAGCAACTAACACACACACACACACACACACACACATATATACACAATGGAATATTACTCAACCATAAAAAGGAACAATATCAGGTCATTTGTAGAGACATGGATGGACATAGAGTCTATCATACATAGTGAATTAAGTCAGAGAAAAACAAAAACCAGATATTAATGCATATGTGTGGAATCTAGAAAAATGGTACAGATGAACCTAGGGCAGGAATAGGATGCAGACATAGGGAAGAGGTGTGTGAACGTGGGGGTAGGAGGTGAGATTGGGGATGACATATGTGTACTGCCATGTATAAAATAGATAGCTAGTGAGAACCTGCTTGGAGAAGGCAATGGCACCCCACTGCCTGGAGAATCCCATGGACGGAGGAGCCTGGTAGGCTGCAGTCATGGGGTCGCAAAGAGTCGGGAATGACTGAGCGACTTCACTTTCACTTTTCACTTTCATGCACTGGAGAAGGAAATGGCAACCCACTCCAGTATTCCTGCCTGGAGAATCCCAGGGACAGAGGAGCCTGCTGGGCTGCCGTCTATGGGGTCGCCCAGAGTCGGACACGACTGAAGCGACTTAGCAGCAGCAGCAGCAGCAGCAGTGAGAACCTGCTATGTAGCACAGGGAGCTCAGTGCTCCTTGATGGCCTAGGGGAGTGGGATGGGGGTGTGGGATGGAGGTCCAAAAGGGAGGGGAGATATATATATATACACACATGACTGATTCACTTTTTTTGTACAACAGAAACTAGCACAACACTGTAAAACAACTATACCCCAATTAAAAAAAAAGTTGGGAAGAAAAAAGAACATATCTCCAAATACAGGCACATTCCAGGGTGCTAGGAACTGAGATTTCAACATATGAATTTTGCAGGGGTGGGGTGGGGGGAGGAACAATTCAACCCTTAATACTTGGAAGATGGCATCACCTCTACACAGACTAGAATTTAGATTTAACAGCCTGAAGGTACTTTGAGTTAGCAATGATATACAGGATACATAAAAATATTTAAAGTCCTTTAAATCCCAATTATTAAGTAAAAACAAGTATTTCTACAGTGCATAGAGGTTATGCTGTATTTCTTAATCTTATTTGTTGATATTTTACTTTTATGTTTTCTTACAGAACAATTGTTTATGACATTTTATGCTTCCACATAAGAGAAGGTACACAGAAGGAAAAATTATCTGAGTTACACAATAAAGATACTTCAATGCAAATTCTGTTATGAACTTCCTTTGTAACTATATTTAAATAAGTGACAGCAATTATTTTTCTATGACATTTTAAAATACTCATTTTCATTCTTCATAGATTTTGTGTGGTAGTTTTAAAAATAATTGGACAGAAATGTAAATTGAGGGGATTTCCCTGGTGTCTAATGTCTAAAACTCTGTGCTCCCAATGCAGGGCCCTGGGTTCCATCCCTGGGCAGGGAACTAGATCCCATATGTTGTAAGTAAGATCCCAAAAGCCACAATGAAGAATAAAGATCCCAAGTGTCACAGCTAAGACCCAGTGCAGCCACATTAAAAAATAAATACATAATCTTAAAAAAAAAAAAAAATGCAAATTGTTACAACCGCTATGGAGAACAAAAAGGAGGTTTCTTAAATTCAAAATAGACCTACTATATAGCGCAACAATCCCATACCTGGGCATATACCTGGAGAAAACCATCATTCAAAAAGATACACACACCCCAATGTTCATCACAGCACTATTTACAATAGCCAGGACATGGAAGCAACTTAAATGTCCATTGACAGAGGAATGGATAAAGATGTGGTACATATAGACAATGGAATATTAGCCTTAAAAAGGAACAAAACTTTGCCATTTGCAAAAGACTTTCATTCAAAGTGAAGTCAGAAAGAGAAAAACAAATACCGTATATTGTTGCTTATATGTGAGATCTAAAAAAATGGTATGTGTGTGTGCTCAGTCACTCAGTTCTGCAGACTCTTTGCAACTCTATGACTGTAGCCCACCAGGCTCCTCTGTCCATGGAATTTTCCAGGCAGGAATACTGGAGTGACTTGCCATTTCCTCCTCCAGGGGATCTTCCCGACCCAGGGATCAACCACCCCCTCTACCCGGCCCTCGCCTCCTGCATTTCAGTTGGATTCTTTACTGTTGAGCCACCTGGGAACCCAAGATGAACTTTTTTGCAAGGCAGAAATAGAGATACAGACATAGAGAACAAATGAATGGGAGTAGGTTGGATGAACTGGGGGTTTGGGATGGACATCTACATACTACTATGTATAAAACAGATAACTAATGAGAACCTATGATATAACACAAGGAACTCCACTCAGGGCTCTGTGGTGACCTAAATGGGAAGGAAATTCCCTCTTTATTCTCCACAAGAGAAACCACTACAATGAGAAGCCCGTGCACCGCAACTATAGAGTAGCCCCTGCTTGCCACAACTAGAGAAAGCCCATGCACAGCAACGAAGATACAGTGCAGCTAAAGATAAGTAAATAAATAAATTTTTTAAAATGCCTGGAGCCTTGGTTTGACTTCCCGTTTCTCCCAAGTGTCAGGGTCCTAACACTGCGCGTATTTGCAGAGTGTGTGACAGACACTCTTGAAGCCAGGGTGGAGCCAACCTGGAGACTTCCCCGGGCTCCTGCCCACCACACTCTCCCTAGGAATGTCCAAAACCCAAGAACCAGCTTAGCAATGGAGACGACTCTGCCCGTCAACAGTGTGAGAAGTTGTTTATTACTCACTTCACCCGCTCCTCTCTCTCCAGTGCCAAAGCTTTCCAAGTCCCTGACCCTTTACAGGGGCCTTGGGGACTGTGCAAAGCTGCCTGCCTGGCCCTCAATCTGGTCAAACCCGGCCTCTGCCCTTGCATGACCTCTGACCCCTTCACCTTCAACCCAGATCCAATACTGCTCCCTACCATCTTCTCAGGCTAAAGGGGAACTTCATTAAAGTTGCTCCCTGGACCTCCAGACAAAGAAGCATAACCTTTTCAGAAACAGATCAGGTTATATTAAAGATCTAACACAGTCAAGATATTGTAAATAGCTACAAGGTACAAAGCACATGTTTGCTAAATAGATGGGTTAGACAGGAGCTGACTGAGTTCCTTATTCGCAGAGCGGCTCTGGACGTCAGGGCAGCATGAGCTATGACGGGCCATGGACACCGCCTCATTAGACTTCCAGGTCATTCCAGTGACCTTCAATGAAAAGCAGGCCACTACCCCGGGCTGCATCTTCCGGTTTTGGCGTGTTGAGCAGCTGGGTATGCAGTTGTTGTACAATGGTGCCACCACGTGGTCCTTTGTGGAATAACCGCTGTAGGGGCTGCTTTCCCATCATGGACTTCCTGACAGACGGAAATGTCTGATTGCCTTCCCTGTGGTCTAGGGATGGCTGGTGTGTCGCCACAAATGAAAGGAGCAAACACTGGCATTGCCCTCTTCGCTTTTGTCTCTCTGAAAAATGAAATCGCCCAGTTATCTTGACTGATAAATTATGGGAAGAACATGGGACTAAAATTAGGAAATTCACGGACTTCCCTGGTGGTCTAGGGGTTTAAGAATCTGCCTGCCAATGCAGTGGACATGGGTTCAATCCCTGATTCAGGAAGATCTCACATGCCTTGGGACAATGAAGCCCATGCGCCACAACTCCTGAACCCGAGTGCTGCAACTACTGAAGCCCGTCTACCTAGAGTCCTTGCTCCGCAACAAGAGAAGCCACTGCAATGAGAAACGCACGCGCTGCAACGAGAGAGTAGCCCCTGCTCGCCAGGACTGGAGAAAGCCCCCATACAGAGATGAAGTCCCAGTGGCCATAAATAAATAAATAATAAATGGTTTCTTTTCTTTTTTTTAAGTCAGGAGATTGACTCTCACTCTCTACTCTGTCAACCTTCTTTCTAACTACAGGACTTGGGAAAGTTACTTAGCATTCTTAGCAAGCTTTTCCTCATCTGGAGAAGGAAAGTAATAGTTGCATTCTTGTGGGGGATGATGTGAGATAGTACACATACAACTGAGAGCACGGTGCGTGGTCCAAGAGAGGTGATCGGAATCAAGCACTCCTAAGCTATAGAGTCCTAAGTGGTGACGCGTTCCTGAAGAACACTTAACCCCTGTCTTCAGTGGCTGGAATGTAATCGTCTCTTGGTCATGTCCTACCTGCTCACTGGCTGTGGCTAAGGTTGTGATGGAACGTGCATCTCAGCAGTGGGTAATTGCTTGGAGCTCTGTGGTCACAGGTCAGAGCAGGGCCCGCCACCTGACACTGGTCCCACTGACTAGTAAATGGTGGGGCCAGTGTCTCTGCAAACTGATGTGAGACCAAACGGCAGCTGAAGTAACTAACCCCTCTAAGCCTTGGTTTTCTCATCCGTAAAATGAGCTTAATGTAACAAAGTGAGCAATTTAGTAAAACAACAAAAAAATTGGTCTTTGGGATTTGGTTTTGTTTCAGGGGTGTGGGCAGCGAATGGGACTGTCATTTGCTAAAGCTTTTGTCCTGAATTCTCAAAGGAAGAGTCAAGTGTCGTCTTTCCCTTGCCCCGTCTCCATTCTGGGAAGAAGAGACCATTTTTGTGTTTACGAAAGGCTGAGCTCTCTCATCTACTCATCCCAGTTCTGCAAGTTAAGAACTATTGTATTAAAAAAACAAAAAAGGAACTGTTGTATTTTAGGTCCATGGGGAGAAGGGAGAGAGAGGAATCTGTGTGGTCCCAGAGGGAAGAGGGATGAGATTGGACTCGAGTTGAAGAGGGGAGTCAAGCGTGCCAGGATGATGGGGGAACAGAGGTGGTGGTCTCCGCAAATGGGGAGGAGGTTGGTAGGAGTAGGGTGGCCATGGTTGTTCATAGGTACGGGGCCTGAGGACCCCGGGGCTGAGCCAGGGACAAAATGTCTGAAGAGCCAGACTCTCGGCCGTGCCATGGAGACCTGAGTCCCAGGGTTCCACTTTCTTGGACCCGAGGAGCAGAAAAGCTCCCCCCACACAACAGAAGGGGTTTCCTTCCAAGCCCGGGGCTAGAAGACGAAGGGAAACTGCTCACTTCCGCACCTGAAGGTCACAGAGCGGATCCATAGCCCATGCCGCCGGGAGGGCCCGGTGCCCCGAAACACGGCCCAGTGACCCCGCTCCTTTCCTGGCCATGACTGGTTCGTGTTACAGACTCTGAACGTGGAGGCCCCCCACACAAGAAGACGCGTGCTCAGAGAATTTTTACGATCCACTTACTGAGGCACTGCCAGTAGAAGGCACTTTTTCAGAATCAAGAAATTCTGGCCCCAGGGCCCACATTTTTGGTGAGAATGTGGCCAGTCAACATGCATCCTCTGGACTGCTCTGGACCAGGAGGATTTTCTCTTACAGGGGAGAAAAATGTCCTCTGAGTCAGGGAGAGGAGCTGGAGCCATGTTTGGGGGCTCAGCTCACAACAGGGGTGTCTGTCACTCCACAGGGAAGCCGCCTCCCCCTGACATCAGTCAGAAGGGTCAGTGACATCCGCCCCTCCAGGACTCCAGGAAACCGTGGAGATGGGCCCTGGCTGGCGGGGCTTCCCTCCTCCCGGTAGCGGGGCTTGAGGCAGCTCCTGGGGGCTTGAGGGGCCAGCCCTCCTGCCCTTTTACTCTCAGAGCCTCAGCCACACCCCCCACCCCAGCCCAGAGCTCTCTGAGCCCCTCCACTCTGGAGGAAGTGTGCTGTGGTGTGGGGAGGGGCAATGGCCTCCGCCAGCTCCCCAGCCCCTAATGTCCCCCCCAAGGCCCCAGTGGACCCCACAGTGTCCCAGAAGAAAAGTGAAGTCTCTCTCAGAAACACTGAAAAACCACTCAAGGATGTGAACTCACCTTTGTAAGCTGGGAAACAAGCACAGCTCTGTTTCTGCTGCAGCACATGGGACCAGGACCTGAGAACAGAGGGTGGCTGTGAGAATCAAGTGAGCTGGTCCCCGCTCTCTCCACTTATCTCAGGCAGCCTGGCTTCTGGTCTGTGAGCCCCCACGGCCAGGCCAGCCCTTCTCGGGGCTGCTGAACTTGCAGGACCAGACATGGCCTCTCTCCTTGCTCCAGGCCTGGCCCTGGAGATCCACAGGCCTCAGTCCCGCGGGGTCCTACAGGCCCTATGGGGGAAGGCGTGGACCTGGCAGGGCTCCCCGGGGCCCCTCCCAAACACCAGCCCCACCCCACAGGCTGCAGGGTGGGAGGACAGGGGCCAGCCACGCCATTTGCTGGGCCTGTTCTCCCTCCAGTCCGATGCCAGGAGGGTCACGACCCCAAGCCCTATCCCACAGTGGCCCTACCTGAGGGCTTCTAGCATCGTCCCAGTATCCCATGACTCAGATCACTCTACGTGTGAGACAGACTCTGAAAGAGAGCTCCCTTCTGACAAATGAAGAAACTGAAGAACAGAGAGGTTATGGGATTTGCCTCAAACCACACAGCAAGTTAGTGGCAGAACTGGGATGGTTCCTCTGTCCCCGGGCTGCAGGCCCCGGCACAGGGATTCTCAGCTCCGGCAACCTGTTAGAATCACCTGCGGGCGCTAACCTTCCCCTGTCTCTGCAAGGCCTGCCCATGAAATCGGACCATCTGGGGACAGCTGCTGGTGAGTTGGTAGTTGTAAAATTTCCCCTAGAGGTTTCCTGTGCATCCGGATAAGAGACCCCTCTAGATTCAGGCATGGGGCTTCCATCCTGGCTCCAGGTTGTGTAGCTGTGTAATCCTAAGAAAGTAATTTACCTTTCTGAGTCCCATGTGCAAACTACTATAGAATGATGCCCACCTTCCTGATGAAGGGCAAACAGATGGCTCGGGACCCTGGAGCTCCCCTGGAGACCAAAAAAACAGGCACTATGAAATGTGATAAAACATGGAAAGATTTTTTACAAGCTTGGTGGACTGTGGTTATCAGATTCAAAAGAATGGTTTTCTGGGACTTCTCTGGTTAAGAATTTGCCTGCCGAAGAGGGGACATGGGTTCAATCCCTGCTTTAGGAAAACTCCACATGCTGCAGGGCAACTAAGCCCATGTGCCACAACTACTGAGCTTGTGCTCTAGAGCCTGCAAGCTGCAACCACTGAAGCACACACACCTAGAGCCCGCGTTCCACAACAAGAGAAGCCACTGCAATGAGCAGTCTGCACACCACAACAAAGAGTAGCCCCCACTCACTACAACTTAATTTTAAGCCAAACTTGGTTTAAATTTAAGCCAAACTTAAATTGAAAAGAATGGTTTTTGTTTGTACAAGGAATCATTTAAGGGGGGTTGGCGGGTGAGGGCCCTTCTTTACTAGAAGCATATTTGGAACAAGGCTGTCCCTACAGAAACCAATTTTGAGCATTCTGGCCACAGCACACAGTGGCAGGCACACAGTAGGTCCTCAGTGAATGTTGGCTTAGTGGATGCGGATGGGGAGGGAGGCCGGTGGTCTTTGAACACACCCTGTTAACAGACATTAGGCCTCCCGTGGAGGGCCACTGAGTCCAGGCCAGGTTGGTGAGCACAGCTATGCTCACGGAACCGCAGTCTCTTGGGCCTGCTGCTCCCCGTGGGACAGGGGAGCGTCTCCACGTGCCGGGACAGTCAAGGCAGCGCTGACTTTGTGGCTCAGAGAAGGTCAGAGGATCATTTTCTTGGGGAAAAATTATTCATTAAAGCAGGTCTTTCCCTCTTAGCAAAAAATAAACAAGTAATTTCCTCCAGCAGTCTTAGCCAACATTTTTTGGCAAATCATCCCTGGACAGGGAGACCTGAGGGGCATGAGTGATCACTGCAGCACAGGGTCAGCTGAAGAGCAAAGCAGCGGGCAGTAGAGTCACTGCGGGCTCCTGAGTAAGGGAGCGGCCTGGTAAACCCAGGCAAGAGGGCGGATAGGAGAGCCTGGGAAAGAACCTCAGTAAGCCGCTAGGGCCTTGGCTCCCTGATTGTAGGAAATCGCCGAGCCTGTCATCATGTGGGCCTCTGGCCCCTCTGACAGCTCCAAACTTCCACCCCAAGACCCACCACCCCATTCCCAGTGCGTCGCCTCATGGTTTCTGTTATAGTCAAGTTGCTGAGCATAAGACAGTGTGTGCCTACCCAGCCATGGGCTATTTCTCGTGCATCAAGCCTTGGGGCCACCTCCAAGATGGGGCACCTCCTCATCTTGGAAGACCCTGTGAATAGTGGCAATTGTCATCTTCCTAGGAAACCTGTGCTCCCCTCTAGTACTCTAACAGTACTAGAACACTGGTAATAATACAGAAAACCATTACCCACATGACTCCAAGTCCATCCACGTCCTCACCCTGACCTCACCTAGGTCACTCTCTCCTTGCCTATTCTTTCCTAGTGCACTGGCCTGATGCCATCCTTGAAATTGAGAGGCAGGTTCCTACCTCAGGACATTTGCACATGCTATTCCAACTCCCTGGGACTCTCTTCCCCTCAGTGTCCTCAGGGCTCCCTCCCTGATTTCATTCAGGTTGCTGATGAAGCAGCACCCAGCTCCCACCTGCCCTCTCTTCCTCTTGATTTGTTCACCTACCACTCCTGACATAGATGTTTCTTGGTCTTTTGTTTATCTCCAGCCACCCCTCTCTCCGCCTTGTTTATGAGCTTGTGGGAGCAGGGACTTGGTTTTTTCACCATTTCCTTTCCAGAGCTTATTGTTAGCTGGACCATCACAGGCATGCAGAGGACCTTCTGTGGAGTGAACACCACCAGAGCCGGCACCGGAGAGTCACCCAGCTCTACATGAGGACCTTGGTAAACACTGACCCTCTAAAACCCAGAGGCGGAGGTGGTGACCTTGAGGGTCCTTGCAGCTCCAGGCCTCATGGCTCAGTGGGGAGTCTGTCCAGCCCCCTGGCTCTTTGCACGGCAACTCCTTTCTTCAGGACAGAGGCCCTGGTACCTCCACAGTGTGGGAAATGGCTTATTGTCATGGTTATAAGGGCCTTCTGCCTCTCCTTATCTGCTGCTCATGACCCGAGGTCCTGGTCGCCTGTGTCTACCTGCCGATCCCTCTCAGCACACCACTTGCGTTATTTCTTTTCCAGCACTTTCCTCTCCCCTCAACCACCCCTCTTCTATATTTGTTTACTTGCTGAGAGTCTTTCTATCCAGAGCAGAGCTGCCCCTCAGAAATATAATACAAGCCATACACATGAGCCACATAATTGATTTTACATGTTCCAACAGTTACATTAAAAAAAGAAAAAACAGGAAATACTATTTTTAAAAACATTTTTTCTTTAATCTATTATATCCCCAAAATACATAATCTCAACATGCGATCCATATAAAGTATAGGATATTTTACATTCTTTCTTTCTAAGTCTTGGAAATTCTGTGTGTATTTTACACTCACGGCACATCTCTACTCAGATTAGGCACGCTTCTGGTGCTCAGTGGCACACCCAGGGGGCAGGGACTGAGCTCTCCTGCTTGCACTGGGCCCCCAGGCCCAGGGAGGAACTCACAGGATTCAGAGCAGGTGCTCAGAACATTTCTACAGATGAGGGAAAATAAACCTCAGTGTGCGGGTCAGTCACTGGGTGTCCCCAGAGCAGGGGCCAGTGGAACAGATGCATCTGTGTGTGTGTGCGCGTGTGCGTGTGTGTGTGTGTGTGTGTGACTGGGTGTGTGAGCCTGTGCCAGAGAGATTCTGCGGCTCTGGGATCAGATCTACCTCGGGTCAATCCCTCCTCTGGCACTTCCTCTGGGCTTTGGCTTTCTTTTCTGTGACAACGAGAACAGAGGTGTCCTCTTACCACACAGTAGAGTTGAAAGGATTAACCGGATAAAAATGACCTCCCTGGAGGCTCAGTGGTAAAGAATCTGCCTGCCAAGCAGGAGATGCAGGTTCAAGCCCTGATCTGGGGAGATCCCACATGGCGCAGAGCAACCAAGCCCCATGCGCCACAACTATTGAGGCTGCGCTCTAGAGCCTGGGAGCTGCAACTACTGAGCCCATGTGCCCTAGAGCTTGTGCTCCACCACAACAGAAGCCACTGCAATGAGAAGCCCACACAGTTCAGCTAGAGAGTAGCCCCTGATCGCCGCAACAAGAGAAAACCTGTACACAGCAACGAATACCCAGCACAGTCAAAAATAAATAAAAGTATATAAAAAAAGATAAGTAGTGCATGTAAAAGCATAGACCACTGACCCATCACTTCATGGAAAACAGGTGGGAAAAAATGGAAACAGTGGCAGGTTTTATTTTCTTGGGCTCCAAAATCACTGAGGATGGTGACTGCAGTCATGAAATTAAAAGATGCTTGCTCCTCGAAAAAAAAGCTATGACAAACCTAGGCAGCATATTAAAAGGTAGAGACATCACTTTGCTCACAAAGGTTCATACAGTCAAAGTTATGGTTTTTCTAGTAGTCATGTATGGATGGGACATGAGAGTTGAACTGTAAAGAAGGCTGAGCACCGAAGAACTGACGCTTTCAAACTGTGATGCTGGAGAAGATTCTTGAGAGTCCCTTGGACTGCAAGATCAAGCCAGTCAATCCTAAAGGAAATCAACCTTGAATATTCACTGATGCTAAAGCTGAAGCTCCAATAGTTTGGCCACCTGATATGAAGAACTGACTCATTGGAAAAGATCCTGATGCTGGGCAAGATAGAAGGCAGGAGAAGAAGGGGATGGCAGAGGCTGAGATGACTGGACGACATCACCGACTCAATGGACATGAGTTTGATAAAACTCTGGGAGATGGTGAAGGACAGGGAAGCCTGGAGTGCTACAGTCCATGGCGTTGCAAAGAGTCAGATACAACTTAGCAACTGAACAACAACTGACCCGGTAAATAGAAACTTCCTTTTCTTCCTTTCTTTTCCTTCCTTCTTTCCCAGTTCACAGGGCTGTTGTAAAAATCAAATGAGATAATACCCTGATGAAGCACAGAGACTCCAGTGATGTTTTCTGTGTGATCATCACTCCAGTGATGCCCGCATCACTCAGTCATTGAGTCGTTGCCTCACAGACGTGGGGCCTTAGCACACGTTCCCTGCTGAATTGCAGCTCCTAGCATGCCACCTATACTGACTTAACAGGTGCTCAGTGTAAATATTTCATACGAGAATGGATGGATGCTGTGGCGGTTGCAACTTCTGCAGCTTCCAGAAGCCACAGGAAGGCTCCACAGGGAGACCCCGGGCCGTGAGGCTACACCATCCTGGGGCCCCGGTCTGTGAGCTCCATCCCACCTGTGTCCCCAGACCTGGGCAGTGGTTTGGGGGAGTACAATTGCCAGGGAAGCCCACCCTCCCTGCTTGAAGGGAGGCAGAGCCTGTACTCCATTCTTGGAACGTTTCTGAGGGGAGAGAGGCCTTGGGCGTTGGCTGTTTGTCTCTGGAAATGAGTAAAAGGCATCACCCAGATTTGTTTCTAAAATGGGCCTGGAATATGTTCAGGGGAAGATTTATTTTTGCAAGTGGGTTTCTGCCAGACAGAGATTGTATCTTCTGGGAAAATGTCCTGGCTGATGAGAGAAGAGCCGAGAAGCAAGGCTGGGTGTTGAGGTCCAGGCCATGGCTGGACGGGTTTGGGGACCCAGCCTATGGTGGTGGTTTGGGCTGTACAGGGCTTGGCCCGAGCACTTCCTTCCCATGGAGGAGCCCCCTCTCATTGAAGGGAATGGGGCCACCCCTGCGGCACCCATAGCTGCCCCTACAGCTCTTCTGCAAAGTCCAGTGGAGCCCAGATCGCAGGGTGCCTGGTCTCAAAATGTTCTAGGAGTCTCTGTCAAGAGCCTGTGATCGCTGGTGTCTGAGGCTGAGCTCCGCGATGCCCACAGTCTCCCAGAGGAGCTGGAGGGGGACTGCTAGGCCAGGATGAGCCCCTTGGGTAGAGGTTCTTCCTTTTGTGTTAGGAGGGAGCCAGCTACAGAATGGAAGGTGGTACCTAGGGGTTTCAGGTCTCTAAGGGCTCCATCAATACCCACGGGGGTGACCAAATTGAGTTCAGGCACCTCCTAGTAGCCTCAGACAAAAACTACCCAGTGTCAGGCCGGCCCAGGGAGAGGAGCCTGGCAGAGCAGCCAGCGGCCCCACGAAACACTCCTTTCCCCCGTCCCACCTCCCTGGGCCTGCCATCTTCCACAGCTCTTCTGGATATGGGGGTGTAGGGGGTGCATGGAGGGGAGAGGCTTTACCCAGGTTCTTGCCCACATCTGGGGAGCCTGACGTGTGTGCCTTTGGCCAGGGGCTTCTCATCTGTTCATCAGGATCTGGGCCCCATAATCCATGGACCATCGGGCTTCACAGAGGCTGCAGAGGCTCCCCAAGCCCCACGCTGCGGTCCTCACTGCCCATGGGCAAACCCTATAACCTCCGCTTCCCTCCCTTCCTCCCAACCATGTGTCCTCCTTGGCTTTACACACGCAGTCCTGCTTCCCACCCACCTTTTGCTCTGGGAAGGCAGGGAGGGGGTCTGTAAGCTATTTTCAAAATTTCAAAAAAGCCCAAAGGAAATCATACATTTACCTCAATGAGGTTCCCAGACTAAATAAAACATTAAGTTTATTTGCTTTGGGCTGGAGTCATATCAACTCAGTGTGGTAACAGTGGTTATCTTGACTGATCAGAAGCACTAATTGGCAGTTATATGTCTTTGATGAATAAAACTCAAAGGAAAAAATTATTATTCAATAAATGTAGTTTGTTGGGTAGATAAAAGCTTTCAAAGCACGGAATCCCTTGAGGAAAGAACTAAAAAGGATCTTTCTGGTGAAAGGGGTGAGGACCTCTGATCTACACAAATGTCATATTTTCATTGAAGCAGAGCACACACATTTTTCCACAGGCCTTTGATGCCAGAGTTCTCATTAGTGAATTTTGACTTCACAGCATTTCTACAAATAATACATTGTTCATGCCAGCTTTTCCTAAAGCGTAGTTCCCTAGACCCTGCTAATAGGTATTCCTTGGGAGTTCATAGGAAAGGGTCCATGATCAAAAAGGTTTTGGGAAAAACTAACTAAGCAATGTTAAGCTATTTATTATGGAATTTTTCAGAGTTCTCAATAGGTAATATGAACTGATAATCTCTGAGACGGACACAGAGTATGGTGCATTCCTGGTCATTGGCCAGGAATCTGATTTTTTAAAGATTTTTTTAAAAGAAGTTTTTAAATTTATTGTAATTGGAGGATAATTACTTTACAATATTGTGTTTGCCTCTGCCACACATCAACATGAATCAGCCACAAGGCATACATGTGTCCCCTCCCTCCTGAACCCTCCTCCCCACCCCTTCCATCCAGGATGTCACAGAGCACCAACTTTGGGTTCCCTGCGTCATATTTCACCTATGGTAATGTATATGTCTCAATGCTATTCTCTCAAATCATCCCATCTTCTCTTTCCCCCAATGTGTCCAAAATTTTGTCCTTTATGTCTCTGTCTCCTTTGTCACCCTGCACATACGATCGTGGGTACCATCTTTCTGGATTCCATATACATGCATTAATAAATGGTATTTGTCTTTTTCCTTCTGGCTTACCTCTTTCTGTATAACAGGGTCTAGGTGGGATCTGGTTTTCTGAGATATATTTTCAAGTAAGTGTTCCACAGAGCACACTTTGGAACCCATGAGTTTATGATGACAAAGGTGACCCAAGAGCCCCCTGACAGCCATGGGGACAGACAAAAATAAAGAGAAACATGGATGGAGAGACAGGGGAGGTGAACTTGCTTGGTGGTCTAGTGGTTAAGAATCTGCCTTCCAATGCAGGGAACGTGGGTTCAAGCCCTGGTCGGGGAGCTAAGATGCCACATGCCTTATGGTCAAAAAAACCAAAACATAAAACAGAAGCAACATTGTAACAAATCCAATCAAGACTTAACAAAAAAAAAAGAGAGAGAGAGAGAGAGAGACCTCAGGGAAAATAACTGTAAACTAGGAAAAAATATCTGGTTTTACCAGTTTATCAAAATAATGCAAATCCTTTGTAGTAAAACAGGGAAGATGCACAGAATTATGAAAGTTTATTTAAAATTTAATTCCTCATACTTCCACCATTGAAAGATGCTCATTACCTTAAAATTTTGTTAATTTTCCTTGTAACTTTTTCTTCAAATATACATGTGTGTATATTATACATTGTGAAGTAGAAGTGAAAGTATTAGTCACTCAGTCGTGTCCAACTCTTTGCAAACCCATGGAATGTAGCCCACCAGGCTCCTCTGTCCATGTAATTCTCCAGGCAAGAATACTGGAGTGGGTTGCCATTCCCTTCTACAGGGGATCTTCCTGACCCAGGGACAGAACCCAGGTCTCCTGCATTGCAGGCAGATTCTTGTGTATAAATAGAGTGAACATTCTATCTTATACATACAGCAATAAAAAGAAAAAAAGAGAGAGACAGAGTGGAGGGCAGGAGATGGGGAACGGACATCATGGTGGGTGGGATGCAGATGTCAATGACAGCACTTCTGTGATCATCCCTCTGCTCTCCTCCTGCTCCCTCTGCAGAATGGAGATGGGCGACAAGGACAAAACAGGGGTGGCTGACAGGCCGTGCTACCCCAGGGCCCTGGATTCAAAGGAAGAGCAAAAGTGCCTTGGGAAACCTTTGCTTAGCTTGATTCCCAGCCCCCACCATCTTTCCTCCTGTGAAAGCAGCAGGAAGTGGAGAGTTTACGAGAAGTATGTCAACAACCTTCAGTGAATGATCCTATCTGACGCCTCATCTCTGCAGGTGCTCAGAGTTCCCTCTTGCTTCCTCTGGACCCAACCCAGCAGCTCCCAGCATAGAACACAAAGCCACCTCTAGGCTTTGGCAGCACACATGACGTGATGCTCAGTGGGCAGTTACAGTGTGGCTGGGTGACACAACCAGACGCAACTGGAAAATTAGGGACCACATCCAGATGTTCCCCCCACCCCACAACTCCAAATGTGAAGACTCTAGAATCACACCGAGAAGGCCAGGGTGGATGGGGAGACTTAGCCTTGTGAAGGCTTCTCCAGGAAAATGCACAGACAGGTGGCTAAATCTGCTTTTTTACACCTCCTTTGCAAAGACAGTAAACAGAGCACATAATCAGGAGAGAGGAGACAGTGACTTGTAGGCAGCTGAGTGGGGAAGGAATGCGGAAAGAAGGAGAAAGGAAAATAATGCATTTTCAGCTTCTACAATTTGCCAAGTCTGAACTTCCCTGGTGGTTCAGTGAAGTTGGTCACCTGCCAATGCAGGGAACATGGGTTCAATCCCTCGTCCGGGAAGATTCCACATGCTTGGGGAAACCAGGCCCATGTGCCACGACTACTGAGCCCAAGTACCCTCAAGCCAACGCTCTGCAACAAGAGAAGCCACCGCAATGAGAAGCCTGCACACCACAAATAGAGTAACCTCCGCTCGCCACAACTAGAGAAAGCCCACACACAGTCATGAAGACAACACAGCCAAAAATAAATTAAATGCCATGTTCTTTCACCTATGTTCTTTTATTTCATCCTCATGGATTCCTGGTAAAGTAGATTTATTACCTCCATTTTACAAATAAGAAAGCCAAAGCTCAGTAAGGTTGCTGGATAATTAATAAATGATCTGTAGCCCAAAGTCCCACAAGCTGTCCCAGGCTTGGCTGCCTCTAGGAATTCAGGAGACTTGACTTGGTTTAATGAAAGTGGTTGCCAGCCAAGAATTCAAAAAGAAGACTCTGGATAACACACCGAGAAACCGTGAGGAAGACAGTTTTAGGAGGAAGTCAAGAGGTTCATCTCTGTTTCTTGCTTCCCCAGTGTCAGGAGCAGAGAGTGTGAGGCAGTGATGAACCAGCAAGAAGGCCAGACCAACCCCCAAGGAGCTGGCCAGAGAAGAGACCATTGGCCATTGGGTTGTAATGTTTGAACAGATACAGGCTCAACAGCAAGAATGTGCTGGATGAATTACTAAATCTGTGGTTGGAAATGACTGAAAAGTTTCATCAGAATATAGAAATGATCTCCATCTGTGCTTTCTGGTCGTGTCGAACTTTGAATTTTTCATGGTAATTTCAAATCTATGTTCTCTTTTTACTCATGTTAACAAGGTAAAAAAGAGTACAGTGGAAGGTGAGCAAGTAATTAGTGTTTCCATCTGACAGATAAGGAAAGGAGAGCTCAGAGAAGTGGGAGGGGGAAGGCACCCTTTATACCTGACAACTGGTGAATGCGAACTCCTTACCTTTCTACACCTCTAGTTGCAGAACAATCTCTAACCAAGAAACACCTCTAAGATGAGCCATTCAGCGACTTGAACTGCAGTTATTAGTAACATCTGCTGTTATTAATGAGCACAAGAACCAGACTTTGAGCCTCCTGGCACCAAGAGTCACATGCGCCCTTCCTGCCATCCCATTTCTAGATTTAACATAAGGAGTCACCTTCCACAGATTTCCAAGGTTTTACACACCAAAATGGCACCCTGCCTCTGCAAATACTTTCTGGTGTACTGCGAGGTGGTCACCAAAAGTCACACTGGCCAGGGTGCAGTGACTTCATGGCCAAGCTATCTGCAGCCCAGGCAGTGTCTGGAAATTACCCAGCGGTCTTCTGGAACCAGAAGCAGATAACTGTTTAGTAAATGAGCCCCCAGCATTAACGGGAAATTTAACGCCACTCCTTCTTCCCAGTGACCTCATTTGTTGAGTCAGACTTAATTCTATCACAATCCTCTGGGCTTGAGGATCCAAGTCACTGCATGGTGTGCCTCAGAGGCATTCTCAGGCTGGGTACTGCACTTCATCGTCTTAAGGGATGGGAAAAAATTCTGTCAGTCAACACTTGCAGGGTTTCAATGATATATCTGTTTGGCTGTGCCTCTTGCCCTTGTTTTTTACACAGCAAATTTAGCCAGGTACTTTGGAATGCAGGCATTAATTCATCATTAATTTTTAGATAATGGAGTCATCAAATGTTGGTAGGGGTGAGTGAAACTGAAATATTATTCTTAGAAGACCATTCTAAAATCTCTGCTAGGGACAGGAGGCCAATTTTGGGCAGCTGAATTCAGGGGCTCAGTGCTTTCTGCTTGTTATAGACATGGTTTCCATGCCATGGGAACAGAGATGGGCTGATTATAAAGTTCATTATTATGATCCCTTGGTGACAGAGACAATGGACATTTTGAGACAGGAATAGAGAGTTATAGAGTTATCAAGTCACGGGTTAAGATAAGGAAAAAAAAAAAAACAAGAAGAGTGTTAAAATAAATATGCCCAGTGGAGTCACATCAGGTAAACAATTCTTTGTAATTAAGGAAGAAATTTAAAGCACGAGAGAAGAGAAAAGGGGCTTAGAGACAATTTCTGTCAGTGTGAGGTATTTTCAGGAAAGAATTAGGACAACCAGGGATTATTATTTTCTTAAGCATTTGATTGAAATCTCGGGACTTTTATCCATCCTGCAGTTAGAAAATCAAGAGACGGGAGGCTCAACCTCCAGAGGGGGAAACCAAACAAAGGCCAAAAATAAGCTGGAGGGACTGAAATTCCAGGGCAAAGTCAATGGGAAGCAGGGGTCTATTCAGCCTACACAGTGAATAATCCTACTTTCTCCTTCTTAGCTTCATGTCTTGACCACGGGGCACATCAGATATATATATATATTTTTTGGCTGCACCTCGTGGCTTGTAGGATCTTAGTTGTCAGAGCAGGGAATGACCTCCGGCCCTGGCAGTGAAAGCGCTGAGTGCTAACCCCTGGGCTACCAGGGAATATCTGACTCGGTAATTTCTGACATCAGATAATTTCTGGCTCTGCACTTTCCTTCTAGATTGCCCTCTCACAGGGGGCTAAGTCGAGCCTTGGCTCCTGCAGGCATGAGTTTCAGGGACACTGTCTAAGGACAGGGCACCATCTCTGCATCATAACAGAGTGAACGCCTCAGAGCAAAGCCCATTCTCTGTCTTTACCAACAAACCCATACACAGCGGGTGCCAGTCTAGGCTCTTGAACCATACAGGCAGTTTAGCTCCCTGCCAGGTAAACAGACCTCACTAAAGTCTCCAGCACTGAAAAAACAAACAAACCTCTTTCTATTTTATTGTTGGGAAGAAAAATATCTTGTCTATGTAGGAGTGTTCTCTTAAGTCCATACCATGGAGTATAACATACCATTAAAAAGAAAAAGGTCTTTATTTGCTCATGCAGAGGGAGTTTCATGATGTAGTTACTGCTCAGGGAGCCAGACAAGTGGAAGAGAGCTGTACACAGTGTGATGCAACTTTTGTAAAACAAACAGTGACAGAAAAGCAGTGACAGCCTTTATGTGTGAATATGTTTGAATGTGGCTTCCTAAGTAGCACTCGTGGTAAAGAACCCGCCTGCCAATGCAGGAGACGTAAGAGACACAGATTCAATCCCTAGGTCAGGAAGATCCCCTGGAGGAGTGCAGGGAAACCCACTCCAGTATTCTTGCCTGGAGAATCCCATGGACAGAGGAGCCTACAGGCTACAGTCCATGGGGTCACAGAGAGTCAGAGATAATTGAAGCAATTTAGCACACAGGTACACATGTTTGAATGCACACGGAGGAAAGGGCAGGTTTTCAGACTGTTACCTAGAGTTACAGGTATAGTATAGATAAAGGGACTGAGGGACATAAGAAAACATGTTTTGGGGAAAGTGCTAATCAACAAACACACAAAAAGTGTATGTATTAGAGTAGTCATTATGGGTGTTCATACAGGAAGTAAAATGACAAATGAAAACAACTGGAAGTTCAACCTTGGCGTTTCATTTTAGCAGACACACCTACTAGATATAAGATAAACAATAAGGTCTTACTGTATAGCACAGGGAACCATATTCAATATCCTGTGATAAACCATAATGGAAAAGAATATGTATATAGATGTAGAACTGAATCGCTTTGCTGTATACCAGGAACTAACACAATACTGTAAATCAACTATGCTTCAATTAAAAAAAAAAAAGACAAAAAATAGTCATTGTGGTACAAACACACTACAATTCCTCCTGCCCATAGGTGCAGTGTGGGGTGGGGATGCAGGGAGACAGGCTTTCTCCTCTCCGCTCTCTTCCTGCCCTCCCTCACCTCTCCCTCTCTCTCCTTTCCCTCCAGGAAACCTGGCCAGGTAGCTCTTTGCCCAGAGTCTGTCACACTGCTAGAGAGCCGGGGAGCCTTCAGAGAGGGCCGGTCTTCCTCCTGCATCCAGCCCTCCCAGGATCTCGTGATCTAAGTGACTTCCCCAAGCTCACAAAATCTGTCACCATCTCCCCCACCCCCAAACAAGCCTCCCACCCAGTTCCTTCAACTCCGACTGCATTAAGTAGCTGGAGGAAATGAAGGTGGACAGGTTTTTCAACTGCTCTGCCATCCCTGCAGAGGGAACCTGAGTGAACTGATGGCCGTGTCTGTCTGTCTGTCTGATGTGAGGGAAGGCGCCTGCCAGCTCCCATCACCCCGTGGACCTGGTTACAGGGAGCTCATTGCCTCTTCACTTTCCTGCCTGAAGGTGCCCCCAATCCGGAGGCAGCTAAAGCCCCGCTGACACCCACTCCCAGACTGGGGATCACTTAGTGCTATTATTCTTTCCAAATGTGCTGGAACACTGGGCTCTGCCTGGGCTCTGCTAGCCTGAGTGCTACTGGCCTCTAGGCCTCCCTCTTATCTCCACTCCGCAAGCCTCTCTGACCCACCCCGACTTCTGAGGGCAAGTGCTCCTAGGGGCTGCAGGGGGGCCCAGCTAGGCACAGCCTCCAGCCCTGTGCAGGCGCAGAGTGTGGGGAGATGCCAGCCAGGTTGGGATAGGAGGCTGGTATCTGCAATTCAGTCCCTTGCCCCCCCAACACCCCATCGTTGCCCATGTTTTCATCTCAGAATGCCATCCTCTCCATCCGCTTGCACATGCCGGAAACTCAGGGCTCAATCTTAACACCTCCTCCTTCATCTCCAGGCGAGTCAATGGCCAAACCCTGTCCATTCCATCCCCTGTCCATTCCAGCCCCTGCCCGAGGTGCCTTCGTCTCCTGGCTGCACCACCGCAGGGTCTCCTACTGGGCACCTTCTTTCCTTTTGCCTCCCTCCAGAATAACTCAATGGGGATGTCAGGAGGGGAGGCCACGGTGCGGGTCCTTCTCAAGGTTCTCTGTGGTTCCAACACATCTGGGGCTACAAAGCACCACTCCAGGCCACCTTGTGCAGACGCCAAGATAACTGTTCTGAAACACATATTTGATCTGTCACTCCCCTCTTTAAACCCCTCCTAGGCTTCCCAGATGGTTCCCCTGATCAAGGGGATCACTTAGTACCATTACTAATAATGGTACTAATAAACCCCTGTCCCCTCATGCTCCCCACCCCCACCACCCCACCCCTGACGTCTCTGGAAGTCCTCCCCTCACCCTGGCCTTCTTCCAGCCCCCTCATCCTTTACACTCCCTTCAGCCAGAATCAGCACGTGGTCTTCCCTCCACAGAACATCTCCTTCTGCCTCCCACCCTCTCCTCCTCCCAGACATCAGACAAGCTCTCAGGAACTCTTTCTTCTTCCTCTTCACACCTTTCTGTTTGCAGTTATACATGCCTCAGCTCGATTCTTTGATTAATGTCTCCCTTCCCGCACCATGAAGGCAGAACTATGTCCAAATCTGTCATTGTCAGAGCACATGCTAATCATTCAGGGATATTTGATGGATTGAATGACTAAATAATTACAATACGCACTCAGGTAAAGGCAATAATCGTGGATACAGACTTGGAAAGATTACGAGTCCAAGCTCAGAATTTTAGGAGGGGTGCCCAAAGAACGAGGCATCTTAACTGAGAGCTAAAGTACTAGGTGGACTTTTTCCGGCCAGGGTACTGGGGCAGGTGGAGGCGAGCTCTGTATAGAGGGTGCAGACAGGCTGTGAAACAGGTAATCCATAGGAAGTAGTGAGTGGGAGGCCAGACTGGGAAGATGAGCTATGACAGATCACTCAGAGCCTTGAACTCCAGGCTAAGGGGTGTGGGCTTGATGCTGTGGACCACGAGGAATCTTTGAACAGAAAGTTTAGTGTGGAGAGGCCCTCACTCGTATTTCCAGCACGGGGGCAGTATACAAGCATGTCATCATGGGAAGGGATCCGAGCTCATTCAAGCTCAGCCCTTTTATTTAGCAGGTGAGAAAGCTGAAGCCCTGGGCTTCCCTAATGGCTCAGATTGTAAAGAATCTGCCTATAATGCAGAGACCTGGGTTCGATCCTTGGGTTGGGAAGATCCCCTGGAGAAGGGAATGGTTACCCACTCCAGTATCCTGGCCTGGAGATCCCATAGGCAGAGGAGCCTGGGGGGCTGCCATCTGTGGGGTCACAAAGGAGTTGCACACAGCTGAGCAGCTAACAAAGCTGAAACCCAGAAAGGGAAAGCGAACTCCTCAAGGTCACGCAGCCGAAGCCCAGTGGAATGCTTTTTCGAAAAGAAAAAAAGGATTGTCTCCATCACATGTCAGTCTAACTTCAGTTCAGTCACTCTGTCGTGTCCGACTCTTTGTGACCTGATGAACTGCAGCACGCCAGGCCTCCCTGTCCATCACCAACTCCCAGAGCTTACTCAAACTCATGTCCATTGAGTCGGTGATGCCATCCAACCATCTCATCCTCTATCGTCTCCTTTTCCTCCCACCTTCAATCTTTCCCAGCACCAAGGTCTTCTTAGATGAGTTAGTTCTTCACATCAGGTGGCCAAAGTATTGGAGTTTCAGCTTTAGCAACAGTCCTTCCAAAGAATATTCAGAACTGATTTCCCTTAGGATGGACTGGTTGGATCTCCTTGCAGTCCAAGGAATTCTCAAGAATCTTCTCCAGCACCACAGTTCAAAAGCATCAATTCTTCAGCACTCAGGTCTCTTTATAGTCCAGCTCTCTCGACTACTGGAAAAGACTGGAAAAGAGAAGACTGAAAAGCATCTAATTTCAGCCCCTTATTATTTATTTACATTGCTTCCACCAATCAACCTCCTTTCCTTTGGCAATTATTAGACAATGTGTGTGTTCATAAAAGCATTCCTCCCAGTTGCTGCTCTGCTGGCCACAGCTTAGAAAGCCTGGCTTCCGGGACTAGCTCTGCCACTTACACACAGTGGGGCCTTGGGTCATTCCCTCCCCTCCTGTGGACACTTAGTTTCCAGTTTGTGCTGTTAACCGCAGACTTCTCAGAGAGTCAGTACAGGAAAGGTCCTCTGCTGGGCTAGTTAGATGGGGATGAAAGTTCAAAGGCCCTCAAGCTAATAACTTTGTCCAGCCAGCAAGGCCCAAAAATGGCCATGAAGACACTTTCTGAGACCCTGACGGTCCCTGGTGAGCCTAGCTGGGTATTTCTAACATTCTTTTTTAAAATCTGCACTTAGATGTTTCCAAGAGGCAAATGCAGGTGTGGGGCACCAGCTAGAACTCTGGGCAGAATGAGGTTCTCTGAGGGAGTGGCTGGCAGGCCCCGAGCCTGCACAAGGATCCGAGAGGAAAGAGAAAAAGTACACAAACTGAAGCCAGTCATCATTCCTCTTCTTAACGCTGTTACATCATACCTCCCCAAGGACGAACTCTGTTCCTCCTCAAAGAACTTATGAATCATCCTTTTTTTTTCCTGAAAACAGTTCCTCTACAAATGCGGGAATCCCCATAGCAAACATTTTATGTCCTTGGAGCCCTAGGAAGGAAGTAGAGACGAAGCCCTCTGCCTAGGATTTGAGGCCTCTCGTCTATATAAGCCTGAGAGACCACGAAATTGGCCTAATCTTCAGCCTTCAGCTGAGGTGAAGGCTGAGCAGAGCCTCTGAGAGGAAACAATAATCAGGGCTGTCCAAGTGCAAGCCAGACCCACAGGCATCTGAGGAAATGTGGGAAGCCTGGAGTGGGGCAGGCTGCTACGAGGTCTGCAGGCGGGGGAGCCCAGGCCATCTGCTGTCCTTGGCGGCTGGTCCTTGGCTGCCGCCCAGGCCTTTTCCCCAAACTATGCCGGGGGGACCACCTTCCCTTCTCATCCCTCCTCCCCATCCTTTCCCCTGTGTCAGAAAGCATCTCCTTTCCTCTGGACAAGATGGGAAAAGAAAGAGGCGAGCCCCCTCTGGTCAGACTTGGCCTCTAACACTCCGTTGGCAGAGGAGAAGTGGGACCGGGCATCCTGGTCCGGTGGGCAGGGATGCGTGGGTGCTGGCCCAGGGGGAGTGGAGGGCAAGTGAGGGACCCTGCCACGGTGGCGACTGCCTGGAGCTGCCAGCTCTCTGGAGAGCGCTCCCTCCCTTTCTCATACCCCTGTGACTGTCCCCCTCATCCTTCCTGTCCACAGGGCATTCTGCTGGAACGACCTGGGCCCATTTACAGCTGCAGGGACTTCTAAGGCAAGTAGCTGAGGTGGGGTGCATCTGACTGGAGACTATCAGCACCTCCCCCATCCCCTCCCTGGACCCCACCGCAGAGAGAGGCAGGGAAGGCTTGGGGAGTGCAAGGCCTAAGTCTCAACCAGCCAGAGACCCATGGAGCTTCTCCAAGGCCGGGGAGCTCTCTCGCCTCCTGAATCCTGGGACGCTTCTGTCTCTGTCTGTCTGTCTGTCTCTCTCCTGTTTGGCTCAGAGCCTTCACCTCCATACCACCCACCTCAGCGTCCCATTCGGCCCGCCCTACTCACCACGTCCAGGACTCCAGAACCTTCTTTCTCCTCACTGGGAAGCTCTTTGCTTTAGAGCTCCACGTCAGGAACGCAGTGAAGCGAAGCGACCTGGTGACAGGTGGTGTGGACTGGGCCTCCCGGCCTCCTCCTCCGGGCTTCCCCGCCGCAGCACGAGGGGCCACCGCCAGGCTGCTTCTCTGTCCGAGAGGCTCACCACAGCCAGGTGGTCTACCCGGGGCGCTGGGTTTGCCCCCTGGGGGAGCGGGGGAGCAGAGGGGGGAAAAGGCGGCCACCCCGTTTAGGGATACAGCCAGTGGCTCCCTCGACCTCCTTCCGGCCGGACACCAAGTCTGGGCTGCTGGCCACGCTCAGGCACGCCGGGCGCAGGCCAGGTGGGTTCCGCTAAACGCCAATCAGGTGCCCTTGGGCTTCGGCGTTAGTGTCTCGTGGCAGGCACAATTCACTACTCACCGCCCGGAAGAAAAGGAAAAACGAGACACCCTCACTCACCTTTGCCTCCACTTCAGACTCGAGATTGCCGCCCTTCCTCCTCCCGATATCTGGATAACTGACTTCTGGGGCCTAGCAGGTGGCTCCGCAGGAGACGTGGGCTCCACCCTGGGGTGGGAAGATCCTCTGGAGGAGGGCATGCTATCCTACTCCAGTATTCTTGCCTGGAGAATCCCATGGACAGAAGAGCCTGGTGGGCTACAGTCCATAGGGTCGCGAAAAGTCAGACATGACTGAAGCGACTTAGCAGGCACGCATGCTATAAATAGTTGTTTGTATGTCACCCCAAATTCCACGGAAACGGGGCCCTTCCCTCAGGCTGAGCACAGCTCTCCGGTGGTAAAATGCCCCTCCCCCCAAAAGTCACTTGAAAGCACCCTCCCCAGCCCCACCCTTCAGAGCACCTTAGGAGCCCAGCAAGCCTCCGTGCCTGGCAGGAGGGGGTTCAGGATAGAACCGAGCTGATGGGCCCAGGCAGCTCAGGGATGGGGGCAGGGCTGGCCCTGGCAGCACTAGTGGGGGCAATCCCGGCCCTGCCGCTTCCCATCGGGGTCAGCTATTCCCGCCTGGGTCCTGAACTTCCTCACCTGCAGGCCAGGTACTGCCTGCCTCCTGGGATTGCTCTGAGGATCATACTCTGTGTATATAAAATTAGAACAACAAATGACAGGAGGACAAATCCTTCTCACAAAGTTTTTTCTAGAGAAGGTCTTAGGTATGGAGTTGAATTGTCCAAGAAAGAGATTCTTCAGTCCATGAAGATTTTTTTGAGCAACTCTCTGCTAGGTGCTGGGTCACCAATGAGTGCTTGATGGGGAGGGAACAGGGAACAGCGATGGAGGGGCAGAGAAGGAGGTGAACAGAAATGGGTGGGCACGAGCTGGACAGACAGGATCCAGAGGGGTCAGATGAGTAGCCAGGGCTGCGGCTACCCAGCCAGCATCTTCCCTGGGCGTGGGCACAAGAGAATAATGGGGAGCAGCATCTTCTCTGCCCTCAGGTGGAGATGGTTGGGGCAGAGGGCCAAGTGGAGAGTCACCAATGGGCTGAGCCTGGGAGGATGTGAGTTCAGCCCCCATGTCTTCTAGAATGGTGGTTCTGACTTCAAGCCAAGGAGGGTGACTCTGACACTTGAAGGGAAAAGACTTTCTGTTGGCCTTGGGAGATGGAAAGGAGGCCTGAGCCCAGGGCTGGGGCTGGTTCCCTGGAGCAGAGGGGAGTGAGAGCAAGCAGCATGCCCAGAACTGGCTCAGTGTGGCCTGAACAAGGTAAGACTGGGTTGAGATCACCCTGGCATGGCAGGAGAGCGGGGGACACATGTGAAGTGGTGCTGTCAGGCCCAGCAAGGCCAGCAGGCACTGGACTCGCTATGGAGCAGAAACCTCTCCTTGGATGTAAATTCATACTATGTCCCTTCCACACAGCAAGTCTGGGGGGGGCTTTTTCTGCTTCCAAATGAAATGAGGTCATATCCTTGATAATCAAGAACTTCCACACTGATCCTCAGCTCCCTATATAAAAGATGCTACAATTCAAACATCCACCAGTGGCTGAATGGATAAATGAAATATGGTATATCCATACAATGGAGTATTATTTGGCCATTAAAAGGAATTTAAAGTACTGACACATGGTGTGACATGGATAAATCTTGAAAATCTTATTCCAAGTAATATAAGTCTGACACAAAAGTTCACATATGATTCCATTTATATGAAATGTCCAGGATAGGTAAATCCATAGGGACAGAAAGCAGACTGGTGCTTGCCCAGGGCTGGTGGCGGCGAGGGGGGGGGGGTGCTGGTGGGGGGTCGGGGAGGAGGGCAAGGTAATGACTGCTGAATGAGTAGGGGGTTTCATTTGTGGTAATGAAAGTACTTTGGAAAAGACTCTGATGTTGGGGAAGATTGAGGGCAGGAGAAGAAGGGGGTGATAGAAGATGAGATGTTTGGATGGCATCACCGATTTAACGGACATGAATTTGAGCAAACTCCAGGAGATAGTGAAGGACAGGGAAGCCTGGCATGCTGCAGTCCATGGGTCACAGTCAGACATGACTAAGTGACTGAACAACAAGTACTTTGAAACTTGAGACAGGTGGTAGTTGTACAACACTGTGAATGTAATAAGTGCCACTGGATTGTACATTTTAAAATGATTCATTTTATGTTTTTGTGGGATGTGAAATTTGCCTCCGTTAAAAAAAATTGCGGAAGAAAGGAGAGAAATGAAATGCTTCCATGGGTGCTCTGACGTAGGCAGGGCCCATTTCAGGAAGCGACATTGACTTACCTCCCCTTCCTGCCTCCTGGGATGCTGTCCATACACAGGCCTGGGTTGTCAGCCCCTCACAGGGCATCCCCGCAACACCCCTGCTTCCAGGGGCCACTCTAATGCCAGACTGGCCTGGGGTATCAAGTTCTGAGCCCCTCGGCCCCTGTGCTGCTCTAAGGGGTCACCCAGCTTCAGAGCAGCCGAAGGTCTAATGAGATGCACCCCAGCTCGATTCCTCTCTCCACCCACACCTACCCCCTCCCAGATGACATCCCAAGAATCCTCCCTAACACCCCCAGTCATTCCCCTCCAGCGCCCACCTCCTTCCTGGGCTGGCTCCCTGGTGGTAGACTCCTGTGCGCAAAAGCATTGTGTAGCCATGCAAAGCGGCCAGGTGACAGTCTAGACCACCTGGGGACCTGGAGCCAGAGCGTCCTCTTTGTGGTCACGTAAGACAGGCCGTGGTGGTCTGGGAGCCTCTGGGGGTTTTGTTTTTATCATAAGGAACAGGACTGCAGAGCCAACCTGTCTTGGCATTTTGGTTTCACAGTTGTGTTGGGACCCCTGCCAGGACAGTGAGAACTTTGGAAAGACATTCACCCAACCACCCTGATCTCCCAGGTGACTTGTTCCCAAGGCTTTTAAAAATAGAAGTGTGAAAATCATGTCATCGCCAGGAAGCTGTGGGGTTCCGCGCGTCTGTGGCCACGGCCGTGTTGGCGCGCAGCCTCAGGATGCAAGAGGAAAACAAATGACTCAGGCAGCGCAGGCACACGCGGTCGGGTGCCAGGCCACGAGGCTGCACAGGCAGCGGCCACGGCCAAGCCGAGCTTGTGCTGTGGTCTCACAGGGCGGTGAAGGTGTCGGGCAGCTTCCCGCCGCCCCGGCCTCTCCCGCAAGCCCAGGACTGTGAGCAGAGGGCATTCTTGCCCAGTAAATGAGGAGATGAACGATGGGGTGTCTGGGAACTCAGGCAGGTCATGAAGTCACAGCCTTCACATTTCTGCCACTTTTATCTTCAAAAAGAAACATATCAGAACCACCTATTTCCACAGATACAAGCAGTTTTCTTTAAAAAGCATGTTAAGAGCCTGGAATAAGGCAGGATAAGATATCAAGAATTTACTTAAATGCAGCAATTTAAAATGTGTGATGTTTTGCAGAATCGGGGCTGACGTTTACTTTGGTGGAAATGGTGAGGGTGGAGTGGGCTGAGCGAACGATGGTGTAAACAAGATATCACTGCAGGCTTTTCCAGAATGAAGAAATCTTCCATTTCCTCGCACTAACTGATAAGCTAGCGATAAACCATTTTCCAGTCTTCATTAATGATCCCAATGGAATCTTCCCCCCTGAGATTTAGCTTGCCTAAGCTTCTGCATGCTCTTGGAGCAATAAAGCTGCTTAGTTTTAAACTAGATGGAATTCAGTCATTCACTAAGTTGCTGAGACCTCCTCCACTCAAGTGGGGTAGTAAGTAGTTGGTAAAATGCTTATTTAAAATATTAAACAATTATTTAAAATATTAATACACTGGTAATTTTGAAAATGATGTAAAATAACATGTGATGCTAACTTAGATAAGGGGTTGGGTCAGTTTTGTGGATGAAATGCAATCCCAACACTAAGGCTCTGTGCCCGTGGTCATCGATTTGGAGGGCCACACTGTGTGATGAGTTACCACTTGCACACACACATATCTTGTGCCCAGCTCCTTGTCAAGGATAAATTGTAGTGTCTTCCAGGAGGATGGTAGAGACCAGACATGCTGACTGTCTCCCTGACACCACCTCTCTGGGGTTTTGGACCTGATTTTCTTCTGGGGTTTCAGGAACTATATGTATTTTTGCTCCTTTTTGGAAGCCACTGGGGATATATTTTCTGGACTTGTGACTTAGAAATAACCTTTTTCTTCTCTCCATGGTTCCTACTGGAAGTGTCTAGGTCATGCCGACATTTTCACACCTTGATAATGACTTTCCCATTGCCCTATTGTTCTCATTAGGGAAGCGTACTGAGGCTTCTCCTTGGCTTTGAAAAGATGCTTTAAAAGAAAATCTGACAGCCTCTGATTTGAGGAAACACTGAGAAGCTTTCTTGATGTGTTCTGGAAAAACAGCTTCTTCCTGGAGAGGAGTATCAGGACCTGTGACCTGTGCAGCCACGGGGGGCCCAGTGCCCATAAGGCCCCCACACTTGGTTTAATACTCAGCTTCACATTGACAAGGCTTGGGGACATTAAGTTCAGTGGAAGAAGGACAAGTACTGCATGATGCCACTTATCCAAGGCATGTAGAAGAGTCAAATTCATTGACAGAAAATAGAATGGTGGCTGCCAGGGGCCGGGAGGACTGGTAATGAGGAGCTATTGTCTAAGTAAAATAGTTTCCATTTGGGAAGATGGAAAAGTTCTGAAGATGGATCTTGGTGGTGGTTGTCAGTGTGGATGTACTTAATGCTACCAAACTGTGCATTCTGAAAGAGCTCACATGACAACTGTTACAGAGATGTTACCACAATAAAAACAGAATTCTGCTGCTGCTGCTGTCTTCAAATGGTTAGTTTTTTAACGAGTCCCCTATTTTTGTTTTGTGTTGGGCCTCATGAATTATGTAGCCAGAACTGAGCAGTGTTTCTGGACCTGAATGGATACAGGTATCCTAGGATCAGAAGATACAGGTTCTGAGTCACTCTCTGGGGCAAGACCCAGGAGTCTATATTTCTAACAAGCTCCCCAGGTGCTGCCGATGCTGTGGTTCATGGACCACACTTTGTAGCCAAGACATAGACTGGTGAGATCTAGTGCAGGTCTGAGAGAAGTTCCAGGCGTAGTTCCTAAGGAATTGAGTCATTTTGAGGAGGGCATGACTTTCTTGGTCCTCTGGGCAGCCACCGGATACAAGGAAGTTTGAGCAAAACCTTCTGCCACCCCCCCCCTCCCCATGCCACACACACACACATGTTAAGCAGCAAACTCACCAAGTCTGCTTGCCCTCTGGGGCTCCCTTTCTAGCTGGGTTAATGGCATCCCCACTACACTTCCAGCTCAAATCCAGTTCTTTTGTTGCCTCTGGTGAAACAGAACACTGGTCCCAGAGATAAGTCTCAAGGAAGGTTTGCCTAGGCAAACCTGCAGCCCCCTGCATCTTCTGCAGGCCCCCAGCCCTCATAAGCCAGGCCTTCCGAAGCATCCAGGACCCAGAGCTTGGCTGGGACTAGGTGTCTCTTGTCCTGCTCTATCCCCTGCTCCAGCTCTCGGGACATCGAAGCCACTTTCTGGTGTTTTGTTTCCCTAGACCCCTGATTAGCATAGTCCATTGTCTGTGCCCGTCAAACGCTGGGTCAGAGTTGGACTGGCAGCTTCAGAGTTTCTTCCTCCTTTGAGAGTTCATGACTCATTTGACGTGTATGACTGAGTCCCTGTGCTGTGCGCCTGGAACGATCACGACATTGTTAATCAGCTATACTCCAATATGGGCTTCCCCCGTGGCTCAGCGGTAAAGAATCTGCCTGCAATGCAGGAGACTAGGTTTGATCCCTGGGTCAGGAAGATTCCCCTGGAGGAGGAAATGGCAACCCACTCCAGTATTCTTGCCTGGAAAATCCCACGGACTGAGGAGCTTGGAGGGCTATAGTCCATAGGATCACAAAGAGTCAGACATTACTGAAGCAACTGAGCATGCACTCCAATATAAAATAAAAAGTTAAAAAAAATGATTTCAAGACTTACTGAAATTGAAAGCATTTGCATGCTAATATAATGGAGGGCACTGGTGGGGGAAGGGCTCAGGGCACTCCATAAGTGATCCCTGCCTCACTCCTGCTGTTGAGACCACAAAGAACCCAGGCTGAGGTTTACTTACCAGTAGGCACCATGGTGAGATCCCTGGACAGAGGGACCTTCAGAGATGGAAAGGTCTCTGGCAGAACTAACTGGGGGGAGCCCCAGATGAGCCTAACCTGGGTTCCAGAATAAGTATATCTGATGAATCTGTGCAGCCCCTGGGACTCATACCATTTACCATTTGTGTGAGGAAGGAAGCAAGAAGTATGTTTGGATGAAGTTGCCTGGGAGCAGAGATGGGAGAAGCAGGGAGTAAAAGAACAGTGTGGGAGTTGCTCAGGAACTAAGTCTGAGGTTTTCATGGGTCTCTGTGGGGCCCAGAGCACAGTTAGAGGGAGGCTGCCTCTGGGTTCAAACTCCATGTGCAGAGTAGTTTGGGGGATGTTGCTATTCTGCACAAGGGACTCTGGGCTGAGTGGCAATCAGGATGGGATTTAGTGTTCCTCCAAGGCCTGGTCAGCATCTGGAGACGTAAGCAGAGGGCTTTGCTTTGAAGGCGATGACACAGCTGCAACAACGTTCCCCTCCCCCGTCTCCCTGTCTCCCACCGCCAGGAAAAATGTGGTCTGGTGAAGGGAGGCCAGAGAGGATTGCTGCCAAAGTGGGTAAAATTAAAAAGTGATCCTCCAGCTCATTCTTATTTTACTAGCAGGAGAACTGATGGGCTCAGAACAGAGACTGGGAACTGTAATAATTAAGAGGAGCACCAGGCCTAGAATACACTGAGCAGCATTTTATCTCAGAAAATAGCATTTTAATTTGCATTTGGCTTTGGAATACAGGGAATTACCCTCTTTGGAAAAGATTAATCTTCCCCACTGTGCTCCTCTGTGGATGAACTGTACTCCTTGAGCATGCACCAATCAGATGGGTGGGGTCAGAAGTTGCGGGGTGGGGGGGGGTGGGGGGGGTGCGTGATGGGGGAAGCTGGTTGGAAGTTAGCATCTTTCCAGGAATGTTCTACCCAAGTACAGGATAGGTGCGGACTGAGTTCATGCCAAGTTCCCCTAGAAAAAAGAATCCTCTAGGAGGTTCTTCATAAACTCAATTCATGAATTTGGAGATATCACTGTTGAATTACCGGACCAGAAATTCAGACAGTATCAGACTTTTTGGTTAAAAAGACAGATAATGTCTGGACCGAGGCACCATGGACTAGGAAGGCCTAGGGGAGGGGGTACTATTGGTCTTTATGATAAGCCTGGAATAAAGAATACCCACACATTTAGACTAAGAAGCACTAAATCTTTCCCATTTTAATTATTATTGTACGACCATTGAGAGGCAGTCTTCTCCAGGGCTGGCCAAGTGAACACCCTCTTCCCGCCATGGAAACCCTGTTTCACCCTGATGCACGGTGTCCCCTCTTGGCTCTGATGCTGGCAGGCCTCGGCAGCACTTGGCCTGTTGGCAACCATGCTTCCCATCATCGTGGCCCACAGCCCTCAAAATCGTCTTTCTTGTGACTTCTCAGACTGTCACCCTTCAGTCTGAGACTTCTCAGACTGTCACCCTTCACACATGCATATTCTGTAGCTCTGGCCACCATTTCTGTGTGTGGAAGGAGAGGTGGTGGTGGGTGTTGCAGGCTGAACTGTGGCCCCATAAATCCCCATGTTGAGGTCCAGTCCCTCAGAATGTGACTGTTTGGAGACTGGGCCTTTCAAGAGACAATGAAGCTAAAATGAGGTCATTAGGGCCAGTCCTAATCCAAAGACTGGGCTCCCTCTAAGGAGAGATGAGGACACAAGGAGAGATGGAAGACCAGGTGAAAACACAGGGGCAGCTTGGCCATCTCCAGGCCAGGGAGCAGCGCCTCGGAAGAAACCACCGCCGGCACCGGGCTGTCAGACTTTGAGCTTCAAGAGCTGCAGAAGAAGGGATTGCTGTGGTTTAGCCGCACGGCCTGTGTCCTTTGTTCTGGCAGCCCTGGCAAACTAACACAGTGGGAGAAACAATGTAATAGATACGGAAGAGGTTTCCAGAACCCCTGAGAGGACACGTAGGAGGGGTGGCCTGTAGGAAGAAGAAAGGCCACTTGGGCGTGGAACTGGAATCATCGGATGCCCAAGGGCAGATGTGGGAACTGGAGGAGGGCCAGCCTGAAAGACAGAGCCGGGATTCCAGGGCCATCAGTCGAGGGGAGGGGCTGACGGGGGGACCTGCCTGCCCTCTGCCCCCATTGCTGGCAGTTACGAGTGCCTATCCTAAAGGCTTTGCACTACGGGGAACAGCTCTACTAAAGAGGACTTCTGGATACATGTTTTATTATTGGGGGGAGGGGATTGTTATATTTTTAAATGGCCTTTTGATTTTATTTATTTTTATGTCTTGACATTTTATGTCTTGACAGTACCTCACCAGCATCCAAAGGTACTGTCCCTGCGTTCCAAAGGGGCTGGATTATAACTCCCAGGAACATGAGGGAACAGCCAAAGGTACATGAGACCCATTTCCTAAGACATGAAACACAAGCCAAGGTTCTGTTTGTTCTGCGACAATGTAAACATCACACATTTTTATTAAGAGAGAAAATAAAAAGCCAAGAATCCACATGAGGCCCTTTAAAGAGAATCCTGTCACTGCCACATCCAAGTAATCTGGCCTTCCCCGGCATCAGAACTTGGATGGGCCCTTTTCACTCTCAAAATAGTATTTGGAGTTATATTTTACGACTGAGTTAGTATAAAGATGAAAATGTTAATATTGTATACCAAAATGTTTTCTTCAACCTAAAAGTTTATTTTTGCCATCTGATTTTACAAGACATGGAAACACTCCCACAGGCTCTTAAGGTATGGAGGGCCTCTTGGGGTTTCGTGGGTGAGTGGGCCCTGGTCCTGGGCCTTGAGGCCACACAGGCTGGGGACAGGGCTCTGGTCCCTGGAAGGTGGAAAAGCTGACTCAGTTCTGAAGCGGAGAAGGGAGCAGGACCAGAATGGGGGGAGGGGGTCATCACTGGCTCCTGCTTGGCTGGCCCCTAGGAAAGGAGCGTCTGGGAGGCGGGAGGGCGGGGTCTGCTAGGATGGGACCCTGATGCTGTCTCACTGACCCTCCTCACCCAGGGGTCTCAGATCTCTCCTCTGCAGTGACCAGGCTGGTGCAGAGCCTGGGGTCTTGCTGAAAGCTGAGTCAGGTGGCCTGGGGTGGGCCTTCCAGGCAGGAGGTGGGCAGGGTGCAGGCGACACCGCTGGTTGGAGTCCGGCAGCCATGGTCCCTGTCTTACCCTGCTTCCTCCACAATCCCCAGCAGTGTGCAGGCCTGCTGATGACCCAGGTTCTTTTCGGCTAACTGTTGGCCACTGCTTGCTGCCCCGTGGGGTGAACCCAAGCAGCCCCTAAATGAAACCTCTGCCCAGTGGTCACAATAATTTGTAGCAGCAGGGGGAGCCCCAGTGCTGGAAGTTAAAGGCTGGCTGGGCCAGGTGTGCGAGCCCCAGGCTGGGCTTGGGTGACCAGGGGGAGGGCAGGGACTCCAGGGAAACTGGTCGGGGAGGAAAAGCCTGAGGGCGGGGCAGCTGGACTACACCCCTGCACTAAGGCAGCCCCGACAGAGGCAGCTTAGGGCTAGAAAGAGCCCCGCCTGGGAAGGAGAATCCAGTTCGAAAAGTAAATCAAACACGAAGAATAAGTCCTCAAATGCACCCCAACTCCACCTCTGAAAAGTCCTTTTTTTGTCTCATGATCTTCCTCCCTGGAGGGCAAAGAGATCATCTCTGCTTTGGTCTAGGAATACACACGTTCAGGTTATGAGTGACAAACTCCTCTCAGGGCCAGAAGCCCCTTCGATCGCATCTTTGTCTAAACACGGAGGAAGTGGAAGGACATGATCGCTGTTCAGAGAGCCTGTGGGGACCCTTTGAGAGTGGGACAGGTCTGCCCCCACCTCAAGGATCTTATTGTGATTAAAACAAACGTGGCCCTTTCAGCAGCTGAGGACAAACAGGAGACTAGACCAGTCAGGGCGGATGAAGAGAAACCTAGGGAGCACATGTGGGACGCGCAGAGCAAAAACAGGCAGAACAGGGACAACAGCCTTTACTGTCCTGCACATGCTGGCAAGCTTCCAACAGTGCCCTGGGTCTTCCACACGTGCCAAGATTTCCACCTCTGCTTTGAAAGCACAGTAAGGAGTCCCACAGTTAGGCGGGACCACAGAAAGTGGGCTGACACAGGAAGAAGGGGGCTGAGCGCTTTGCTTCTAGACCAGGCCTAGTCCCCATGTCTCCACAATGTCCTCACAATTCACACAGACGGAATATGAAGCCCAGACGGAAGTTACCAGAAGTTAGGTAACTCACTCAGGGTCACACAGCAAATTGGCAAAAAAAAACACCAAAAACAAACACAAGCCAAAAAACCTGGACTGAAAGACTCAAGTAACAGGAATCCCAGTCCAGTGTTCTTTGTTTCATTCCCACTGAGTCATTCAACCAACGACTAATTACTGAGAGCTCACGATGTGTTAGGCTCTACTCTGGTCTCAGTCTCCTGAGTGGTTTCCCAGTTGTTTGGTTCTTACCATATTTTTGACTTCCCTGGTGGCTTAGACAATAAAGAATCCACCTATAATGCAGGAGACCCAGATTCGATTCCAGGGTCGGGGAGGTCCCCTGGAGAAGGGCATGGCAACCCACTCCAGTATTCTTGCCTGTAGAATCCCCTGCACAGAGGAACCAAGGGTTGCAAAGAGTTCGACACGACTGAGTGACTAACATTTTCACTTTCACTTACCACATTTTTGTCATCTTTCACCAACATCTAATCCACACACCAACCACATCTCTGGTTCTCTCTGACCAGCACCCTCTTGGCCAACAGGGCTGTACCTTCAGTGGCTCTGGGCATCCTGTCTCTGGACCTCCCCTCTCATTTGAGGGGCTCGAAAGAGGAGTAGAAAGCAGCCCAATACCATCCTGGCCCAAAACTGCCCCTTGGAGGGGCCTTCACTGCTCATGTCTGGAGCCCAATACTGACAGCTGCACAATGGGCCAAGTTAAATGACTCCTGCAAATAGTTTGATGTGTCTTTGGATCACTCCTGATCATAATATTTATCCTTAATGTGGGAGACCTGGGTTCAATCCCTGGGTTAGGAAGATCCCCTGGAAAAGGGAAAGGCTACTCATGCCAGTATTCTGGCCTGGAGAATTCCATGGACTGTGTAGTCCATGGGGTCACAAGGAGTTGGACAGGACGGAGCGGTTTTCACTTTCACTTTCAGTGCTACCTTGTAGCTCAGTGGTAAAGAATCCACCTGCCAATGCAGGAGACTATAGGGTTCAATCGTGGATTGGGAAGATCCCCTGGAGTAGGAAATGGCAACCCTCTCCAGTATTCTTGCCTGGGAAATCCTATGGACAAGAGAAGCCTGGTGGGCTACAGTCCATGGGGTGGCAAAAGAGCTGAACATGACTTAGCAACTAAACCCCACATTCCTCCCTGGTGGTCCAGTGATTAAAAATCCACCTTCCGATGCAGGGGACACTGGCTCAATCACTGGTCTGGGAAGATCCCACAGGCCGTGAGGCAACTAAGCCCCTGCGCCACAATTACTGAAGTCTGAGAGCCCTAGAGCTTGTCCTCTACCACAGAGAGGCCATTACAATGAGAAGCCCACGCACCACAACTAGAGAGTAGCCCCTGCTCACTCCAACTAGAGAAAGCCCACGCACAGCAACAAAGACCCAGCATAACCAAAAAATACATTAAAAAATAACTTTTTTTTTAAGTCTAAGGCCGGGATTTGCTCTCTCAGCAGGAGAAAAGGGAGGATGCCTGCGATCTGGAATAGACAGCCGGCTGTGGACCCTAGATATTTCTGGAGGACTCCCCACTGAAACAATAAATAAAACACTCCTCCCCTGTTCCAGGCCCTCCATTGTTTTCAGCTCCCTCATTTTATCTGACCCACTCAAGTATTCTTGCCTAGAGAATCCCGTGGACAGAGGAGCCTGGTGGGCTGCTGTCCATGGGGTCACACAGAATCGGACACAACTAAAGCGCCTTAGCATGCATGCATGCATAGGAGAAGGAAATGGCAACTCACTCCAGTATTCTTGCGTGGAGAATCCCAGGGACAGAGGAGCCTGGTGGGCTGCCATCTATGGGGTCTCACAGAGTCAGACATGACTGAAGTGACTTAGCAGCAGCAGTAGCATTTTATCTGACTTTGCTCACCCTCAATGGAGGAGCACTCACCTTCTCTAGACCCTGGGTTGGCAGTTCTCAGTGACCATGCTCCTTTTCTCAGGGAATCAGCCAGCCAGTGGTTTTCACTAGGCACATTCAAAGATCCTCTCCAACACATTTCTTGCTTTCTATAGGCCTTTTAGTCTCTGGATAAAGTTGAGACATTAAACATTTTGAAAAATGAATCTATGTGGTAAAAATAGTGTAACATTTAATTAGTCTAAATAACTAAATCCTTTGTTCAATGATTGAGAAAATTTTCTGGCCCCAATCCACATCCCCATCCACCTGACGCTCTGCCACCAAACTCTAGACAAGGGACTCAGTCACGCATCCTTGTTGCTCTAGAAAGGAGCATGCGGGAGGCTGGTTGGGGGGAAATGGGATTTCTCCCTCCAGGATAGGTAGGATCAGGTTGCCAGGCAGCATATAGGAGCTGAGAGCCAGGCAAGGAAGCAGCCCAGTTGAAAACCCCACGGGGCCATCAGGTAAAGCCCACCACGAAGGGTTACCTGGTTGCAGATTCCCTGTGGTTCCTTCCACTGAGATATCCCCAAACTAGCTTAGAGAGACCAGCCTGTCCCAGACGGCTGCCCGGCATTAAGGGAAGACCCGAGAGTGTCTGCTGGGGTCTGGGAACCCCTCCTCTGCCCAGGCCTGGAGAGAGAGGGTGGGACAAGAATTCCTGAGCCACAGAATCACAAGAAACACAATTTCACTTTTAACTGTGGAGTCGCCTGAGGCCCGAGTCACCTGATCCCCAAAGGACTGCCTTCCCTCCTCTCTCCTGAGTTCCTTGGGCTGCCCCCCAGTTTTTATAACCAGTGGAGGGGCTAGGGTGTGAACTCCAGATATCCCCATCTCCCCTCAAATACTCATTCTTTCCTGTCCAGGCACACCCCAAAGCTAGGACAGCGCAGGGGCCTCTAGTTACGCTGACTCCTGATCACACCAGGGAGATGCACTGCGGGAGACTTGACTTGGCCGTCTCCCAGATACCCACCTCCAGGATGTGATGGCCCTTCCCCTCTGTCCACCCACAATGGTCCTGGATGATTGGCCCAGCTCTGGTCGGATACAAAGAGGAGGAAACATGGGAAGAAGAGGAGGCAGGGAGTCAGTCCCGTAGGTGGAGGTCCCAGGACTCCCAGCATCGCATAGGCAGAATAGGAGGCAGGGTTACCTCCACACACACCTCGGCCTGCCCTGTGCCATCTGCATGTTGTAGAGGATGTGACTTGAACTAGGAGTAAAGTACTGCACTGTACATTCTCCAGACTCCGGGTGTACTTGGCTGGCTAACACAGTAATATTGTTTAAACTGCAATCCTCTCATCCACTAGAAAGAACTCCTACCCATGAAGATGGAAGGTGTGAACATTTCTCGAACTTGGTGTTAACCTATCTGACACCCCAACTAGACTGGAGCCCCCCCCCAAGGATGTGGTGACCCCAGCCAGTGCCATGTGGAACAAAGGAACTGCCCAACTGACCCCTGCCTGATTCCCTGACCCACAGAGTTATAAGAAATTAAAAAAAAATTATTTGTAACTGAAAAATTTTATGAATGGGGGAATGGGAATGAGGTTTGCCCAGGAAACCTGATTTATTTCCAAGAGGACCCAAGGTCAGTGGCTGGACTGAGCTTTTAACTTCCCGCCGGCTTAATGGCACATCTGACTTCTCAATCATGGGTAGATCTGAATGTAGAATTCAGCTCAGGTTAGCAAGTTCAAGAAACGCCACAATATGGTGAATGGGCCTATGCTCTAAACCCATGTGAGGCCCACGGCCCGCTAGAAGCCAATGTTTGCTGCTGGGGCTGCTATTAGTTTGTCACTGTGGTCGGTCCTCCCTGACATGCTCTCTTGTCTGAGTTAACTTCTCAGATTCCAGAGCCCTGGGTCTACACCCTGGGGGGCCCTTACTATCTTATTATTTCTCATTAATGTCTCCGCCTCTCCTGCAGGTCTGCATCATGGTCATCTCTGTGCTTCCCTCAGCATCAAGGGCAGGGCCTGCCGCTTCAGGAGAACCTGAATTTTGTGGGGAGAAAGGGAGGGAGGAGCAGGGAGTCCCATCAACTCAGCTTCAGTCCCAACTGGCACAAAACTAGAGCTACAAGAACCTGAAATGCACTTCTGAAACTTTAACTTTTTCTTATGAAGACTGTCAAATGTACACAAAAGTAGGGGAGAATAAAATAAAAAGCCTTCATCTGGTTTCAAAATTATCAATGTTCTGACATTCTCATTTGACCTACTCTGTACTTTTTTTCTGGTTGTTGTTAAATTATCTTAAAACCCAGATATCATTTCACCCAAAAACACTTCAAAATATGAGCTCAAGATGTAGCATCACTGGGGACTTCCCTAGTGGTCCAGTGGTTAAGAATCTGCCTTCCAATGCTGGGATGTGGGTTTGATTTCTGGTCAGGGAACTAAGATCCCACATGCCGCTGGGCAACTATGCTGACTACTACAAAAGCCCTCACAGCACAAGAAGATCCAGCAAAGCAAAAATTAAAAAAAAAAAACCCAAAAAGTAGCATCACTGAATTTGGGGCTTAAATGAACCTCAAAAGTCATCCTGTGTTCTAACAAGCCAGCCAGAGCTGGCAGGCTGTGCAGCAGGTACCTGGCCCCTACCGGTACCCAGGAGGGGCCAGGAGGATGTAGGGTACTTAGTGGAGACTATAATCAGCTCTCTTCTAGAGTTCTGGGGAAGGTCCCCTGGGGTGACAGCTTTAGTTCTTCTTGTGCTCATCAGAGTTCATCCAAAGGAGCCTTTTCCCTTTCTCCAGCTTCCTTCCTCAGCACTGTACCCTTGTGACTTAAGGGTTACTGTTCCACCTTACAGGCAGTTAATGCTTCGAGAGGCCGAATGACTTGCCCAGGTTACCCAGTCAGTGGAGGCAGAGGCAGGATTCACCCAGGTCAGCTGAATCCCAGAGCTCCACCAGGTGGGCAGGCCCCTGTCCTTAGTTTATCTTCAAGAAAGAACCCTTTGTGTGCACCCTTTGGTAAACAGCGGAGGTCAGGCTCCTGTGTTTCTCCTGGTTGGTGGTAAACACTGCTTTTGAAAAGGTAGTTTGGGGGGAGGTTTTAGGAAGTGTGTTAACTGAGTGGGAGAAAGCCTTAGTGGCGAGGAGGCTTCAAAGTGATCCTCAAACACACACTATATAGAGCTCTCCTCCTCTACAACCAAGTCTCTGCTCCCAAGTCTCTGCTCTGCCCTGCCCACGCTGCCCATGGGCCTCATTCCCCATTGTGTCTCCTGTCCTTTGATGTCGGATAAACCCAATTCATCTCTTTCATATCACTACAAAGGAGCATCCTAATTGCTTTGTTTAGACAGTCTCTTTTCCAAATATTAAACATTTGGTCTTCTCAGGCCGCCCCCACCCAAGCTTTTAACATCATCGAGCTTGTTGCAAAATCCACTTTTCGTCAATTGGCAGAAACATCTCTCCACATTACCAGCCTCCCCGAGCAGATGTGGACATGTTACCCCGACACATTCTTTCCCCCATGCCAGCTGCTCCGGGACACAGCCCTTCCTTGAGGAAGGGTCATTGCAGTACGCGTCTCAGTCCTGTGGGGACCTCAGGGAAAGGGGGATGCTCTGGTCCTCTGAGGGCTCGGGGTGCCTGTCTCCCCAGGAAGGCATGTGGGGGACTCTGCCCCCGACGGTGGCAGGCCCAACACCTAGAACCAGCGCCATCTGTCAGTTGGTGGGAGCGTGGAGGGGTTGGGGTGGCTGAGGGGTGCAGACATATCCAATTTCCAGACCACGAACTGTTTTCAGTGGCCTGTGTCTCTCCAGATACATCCGCCTGGGGTACAGTTGCCTCTCTGCCTCCTTCAGGACCACTTTAATCCTGGAGCACCCCACCCCAACCTTGCCTGCCCCCGCCCCGCCTTTCTTTAGGTAGGACGTGGACGCCATTGCCTCCTTCTCCACAACTGTTCGTGTTCTCCCCTCTAGTGCACCTCTTCTGATCCCGTGACCCTTAAGCCCTCAATGTCATGGGCACCACCTGTGCTAGGCTCCACTGTCCATTGTCACCCGGTCCTACTGTCTCCAAGGTCCCCGGAGGGACTTTGCAGCTTGCGGCTGCTCCCTGGATGTCCCTCCTGTCTTCTCAGGGACCTCTTTACTCCGGATGAGCAGAAAATACACTCTGTCCCTGCCAGTGTGGGGATCAGGGAAGCTTTGGGAAGGGACACTCGGGCAGGATCTTCTTTCCTCTCCCACTACCTTCTCCCCTCTTCCTCCCTTTCTCCTCTCTTTCAACTTAAGAGAAATGTCAAACATCTCTACAAAATAAAGAGCATAAAGAACCCCTGTGTATCTGTCACTCAATTTTAACAGTTACAATGCACAGCCAATCTTGTTTCATTTAAATCCTCTTATCCCATCCCATCCCCACTGCTTACCTTATAGTTAAGCTAACTCCAGACACCTCATCATTCCCTCTGTAAACATTGCAGTATATGCTTCTCTGATGACTCATTAGAAAAGACCCTGATGCTGGGAAAGACTGAAGGCAGGAGGAGAAGGGGACGACAGAGGATGAGATGGTTAGATGGCATCACCAACTCAATGAACATGAGTTTGAGCGAGTTCCAAGAGATAGTAAAGGACAGGGAAACCTGGTGTGCTGCAGCCCATGGGATCACAAAGAATTGGACTTAGTGACTGAACAACATATGCGTCTCTAAAAGACAAGGACTTTTAGAAAAAAAATCACATCTAAAAATATAAACAACTGTTTTCTTAACAGTTACATCATTTTCTGATTTGCTGCTCCCTAGGTTTGTTTTTGTTAGGTGGGTTAGAAGTGCCTACTTGCGCCATGCACATGCACCTCTGAACCCCTCAGTTAATTCTCATAAAAACATCACACGAGCTAGGATTATAAATTACCCTTTTTATAGAAGAGGAAACTGAAGCTCTGAGGGGTAAAGTTTCGATAGGCCAAATCCCACAGCTATTCAGTGAAGTCCCTCCTTCTTCCCATTACCCTCCCTACTCTCATTAGTCCTGACTGGAAAGTTCTAGAAAATGCTAGGAGGGCTTTCCCTGGTGGTCCAGTGGTCAGGGCTTCCCTCGTGGCTCATACGGTAAAGAATCCGCCTGCAATGTGGGAGACCTAGGTTTGATTCCTGGGCTGGGAGGATCCCCTGGAGGAAGATATGGTAACCCACTCCAGTATTCTAGCCTGGAGAACTTCCATGGACAGAGGAGCCTGGCCGGCTACAGTTCATGGGGTCATAGAGTCAGACAGAACTGAGCAACCAAGTACTTCTCAACTAAGTATGGATACCAGTGGTTAGGACTCTGAGCTTCCCCTCCTGCTCTCTGCCCGGGTGCCCCTTCCCCATATGGTTCTCGCTTTGTCGGCACATGTGTCTTCTCAGGCAATTCACTTCTGAGTGTTAGAGCCCACTCTTGGGCCGGGAAGGGGTCCCCCTTCCTGTAACAATAGAACAAGATGGTTCCTGCTTCACTGCTGCAGAAAATGGTTCCTTTCACTATTTCTACTTGGGTCTCAGGGTGATTTCCATCTCCCTAGTCAACCTTTCTCTCCCAGCCCAATGGAGCTGTTCTCCCCTGCAGCATCCTCAGCTCCTGAAGGCTGAGCAAGCCTAGGGCAGCTATTTCAAAGCGTCTGGTTTGATCGCGCCTTCCTGTGTGTGGTTAGGCAGGGAGCAAAGCAAAGAAGCTAAACACACATTTTCATATGCGATCCTTGCAGGAAGACACCCCCTCCTTAGCACTGCTTGCGCTCTTCTTTTCGGCTGGGAATGGGCAGGAGGCACAGGGGTGCTGGGACATGTTTACCTGTTTCTTCCTTGGTTTCCTGCTCCTCCCCCTCCAGCTCTGGACAGAAGAATAGTTCCTTTGTGCTTCCTTTCCTTTCTTCTTGTGCCTAATTAGGGATTATGCTAGGGAATCAGGCTAATTAATCTCTGCCAGTCTGGGGTGAGATCAAGCTCCTCGCACTATCAGGGTTGATCAATACCTCCCTGCCAGAGAAAGAGTCTGAAAAACAACCCGGCTCCTTTCAGCACAGGCTCTAATGAGGGCGAGGCGGGATGGCCTGGGGGCGCCCTGGAGTGACTGGGTCTGGTGGTTTAGCCCCACAGGACAGAGGTGTCAGGAGAGGCTCCAGGGGCTGTAGCTTGAGTGTGTGGGGGCCCCACGGGAGGACCTCCCAGTGCCCACAGCCCTGCAAGGGAGGGGCCAGAGCTTCATCACTGTGCTGCTTTGGAACACCATCCAGCTTCCCTGGCTGCAAGGGTGGCCACTGGGAATACTCAGACGGAGACTCTATTTCAGGACAAGGTGATACCTCCAGCTTGCAGATCAGACATCCTGTCCTGGACCAGCTCCCAACCCGGGCTACCACCTCAGTCCAACGAGGAAAGCTGAGGCTTGTAGGACAGGGCTGAAGACCAGAGCAATGGGGCGAAGCAAAGAATCTCAAAGGGCTGCATGGGACAGAGGAAGAAAGGCCTCACTGTAGGAGGAAGGGAAGAGTGGTCTGTTTAGAGCTTCTAAAGAACTCGTGCGCTCTGGGTGTCCTCATGGCCTAGGCATGTTAGATCTTCAGAGGTACACTGGTGGCCCTTGCATCCTGAGGGGAAGACATGGTTGCATGTCTTCCCAAGACTTAAGAAGCCAAAGACAAAAGTATTAAATGAGAGAGACTGGAATTGAAGGAACTGAGGATGTCAGGTCTTTGGAAGGTCTTGAAGTCCTTTCCATCAAATTTTTTGCTCAGCTGCTCAGTTTGTGTCTGAGTCTTTGCAACCTTGCAACCCTGAGGACTGTAGCCTGCCAGGCTCCTCTTTACATGGGATTTTACAGGCAAGAATACCAAATATATTAAATGAGCTCAAATCCAACATTAAATAGTTTACTATAAAAATTTGAAATGATTTTTGTAATTGTTTTTAAAAAATTTCATTTTTGCAGTTTTTTTAAACGTTCAGCTTAATCTTTCAGCACTTTCTTTTTCAGGTTGCATATTCATAGGCTTTAACAGGCTCGGAGACCTTGGTCATTGTGCCTGCAATGCCCAAGGATAAAAACGGTCCAGAGCCTGAAAAAGCACACAGCCAGGCACCCTTGTCTAGGGGGGCACCCACTGTCAGGAGTGAGAAAGGAGAAACTGGGAGCATACAGCAGTGCTCCACATCAGTTCCAGGATATTAGCAGTCTACACCAAAGGGAACAGAAAAGCCTTTTAAGGATGTCTTCTTGAATAATTGGTTAAAGAAGGAAAGAAAAAGAAGACAAGAAATTTCCACTTACACGAACATGCCCCAAGTATAGAGCAGAGATAGAGTTCCAGGGGCTAGAGACAGAGTAGGCAAACACCTTAAAACAATGAGGACATTATGGCCTTCCAGACTCAGGTGGTCACAAAGACCCCGTGGACCATCCACTGACCCAGAAGGCAGAGACCATCACAATGTCCAATGAAGAACAGCAGATTAACACAGCAGCTTCAGGGACTCAGACCCAGATTACACCAGTCCACATCATGGCCCATGAAGATAAGAGGAGTGAGATTATCCTTCTTGATGACATGTGTTGGTTTTTTTGACTGCATAATACCAGGGGAGAAAGAACTGCAGTTTTGGAAATTCTGATCAGCTTGTTGAGGTCAGCTGTGGTCCCAATGACTGCAGAAGACCCTCTGGATTTGTTCTGCCATTTCTGTAGGAAGTAGTAATGAAGTCCTGTGGAGGCTATGGATTCACCTCTGAGATCTCCTTTTAAGGGATAACCTGTCAGGGCAGGGCGGTTAGCCATCAGCCTTCAGGTGCAGCACCTTTGGAGTGTTCAAACCGAGGCCTGTTGCCCCAGGTTACTCCTAGATGACTGCTCAAATCAGGGACCCTGGAACCATATCATCTGTCCAACACAAAACTCAATGGGAAATCTTGCTGGCCCTCAGGACTGCCCAGGACTTTCTCCAGAGCTACAGGCAATCATGGTTCTCCCTACCTAATCTTCCTTCCTCTCTTCTTTCACAGATGTCAGACCCACTTTATGGTCTGAAGGCCATCCTTAATTACTCCTGATTCTCTCCCCACAGGCACTATTTCCAATAAATCCCCTGCCCTGCTAATTTCATCTTGGTATCTCCTTCCTGAAGACCCAGTGTGACATAGCTGTCAGCCCATGAAGTGTGACCAAGCAAAGCCTCCTGGCTCATTCTTTCAAATTGTGAAGTTGTTTTTTTTTTTTTAAAGTCCTCATAAAATGTACCCATTGGAGGGCATGGAATATAAATGTTTCATTGAATTGCCCCCAAAGAATGCAGACTCCTGCAAAGATGGGCTGACATCACCTTGCAGTTGATTTTACCATTTACCTTTCTTCACAAGATGGTTGGAGAAGAATCTTCCTGGGAGCTGGTTACAAGGAAAGCTACTATTTATTTTAAAAATATTTATCATTTATTGAGTACTTATGTGACAGGAACCATGGTAAGAGCTTTCCATACATTGTTTCATTCAATACTTACACAATTCTAACAGGCTCTCCGTTTTTCAGATAGGGAAATGGAGCTAATTAGATGTTGAGCTCAGACTGAATTGAAGACTGATGGCAAAGCTAATACTCTATAACCTTCAACGCATACACACATGCACGCACGCACGCACACACACACACACACAATGTGATGTACATTTAAATTTTTTGAGTTTCCATGGAAGAAAAAGTAAATGAACAAGAAGAGAGAAAAAGAAAGAAAAAATGCAGTAGAGGAAAGAAAGTGAAGCTACTGAATAGAACTGGCCTAAAGATCTATAAGACAAAGAACAGAAAGGCAAGGAGATTTTACAGGACACATTTTAAGTATCTTGGTTTCTTATTAGCTATGTGCTCTTGGAGACATAACACTACCTCTGGGCCTCAGTTTTTAAAAATCTACTAACGAGGAACTGACAAGACAGTTTCAAGATTTAATTTCAGCTCTGACATTCTATATTTTATTCTGAGATGGAGCTTTTTATACTATCAATTTGTATAAAGAGAAATCAGACTAAAATGTTTCTTTTCATTAACTCCCACAGGTGAAATGATCCATTGGGCCTACAATGTGAAGAGCAGATTTTGTAATTCACCAAGAAAAGCAATTTGCCAGGATTCCAAGAGGGTGTGAGGATGTCCCAGGTGTCTCACATATAGACCTACAAATGTTTGTCCAAAGAAGTTTATCCATTGTTTCTTTTAGGCTCTTGCTTGCCATGAGGTCCTTGTGGATAATCATTATGCATATTTTTGGTGGGGGAGTGTTAGTGGGGGTTTATGTGGAAACTGGAATAAACACAGAGCTTTTAATCTGAAAGCAGTAAAATACCATCCCCTAATATACAGGCTTTTTGTGAGGAAGGAGATATAAAACCTGAAAGTGCTTCAAAGAATGTTAATTTGAAAAGCTTCATCTGCGTCTTCTTCTATCTTCATTTTTGCTCTAAATGTGTAAATAAGTACATTTTAACTACTAATCACTGTTTGGTCAGCCTTCAGGAAAAGGCTAAATGGCCACTATCAGTAGAGAGAGTAAGAGGAGAAATAAAAAACCCAGAGAAGCTGTAGACTACATTATCAGCTTAGGTTATACAAGCCTGATTCTGTCTTGATGGGTTTTCCAGATAAGGTCACAGACAATGCACACAAGAAAAGCAGCGTGGTCCTTAAAAATATTCTTGCCACACACGTACACACACAAAAGAACTACATTAAGGTGATGCATATGTTAACTAAACTTACTGTGGTAATTGTTTTGCAATATATACATATAGCAATCATGAAGTTGTACACCTTAAACATTCACAATATCATATGTCAATTATATCTCAAGAAAGGTAGGAGAAAAGAAAAAAAAGCAGTATGAGCATTCCTGGGGACAATGAGATGGTGGGGGGAAAAAAACCAGAATGCATTACTGTTTGAGAGGAATGTAAAAAACTCACTAGTTTACTATGTTAAAAAAAAGATGGCACATTTATTGCTACATAAATGTTATATACATATTGTGTTTTCTGTTACAGTGACAGAAAAAATTTTGAACTTCTTGCTGCTGGTTGAAAAGGTTTATCAATAATACCTTGAATTTGACACAGGATACAAATCTGCAATAAACCAACAATGGAAACTGGAGAACAAGATGAGAAGCAATTCATCTCGAACAATTAGCTCTTACAATACTCCATAGGTACTACACGGTATGCTAGAATCCTACTATGGTCTTAAAATGCTATTGTAAATTTCTGATATTAATGAACAGGTTATGGTAAATAACCCTACATTTTTACTACCTAATATAATAAAATAAAGTAAGAAACTTTTTACTGAAAACTTTTCGATTTCAAAAATCTAGAAAGAGTAATATTTAGAATTCAAGAAATTTTCTTACAAGATTATTGTATAAAAGACTAGCTACAGTGAAAAATAAGCCAAATGTTTTTTTCTTTCTATTTTATGAAGGAAAGCTTCTGGGCATACTGCAGAGTCTAATATAGCGAAAAAGACAACAAGCTCTGAAGAAAAAGGCCAGGCAGTGGCATATGTTCACTCACACATCATAAGCAACAACTTCTGTTTAGCTGATTAACACTGAAATGAAGAACAAGGCCACAGATAGAGTCTGATGTAATCGGAGAATACAGGCAAATTAAAGTAACCAAAATGTCCACTATGTTTACAAAAGAGTGATTTGTTAGGAACCATCCTGATCGGAGGATCTGAAGTTCTGTCTTAATTGTTTTTGTTCTTTCAAATTAACAGAAATCTTTAAGTTACATAGTGATTTGGGTCCTTTCTTCTGTGTGCTGATTGCCACTGTCGATATTGGCTATGAGGAATTATTAAGCCAAGACAACCTTGTTCAGCATGTTTTTCTCTCCCAGGGTTGTTGTGGTGGAAGACAGGTTTCATGGAAGTTCAAAGTGATTATTATGTCTTAAAAAGCAACTCTTAAGGATTAGAGACAGAGGGGTGCCTTAATGCACAGTATAAGATGGACTGACTAGGACTGGTTTGATGCTAATCTGGCTCTTCTTCTTGGGACGGGGCAGACGGTTTGCAGTTGATTACATCACCCATCCAATTCCTCCCCACTGACCAGCCATCCAAATGACAGAGAAGTAAGGGTGAAAAGGAGGACACACACGTGACCATCGCTCTTATATTCCATTAGGTAATTAGCCTCAGAGTGGTGTGTTCATTTATCACACTACCTGCCTTATTGACTACTGGGTTGTTATGTTCAACATAATCACAGCCTGAAAAATCTTCTTTGTATTTTAAATCCATTTTGTGCTTACTTACAGCTAACACTTTACAAGTACTATATGTAGTACTTACTGCTTGGAAAACAAAGCAATTTCTAAAAAGTAAATTCTTCCCTTGTAATTTACACTTCTTGCTATTACAAGCTTTACTATGAAAACCTAGAAGCTTGAAAAGTCTTGGTTATTATTAGAAATAAAGCAAATATTTATTTTGGGGAAAATCTAGGGGACAAAATTTCCCCTTTTAAAATCTTAGCTAGGCTATGGTCACAGATGGTCTCTGCTTATCTTTGTAAGGTAAATATGCAAAGCACATAGAGCTACGTGGAGGACTCTGGACTGTGACCATAATCTATTCAGATTCAGAGACCAAATACAACAGCCACAACAAAAAAATAAAAACGAATGAAAAAATGAACACGAGAGAAATGCTATACCAAGTAATATTTTCCTATTTCATGGAAAACACTATTCATATGGCAAAAGGACAGGAGAGGGCAACAAAAGACTTTTCCCTTCCTTTTTAAGACACTAATAGGTATGCCGGGAATGCTAAGGGCCAATGGTTGTCACTGCTTTGTTCTCTGCACGTGAACAGCTTTAACTAATGCTGGCATCAGCTGAGTGGAGATCAGCTTTCCACATTAACTTTTTCCCTTTATATGTAGACCTTACAGTTCCATAACAATAAATAAAATTTGTAGTTACAATGCATTTGTCAATTCAGTTTAGGCACAAGGCAACTTCCACGGTGAGTGGAGAGATCGAGACAGTCTCTGATTGTGCAGAAGCGACACACTGCTTGCAACAAAATGATCTGTTGCAAACATCTCATGGGGTGACGTTCTATCTGATGAGCTTCCTATCTTCACTTCTGATGGAAGTGTTGACCAGTTGCTTTGATCGTAGGATTACATTTGCATTTCTTGCTTCAAGTGTTTTTTTTCTTCTCCCTCCTATCAGGTTTGTGTCTTCAGATAATCTGAGTTGTCCAAGTCCTTATGAGGAGAGGTCACCTTCTATCTAGCCTATTGATAACTCTGGAACTGTGGCAGGGAGAGTCAAGGGAGAGAAGAGAACCAATTAGGACATCACTGGTAAAAATAAACACCTTCCCAGAAACAAAACAACTTGGTATTCCTCATTTATGCCCAGGTTGACAAAAAATTCACAATTAGTTACATAACTTATAAATGTTCTTTCTTTAAAGGTATAACCAAAATGGTTTTTCTTGATGTATGTGGTAAGATTTCTAAAGGAGCTCATGTAAGTATAGAATCCCAAAATACGGGATGCTACAACAGCTGTGGTAATTATGCAAACCTTAGTTTTGGCAACATGCAGGTTAGCAATACCTGAGCTCTGAGGTTCTGCTAGTCCAGTTCTCAGTGGGGAGACAACGTTAAAACATATATTTATTGCTACATCTAGTACACTGTACTGTGTTAATTGTTTACATCTCTTTCTTCTAAACTGAAAGTTTCTGAGGGTGGGGACGTCAGAAAACAAAAGTTTTGAATAAAAAAACTTTCACTTTGAACTCATTTTCACATTGATTTCTGTTCCTGGTCCATAGTAGGTCCTCAAATAAATGTTTGTTCAACAAATTTATTAAGAGAATTTTACTCTATTAGTACAAATTTTATGTTTATATTCTTAATATACATAGTAGGAGCTCTGAAATTTCCCATTTCAGCCATTTTGGATGGAAACAGTTTTAGGAAGAATCATACCTTTCACTTTCTTATTAAACAAGGACCACAGAATGGTTTTATATTAGAGTGATGCTCTTAGGGATGGATAACTGCAATAGTAAGCTACTTCGCCTTATATTATGTGGTGGCAAATTCTTGCACTTTTTAGCCAGTCATTCTGTGGTCATCCATTTTTATCAACTATTTTGATTCTAGTAGTTGATTATCTTTTGCTGGTTTTAATCTGCTACCCAGTTCTATAAATAACTGAAGGTTATCAGGTGAAACCAGATAAATGATTTCATGAAATTAGCTAACTTTAAAACGTATTTTAATTTCATCAACACTAGGCCTTTGAAATCTTATGGAACAAAATGCATTTACTACATTTCTTATAACCTTGAACAACTCCCACCCCTCTCCCCCATACTTTTTAAAAAAGGATTCTCTTTGATAGGTGACAATGCTCAAGACTTACTTTTAACCTAAAGTTGGGGAGTTTCCACAAAAAAGAGATAAAAATAGAACTATGAAAGCAGCAGGAGATACAGAAGCAATGAAAGAACAGGAAGTAAACAGTAGGAGAGAAGAGAGATGTGAGGTAGGGAAAGCTGACTGAGAAAGAGCTAAAGAGACACTAGGAAAAGAAGAAGAGGAAATGTGTGCAACAAATGAGAGAAAGACAAGAAAAGAAGACAAAGCCTCTGAGGCAGGCAATGTGACAGCTGAATGTGAAGTGCTCTTCTCACAAGAAGCAGGTTACCTGATAACAGGCAACTGGCTTGTTTTTATTTTAAAGACTTTAAAACATATTTTTGAATAAAAATATTTTTCATGATATTCTATAGTCTCCACAGAATATGAAGCAATCAATGGCTTGGGTTTCAGAGGATCTGTAATTCAACTAGCTCTTCTCTTTGACAAGCATAGTCTGTTATATTGCTGATTTTCTTTTTTTTTTTGGTGGGAAAGGTGATTGAGAGCTTTTTCCAGGGTGCTAATGTTAGAATTATAGTTGACACCTAAATAATTACATCAAGACTTCCCTTCTTTGTCCCCGAATGAAATCATCCATTTCTGTCTAGTTTGATCCTAAGGAGGATATATGAAGAGGTGGTAGGAAATCAATTTCTTCAAGTAAAGTTGGGTTATTAACTAACGTTTGTAGTTTACAAAATATTCTATCAAATTCCAAATGAAATGAAATTCAAAATGAGATAGCCACAAAGTTAACAAAATGAAACTGCACTGAATATATTTTTCCTGCTCCAAATCTCACATCCATTTACTTTTACTTATTGCTTTTACTCTGCGGATTAATCTAGGAAAATAACTATACATTGGTGGAGGCAGGTTATAAAAATGAAGTTCCCATTTCTATATCTAATCCATGCTTGCAAGCTGTATTTTGTTACTGATCCAAATATTTAATTATGTTCTATATTAATTTCTGTCACAGCAAACATTAACCTTACAACTTATAGATAAAATGAATGTATATAGTTTAAGAAAAAGACGGTTCACATTATCTAACTACTTGGACAACAACCTGCTACCACTGTTGTCACTTTGTTTAAAAAAAAAAGACCATAAAGAAGCAAACTGTATTTAATTCATGAAGAGGAAGATTAAAAAAACCAGTCTTTTAACAAGTAAATTCCCAAGAGAAGGATGCTCTGGTTCTGTCGTACACAACACCTTTACATTCCTGAATAGATTCCAGAAGGTGTAACTGATATTCTTACAGGAGAAGGAATATGAGTATTACAGACTTGCATTAATGATTCAAGTGGAAGAAAGCACTGTTTTATGTATGAAGATCTCATGATAAAGAAGAGGCAGATGGCTAACAAAAAAACTGGTTGATGATGCCACCAAGTACTTCTGGGTAGGGGAATGAGGACCACCAGTAGTAGCAAAAGTATTATTTGACAGATAAATCATAGTATTGTTTTTTTCTTGGATCAGAATAATATTCACGTGAGGGAGTATACATGATGATCTAGAACATAACAGTACCAAATTCTTTATAAATCAAAGTATACTTCCCTGGTGGCTCAGATGGTAAGGAATCCACCTGCAATGCAGGAGACCCCAGTTTGATCCCTGGGTTGGGAAGATCCCCTGGAGAAGGGAATGACAACCTACTCCAGTATTCTTGTCTGGAGAATTCCATGGACAGAGGAGCCTGGCAGGTTACAGCCCATGGGGTTGCAAAGAGTTAGACATGACTGAGCCACTAACACACACACACACACACACACACAGTATCACATTTTGAAGAGAACAGTAATTTGGTACAAAATGGCATGGGTTCTCTAACTATATAGCAGAAAAATAAGCTGTTGGATTCCAAATCACTTATCATGACCAGTGCCACCAGAAAATACAAAGGTTAGAACTCAAAGGTTCTAGCTCGACTTTGAGCTGAACTGGGGGACTGCCATGCACTTTCTCACACACACACTTACCTGGCTGCTGTTTACATATGACCCATAGGGTTGGTAGTTTCACTGAGCCCAGGATGGGATCCTGGCAGTGTGGCTGGTGGCTCTGCCGATACGGCAGAAACTTTTTCTTCTTCCCTTCGCTTAAGGCAGGCTGCTTTGGGGTTAAGGTTCCTCTCTGAAATAAGGAAAAATAATTTTCTCATTAGAGTCACAAGTTATGAGCCATGGACTCAGGTCTTAAACTGAACAGACTGCTGCTATTTTTTCTTTTTGTGGGGATTACAAATCTCTCTGTAATTTCATTCCCATGATGAATAATACTGCAGAGGCAACAATGATATGCTCACAAAACACCTCAGCGTTAAATGAGCCTTGAAACTTATAATTCTTACTGACCATTTTGTGTGTTCTTATGACTTGGTTTTCCAGGATTTGACTTGATCTACATCAGTATCTAAAATTTGTTCTTCTACTGTTTCATCCAAACACCGTAGCAAGTGCTGTTATTAGACTACTCAATCTCCTCAATGTCCTGCAAAGGTGATCTCTGAACTGCTATGAATGCTGACACTCTCTATGTACTGGAGAGGGACATCTGTGCTTTATCCAGAATTCTGCCAGTTGAGAAAATGATAAACTAAGAGACACCCTCAGCCATTCCTCTATAGGAAAGTGTGCCAGTTCCTCCAGGAAGAGAGGTAGCCTGAGTATATCTGTTTTTCTTCTTTGATTTATACGTAGGACAAGATGACTGAGATGCTCTTTCTACGGTTGGGGTTGTGACTGAGAGGGTTATAAAAACCTTTACTGCTTTGTATATAAATTAGGTAGCAGAGAAGACCAAATGGAGTTTCTGATGTGGGCATTTTCAAAGACACTTAAAGTATGGGATATTACCATATAAAATAAAAGTAAAGAAAATCCACTGAACTAAAGACCCACCGGATGAAAATCTACTTAGGAACAATAGTTCCTTGATAATTTCTTTAAATGAGTTGTAAGTACAAGATATTAGAAAAAAAAAAAAAGATATTTAACTCATGATGCCTCCTGGTGTAGTTTTTTATTTCAGTTTATAACATACAGTATAAAAGTTGCTGCATTTATTCTTATAAACTGATTAAAATGTCTTAACAAATATAATATAAAAAGATCACTTAAATTAGTCTGTAATGAAAACAATTTTGTATAATTTGATTTTTTTTACATATTAGATTTTCTTAAAATGATGGCCTAGCTGAATGCAACAAGCAGAGCTTTTTTTTTTTTTTTAATGCATCTCCTCTTTCAGAGAGAGTGAAAACATATTTGAAAGTGCATGTATCAAGATACATTAGTTCACTTCTGAGTTTAAAAAAGTAGATAAAAGACTTTACTATATGGTAAACTTACTGACTCTATTAACTGTTACTCATACATGATAACACTTCATCATCTAGGCCCCTGCATTTAGGAAAAGACATGAAGCCTTGTATACAACTCTGGGGAGGCAATGAAAGAAGGAAGGTATACTTTTACTTAATTTATCAGGATAACTTATAGTAGAAACTGGCATGTCCATCATTATGTAAAAATACTAGGAGCTGCTTTCTTAACAAGTGATTGTGCACCTCTGACTAATGAGAAGCTTGTCTTTCATGAGGTGTCACATCCCCTTTATTTTGTAGCAAGAGTCTCATACGATGACCAGAGAGACTGAAAAGAGGGCACAAATTAACATGTAAAATCCAAAGAGGATTTGAACATTTCCTAATCGAAACATTCTCACGTTTCTCTTACCATGGAACATCACTCTTAGCTAACTATGACTCTGTGTCACACTTGATCTGAGAGGTATGATTAAGATAGCTGGAAAGGACAAGAACCAAAAACTCAAGTTAGACAAGATATTGTAGACTCCTACAATGAGTGAGACAACACTTAGGACTAGAAGAACCAAGAGAATATGCTACAGTAAGCTCTACTAGTAGCTCAGACAGTAAAGCATCTGCCTGCAATGCAGGAGACCTGGGTTCAATCCCTGGGTCAGGAAGATCCCCTGGAGAAGGAAATGGCAACCCTCTCCAGTATCCTTGCCTGGAAAATCCCATGGACAGAGCAAAGGGTCGGACATGACTGAGTAACTACACACACAAGATCTACTAAATGTGAAGTAAAGTGAGCTTTGATTCAAAAAAGCAAAAGCTAGAGCTGTTGCTTCATACTTCCTGGTCTGTGTGAGAAGCCCATGGCAAACATGTTATGTAGTCAAGAAGGCCTGATGTAAAGCTAAGACTCTTTGTGACCCCATGGACTGTAGCCTGCCAGACTCCTCTGTCCATGGAATTTTCAGAAGTCAGACATCCCCTGTGGGGCATGACAAGTGATTGTTATTCCCACATTTCTATCAGGTGTCTATCTCTTACCCTCTGGTAGATGATTGAGAATTTACCTCTTTTATAATACCATCTTCTTCTTAACGTGTTTATAGCACAGTTTTTGGCTAATTCAATAGTTACTTCTTATAATATTATGATTAGGTAAATATGTGTCATTATTTCTATGTGGATATACATATAAGTCAATAATTTTAAATTGATTGTTTCCTTGTTCATATGATTGTTTTTCCTGTACTTATAGTTGCTTTGCTTTTCATTTGTTAATAATGCTAATTTTCCCCCTCAAAATGATCTAAATAGATCTAACAAATGCCTCTCAACATTTCTTCCTAAAATCTCAAACACATCATCATATTATTTATTAATTCTATCTTATTTTCAGGGAGACCTTTCTTCTGACAGTCTTCTATTTTCAGTATGGACTAGTTCTTTTCTAGGTCTAGCAGTTCTTGTTACAGGATTTTCTTCTGCTACTCCTATGTGGTACATCCTTTCTTTCCCAGGTGCTATGCCCTTGGCTTTGCTGATTATGTCCTTACTTGGTTTAAGCACATGTTCCAGATGCTCTCTCAGAAAGTGGCAGAGGCACTTCTAAGAAGGCAAAATGTTAAAGCCTTTGTGTATCTGAAATATATTTATCTTCACATTTTAATAGTTTGGGTAGGTACAGAATACTAGGTTGAATATGATTTTTCCTCAGAATTCTGGAGGTATTGTTCCACTATCTCCTGGAATCCAACACTACTTCAGAACTCTGATGACATTTTGACTCTTGTTCCTTTTTCTGTGAGCTATTAAAATGTTGTCTCTAAAAGCTTTAGGATATTCTTTTGTAACTCTGATGCTCTGAAATTTCATAATGATATACTTGAGCTTGAGGTAATTTTAAAAGTCATTATTCTTAATAGAAGATTAGATTTTATGAATCTTGAGACATGTAATCTTCAGTACTTATAAATTTCCTGTATTATTACCATAATCCCCTTCATTCCTTTCTCCTCTTATACTATAAATCCTATTGGTCAGATGCTAGACTTCTAGATTAATCCTCTCTAATTTTACTAGTTCTTCTCTTCTATCTTTCATCTCTTTCTAGGAGATTTTTTCAGCTTCATCAGCTAACTTGTCTACTATATTTTTTCTGCTATCATATTACCTGACTATTTGTTTTTCATGGCTTCTCTTTTATGCATACCTTTTCTCTTAGAAAATATTTAGTTTTCAAAGGTTTCCTAATGCCTTTTGCATGTTTTCGTTTTCTTCTGAGTTTCTCTTTGGTTTGGTTTGATCTCAATTTCTCTTTTTCATGCTGGTTTTTCTTAAATCTTTGGTTGTCCTTTAACATTAAAGTAAGACATCAACTGGTGGGCTTTACTCTATGGTAATCTAAAAGTGAGGTATTATTACTCAGGAATTCCTAAACCTGGAAGTCTTTTCTCTAGAGTATTTTATTTTCTCTGGAAAACAATTAGCCCATTTCCTTGAGGATAGCATTAACATACTCTGCTGCCAGCATTAGGGAAGCAAGGCAGAATACAGGGCTAGGGGGTCCCACTGTTCAGCTTTATGCTTCACCCATTCTCTGTTCTTCATGTTCCAGATTTGCAGTCTTTAGATTTCACTTTTTACAGAAAATAACCCCCCTGACTTCTATGGTAGAAGGGAAGAGAGGGCAGAAGTAATATGTAGTACAGAGGAGACTTAGGGATCCAGCCTTACACAGCAAGCTCCAATGAATCTGTTTCGGGGTCTGATGCCTGACTTCTGCTTTTTCCCAATAATTGGTACCTCCAAAGTCCAGAGGCTTTCAGGGGATGGGCTTCTTGTTGGTATTCCTCTCTGCTACACTTAATTTCTTCTAAGTCAGTCAGTTACCACTTCTCTATCTACTATCTTACACATATTTTTTACTCTCTCATCTATTATATTCCCTTTATCCTTTATGCCATTTTTATTCATTTCAGTGGTGTATTAAAAATGAATATTTTTGACCATTTATTACTATGTTTGACCATCTCATTGCAACTGAATTAAATCTACTGAGGGTAGGAAATTTGTCTGGGAAAAGGAAAAGCCTCAGGTAATTCTGAGACTAGCGAGATTTGAGAATCACTGTCCCAGTTTATTCATCTTCAGATTCACCAAGAGACTGGGGAGCTAAAATCCTAATAGTTCTACTGTCCCTAAATTACCACAAGAAGAGAAATGAGTTTATCAACCTGACCTATGAAAGAGTTTGAGGAGGAAGCGTTTGACCACTAATTTAATCTTTAGTAAAACTGAGAGGACAAACTTGAAGGTAATATGTGAAATCTGCTGAGTATTAGTAAAACAGTAATGATAAAATTATAGTCATGATAATGAAGAGGTTTAAACTGCCAATGATAGACCAGATGGGATTCTTATATATATGGGGCACCAAGGCACAAAAAGTGCTCTGGGAAAATCTGAGGCTTGGAAGCCACTTTCTGCTTTTCTTAAGGATGCACTTAGACCCAAGTCTGGTTGCCCTCCTGGTGTTACCACTTGTCTAAGGATGCCAGGATGTGGATAGCTAGATGTGGTCTTGGAACACCACCTCATACCAAAGCAGGTATTCAGAATGCCTAGAGGATGTCCAAAGTAGGTCATGGGTTTTGAAGTCCAGAGTTTAAAGGTAGGAGGAAGATAGGCTTTTATAAATATTAAAGCAGTCCCTAATGAAGTTACAGTTCAGTGTACGTAAGCTTTATTCATTCTAATTGGTCAACGGTTCCTTATATATAGTTTTCCAGAATAGTGTGAAAAAGTCAGTACCCATAACAATGACCAGGAAGTTAGCAGGCAGCTGGATAAGTCGAGATATTAGATAGTCTTTGAGACTAAGGTTTTCTACTGTAGGGGCTTGCATGGAATCAAGACAAGGTCAGATCTTACAAATGATTGCATAAAATCAGGTTTCACCAACATCTACACTCTACAGATACTTCAAAAGTCTTAAGACAACAGGAGCAAGCATCTGGTTTTAGTGGTAGATATGTTACTTATTGATCTTTCTTATTTATTAAAAACACTGGAGGGAAAAAATAGATGAATTAATTACTAGTGTATGTCTTTCTGAAAATGTGTTCAAATTCTCTAACTCTGGTTTCCTTAGAAAGAATATTCCTTCTATGATCAGTGCTGAGGGTTCCTGTTGTAGTTATCAAGCATCTGTCCATTCCTACTCTTTTTTCTTTTCCAACTTTCTTTAAATAAAGTATCATATAAATACCCAATAAATAAGGAAGAAAAGTTGCTTTCAATGAGAGAGGCTAGCGATGGAGTCTGGAACCAAATGCCAAAATCTATACATTTTTTGCAAAGGAGCCTAAGGATGAGGCATTCGTAGCTTCAAATAAGAAGATATATAGGTATATGCAAAAAAGCAAGCTTGATGATAGAACTGCTCAAGGGCTGGAAGCTTGTATTAATTGATAACCCATGGTCTAGAACATAGCTGCCTGGGACAGAGGAGATGCGCAATAAACACTTTGTTAAAAAAAAAAGTTTCAAAGCTTCTTTAAGAGTCCATTAAGGGAGTTCCCTGGTGCGTTAGTGGTTAGGGTTCTGGACGTTTCACTGTCATGGCCTGGGCTCAATTTCTGGTTGGGGAACTAAGAACTTAAAAGGCACGCCGTGTGCTGTGCCCTCTACCCCCCCACCTCCCCCCCGCCATCCCCCCCCACTCCCCGCCAAAGATTCCATCAAAATAACAGTTGGGAGAGTTGTCTGAGTCAACCAGTTGGGAGAGTTGCCTGAGTCAACAGTGGATAAGTCTGTGTAAAGCACACTTTTGTCCTTAGGGACACACAAGCATGCCAGTACACATTCATCCAAGAAGTACATGGCATTCCTGATGAGGGATCAATGAAGCAACTCTTGACACCTTACTGACAAGCATACAAAGGATAGTCATAGGAGGCAAAGCGAAGAGAGGCCATGACCAAACATCCTATTAACCAGCACGGCCTCACAGATGCCCCAGGGGAAAACAGGCAAGAAACTGGCTACAGAAAAGTAGGGAAGAAGGAAGGAGCAGGAAGAAGGACACGTGCAGGCAGGTAAATTCAGGAGCGTGGGATCCCAGAGTCAATGAGAACAAAGAGGCATGAGACACTAATGCTGAGTGGCAGGCTGGCTGCTCACTGCACTGTTTGATAGCGTTGCTCTCTGCTGGATTGTGGGAAGCACTGAAGCTACAGATATTGACCAACATAGTGAGACATAGGTGAAATAACCAGGGAAAACCTGATCTAGATGATGCGGTGGCAAGAGGACTAGGAGAACACATAAACAACTTGCCCAAGCGAAGAGCGAGTGGACACATTAATGTCTGCCCATTAGAAGGAGAACAGTTACATGTCTCTGTTGAACCTACTTACCTCTGACTTGCTGTTCTAGACTAAGGATGACTGCCACGGCCTGATGAAGAATAAGGAGTTTTGTTTGGGGTTTTTCACTCTTTAAATGAAGCTGACACATTCGACCAAGCTCCTTGAATGCCTCATTAATATCTCGTACACGCAAGCGTTCTCTGGCATTGTTAGCCATCCGCCTTTCTTTCTCCCTTTCTATCTTCTGTTCTGGGTTCAAATCCTCATCTTCATTAGTACTGCTGGAAAAGAAAGTAACAACAATGTCCATTAGGTTCCCTATAAAGTAAGATATGCTAATTGCACAAAATTATAAAGTATAAAAATTAAAATGATCTATACATTTTATTATTTTTTAATTTTTATTATTTTTTTCAATTTTATTTTATTTTTTTTATTAGTTGGAGGCTAATTACTTCACAACATTTCAATGGGTTTTGTCATACATTGACATGAATCAGCCATGGAGTTACATGTATTCTCCATCCCGATCCCCCCTCCCACCTCTCTCTCCACCCGATTCCTCTGGGTCCTCCCAGTGCACCAGGCCCGAGCACTTGTCTCATGCATCCCACCTGGGCTGGTGATCTGTTTCACTATAGATAATACACATGCTGTTCTTTCGAAACAGCCCACCCTCACCTTCTCCCACAGAGTTCAAAAGTCTGTTCTATACTTCTGTGTCTCTTTTTCTGTTTTGCATATAGGGTTATCATTACCATCTTTCTAAATTCCATATATATGTGTTAGTATGCTGTAATGTTCTTTATCTTTCTGGCTTACTTCACTCTGTATAATGGGCTCCAGTTTCATCCATCTCAACAGAACTGATTCAAATGAATTCTTTTTAACGGCTGAGTAATATTCCATGGTGTATATGTACCACAGCTTCCTTATCCATTCGTCTGCTGATGGGCATCTAGGTTGCTTCCATGTCCTGGCTATTATAAACAGTGCTGTGATGAACATTGGGGTGCACGTGTCTCTTTCAGATCTGGTTTCCTCGGTGTGTATGCCCAGAAGTGGGATTGCTGGGTCATATGGCAGTTCTATTTCCAGTTTTTAAAGAAATCTCCACACTGTTCTCTACAGAGGCTGTACTAGTTTGCATTCCCACCAACAGTGTAAGAGGGTTCCCTTTTCTCCACACCCTCTCCAGCATTTATTGCTTGTAGACTTTTGGATAGCAGCCATCCTGACTGGCGTGTAATGGTACCTCATTGTGGTTTTGATTTGCATTTCTCTGATAATGCGTGATGTTGAGCATCTTTTCATGTGTTTGTTAGCCATCTGTATGTCTTCTTTGGAGAAATGTCTGTTTAGTTCTTTGGCCCATTTTATGATTGGGTCATTTATTTTTCTGGAATTGAGCTTCAGGAGTTGCTTGTATATTTTTGAGATTAATCCTTTGTCTGTTGCTTCATTTGCTATTATTTTCTCCCAACCTGAGGGCTGTCTTTTCACCTTACTTATAGTTTCCTTTGTTGTGCAAAAGCTTCTAAGTTTCATTAGGTCCCATTTGTTTATTTTTGCTTTTATTTCCAATATTCTGGGAGGTGGGTCAAAGATGATCTTGCTGTGATTCATGTTGGAGAGTGTTCTGCCTATGTTCTCCTCTAGGAGTTTTATAGTTTCTGGTCTTACATTTAGATCTTTAATCCATTTTGAGTTTATTTTTGTGTATGGTGTTAGAAAGTGTTCTAGTTTCATTCTTTTACAAGTGGTTGACCAGTTTCCTCAGCACCACTTGTTAAAGAGGTTGTCTTTTTTCCATTGTATATCCTTGGCTCCTTTGTCAAAGATAAGGTGTCCATAGGTTCGTAGATATATCTCTGGGCTTTCTATTCTGTTCCATTGATCTATATTTCTGTCTTTGTGCCAGTACCATACTGTCTTGATGACTGTGGCTTTGTAGTAGAGTCTGAAGTCAGGCAGGTTGATTCCTCCAGTTCCATTCTTCTTTCTCAAGATTACTTTGGCTATTCGAGGTTTTTTGTATTTCCATACAAATTGTGAAATTATTTGTTCTAGTTCTGTGAAAAATCCCGTTGGTAGCTTGATAGGGATTGCATTGAATCTATAGATTGCTTTGGGTAGAATAGCCATTTTGACAATATTGATTCTTCCAATCCATGAACACGGTGTGTTTCTCCATCTGTTTGTGTCTTCTTTGATTTCTTTCATCAGTGTTTTACAGTTTTCTATGTATATGACCTATACATTTTATCAAATGATAACAGCTACATTTAAATACTGTGTATTAATTTTCAATCTTTCCTTGATGTAAATAACTATATAGTTGAAATTATACCACACATTTAAATGTATTTTCACTGTACATTACTGCATAAAGACTTCTTCAAATTAGTGAAACACTTCATAAATATAATTTGAATGACCACATATTATAGCACCCTGCTTTTCCAAATATGATTAGCAGCATCAGTATTGTTGTTTAAAAACTTTACTTTTTAACATACTGTAATAACAGTGTTGCATTACTGTTAAAAATATAGCATCTCAGATTCTACTGAAAACCTACTGAATCAGACGCTTCATTTTAACAAGATTCATATGTACATTAACATCTGAGAAACACTGTCCTATTATATTAATGTATTATAGTTTATGTTCTTATGTTCTTTTCCCCAGTCCACTGAGGAGGAGGAAGAAAAGCTTAAGATACGGAATGAATGAAGTATCTCAGAAAACTACTACTTTCTGTTCCAGAAAGAAATATTACCATCAGCGGTGATGATTTTAAAAACACGGTTGAACTGGAACATTTTTTTTTGAGGGACAAATTTGCAAAAAAAATCCAAAGCCTTGTCTGAGGAGGCCTTACAAATAGCTGTGAAAAGAAGGGAAGCAAAAAGCAAAGGAGAAAAGGAAAGATACACCCATCTGAATGCAGAGTTCCAAAGAATAGCAAGAAGAGACAAAAAAGCCTTCCTCAGCGATCAACGCAAAGAAATAGAGGAAAAGAACAGAATGGGAAAGACTCGAGATCTCTTCAAGAAAATCAGAGATACCAAGGGAGCATTTCACGCAAAGATGGACTCAATAAAGGACAGAAAAGGTATGGGCCTAATAGAAGCAGAAGATATTAAGAAGAGGTGGTAAGAATACACAGAAGAACTGTACAAAAAAGATCTTCACGACCCAGAAAATCACGATGATGTGATCACTCACCTAGAGCCAGACATCCTGGAATGTGAAAAGTCAAGTAGGCCTTAGGAAGCATCATTATGAACAAAGCTAGTGCAGGTGATGGAATTCCAGTTGAGCTATTTCGACTCCTAAAAGATGATGCTGTCAAAGTGCTGCACTCAGTAGGCCCGCAAATTTGGAAAACTCAGTAGTGGCCACAGGACTGAAAAAGGTCAGTTTTCATTCCAATCCCAGAGAAAGGCAATGCCAAAGAATGCTCAAACTACCACACAATTGCACTCATCTCACACGCTAGTAGAGTAATGCTCAAAACTCTCCAAGCCAGGCTTCAGCAATATGTGAACCGTGAACTTCCAGACGTTCAAGCTGGTTTTAGAAAAGGCAGAGGAACCAGAGATCAAGTTGCCAACATCTGCTGGATCATCGAAAAAGCAAGAGAGTTCCAGAAAAATGTCTATTTCTGCTTTATTGACTATGCCAAAGCATTTGACTGTGTGGATCACAATAAACTGTAGAAAATCCTGAAAGAGATGGGAACACCAGACCACCTGACCTGCCTCTTGAGAAAACTGTATGCAGGTCAGGAAGCAACAAGTAAACTGGACACAGAGGAAACCAGATCTGAAAGAGACACATGTACCCCAATGTTCATCGCAACACTGTTTATAATAGCTAGGACATGGAAGCAACTTAGATGCCCATCAGCAGACGAATGGATAAGAAAGTTGTGGTACATATACACAATGGAATATTACCCAGCCATTAAAAAGAATACATCTGAATCAGTTCTGTTGAGATGGATAAAACTGGAGCCCATTATACAGAGTGAAGTAAGCCAGAAAGATAAATACCAATACAGTATACTAACGCATGTATATGGAATTTAGAAAGATGGTAATGATAACCCTATATGCAAGACAGAAAGAGAGACACAGATGTATAGAACAGACTTTTGGACTCTATGGGAGAAGGTGAGGGTGGGATGAGCTGAGAGAACAGCATCAAAACATGTATATTATCAAGTGTGAAACAGATCGCCAGTTCAGGTTGGATGCATGAGACAAGTGCTTGGGGCTGGTGCACTGGGGTGACCCAGAGGGATGGGATGGGGAGGGAGGTGGGAGAGGGGTTCAGAATGGGGAACATATGTAAATCCATGGCTGATTAATGTCACTGTATGGCAAAACCCACTACAATATTATAAAGCAATTAGCCTCCAACTAATAAAAATAAATGGGAAAAAAAAAAAAAAAAAGAACTGGACATGGAACAACAGACTGGTTCCAAATAGGAAAAGGAGTACGTCAAGGCTATATATTGTCACCCTGCTTATTTAACTTATAAGTAGAGTACATCATGAGAAACACTGGTCTGGAAGAAGCACAAGCTGGAATCAAGATTGCCGGGAGAAATATCAATAACCTCAGATATGCAGATGACACCACCCTTATGGGAGAAAGTAAAGAAGAACTAAAGAGCCTCTTGATGAAAGTGAAAGAGGAGAGTGAAAAAGTTGGCTTAAAGCTCAACATTCAGAAAACTAAGATCATGGCATCCGGTCCCATCACTTCATGGCAAATAGATGGGAGAAACAGTGGCTGACTTTAATTTTTTGGGCTCCAAAATCACTGTAGATGGTGATTGCAGCCATGAAACTGAAAGGCGCTTACTCCTTGGAAGGAAAGATATCACCAACCTGGACATCATATTAAGAAGCAGAGACATTACTTTGTAAACAAAGGTCCCTCGAGTCAAGGCTATGATTTTTCCAGTAGTCATGTATGGATATGAGAGTTGGACTGTAAAGAAAGCTGAGTGCCAAAGAATGAATGTTTTTGAACTGTGGTGTTGGAGAAGACCCTTGGACTGCAAGGAGATCCAGCCAGTCCATCCTAAAGGAGATCAGTCCTGGGTGTTCATTGGAAAGACTGATGTTGAAGCTGAAACTCCAATATTTTGGCCACCTGATGCGAAGAGATGACTCATTTGAAAAGACCCTAATGCTGGGAAGGATTGAGGGCAGGAGGAGAAGGGACGACAGAGGATGAAATGGCTAGATGGCATCACTGACTCAATGGACATGAGTTCTGGTAAACTCTGGGAGTTGGTGATGGACAGGGGGGCCTGGCGTGCTGTGGATCATGGGGTCACAAAGAGTCAGACAAGACTGAGAGACTGAACTGAACTGAACCGATACAGCCACTAAAAACCAAGCTGCAGATTTTGCAGCAAAAGACTACATGTGCTGTGTGATTCCATTTACAGAAGCTTCTAGAAAAGACCTAACGTAAGGGAGAGCAGATCAATGTCTGCCAGAGGATGACAGATGATGATTGATTATAAATGGGTATGAGGAAACTTTCTGGGCTGGCAGAAACATTCTACATTATTAATATCTAGATATATATTAATATCTATGATATTTATGTATAACCATATACATTTACCAAAGGACAAAAACTGTATACTTAAAATTGATGTATTTTACTATATTTTGAATTAAACCTCAATAAAGCTACCTAAAAGCAAAAAAAAACAAAAAGAAAAAAAGATGTTGCAGAAAATACTCATGGATAGGTGAAAAGGTTAAAAATACATTATTAAATTTAAAAAGCTGAAATTATAAAACTTATATCCAGTTTATTTCATATTTAAACTGTATTTACGGAAAAAAGATATTTCTTGAAAAGTAAACAGCGGTTAATTCAAGGTTTTTTTTGTGTGTTTTCTTGGTGTGCTTTTCTATAATTTTCAAATTTCTGTAATGAAAATGGACTAATTAGTTGGAAAAATATTGAGAAAAATGCTCTGGAATAACTTCTAGAAAATTCTATTTATATTCAACATTTCAGGAATAAATTACTGGGTAGAGTCTCTTAGAATCTGGAAAATCTGTGCACAAAAAATTGATATTCCACCTCCTCTCTAATACCTTGAGTACTTTAATAAAGGACAAATAGACAACAGATTTTTACTCCTAATTGTCAAAAAATAGGTGAAAGTATTCTTTTGATAATAGAGAATCACTAGCTCGCTGACTTCAAAGGAACCTTTCCAGATTATCTAGCCCAAAGGTTTCCAAATGTGGCCACTCATCAGCATCTTTAGGAGTTCTTCTATAGTCTTCAAAGGTCCCACTGCTGGGGATGCTTGGGCAGTGAGCTTGGGTCAGAAATGCACCTGCATTTCTAAAATGTTACACAAGTCTGCGATGCAGGGTTGAGAACCACTGCAACATCAGTGACCTCCCTAGTGACTGCTAATTAGCTGCAGAGTGGAGAAAAGAACCCAGGTAGTGCTTCATAAGAAAACCAAGAACACGTATATAAAATTATCATCATCATAAATTATTATAGTACCTTTAGTGATGCTTACAGCATGGGAGATAGTATGAAAAGAGCTTTATATGTATAATTTTCAGTTTATTCCCACAAGAATCCTAAATAGAAAACTTCTTTTAAGAAGGAACCAAACCTCAGGAAGTTTTACTAACCTGCCATGGTCATTTGACAAAATGTAGTGAAGCCATGATTCAAATCCAGGTTAGCCTTATTTTGTCCGAAGCCATGTTTTAAATTTACTATTATTAACTATCAAGTATAATTCTCGCTAACCCATTATACTGCAATTCTCAATTTCTGATGACCTATAACAGAGCTCAGCAAACTGGCCCAAGAGTCAGCTACCTGTTTTTGTAAATAAAATTTTATTGGAAGAGCCATGCCCATCCATTATGTATTTGGCTGCTTTCATGCAACAATGGTAATGTTTAATAGTTGCAACAGAGACTGCTTGACCCATAAAGACTAAAATATTTACTATCTGGCCCTTCACACAGGAAGTTTGCTGACCTGTATGATGAAAGGATGAATGATGAGGAGAGGTATAAATTATTCCCCTAAAGTTCTATTTGAATCATGAAACTGAAAGAATTGAGATGCCTCAAAGGAGTGGCCTCGGGATTCCCTGACCCAGTTTTGTCTTCTTCATGCCCTTGCACAACTGAATACAATGCATATTAAAATGATAGAATTATTTTAAAAAATAGGTAGCATTAGGTTGTAAGATTTAATTTTCCCCAAGAGAAACGTTAAAGTATTGAAAACAGTGAGACTGTCAAATATAAAAGGACAACTTTTAAGTATGTGAATGACAGAAAGGACCATGCTGGTTTTTTGTTTTTTAATTTATTTTTTAATTTTTTTGGCTGTGCTGGGTCTTTGTTGCTGGGCAGGCTTTTCTATAGCTGTGGCAATAAAGGCTACTCTAGTTGCAGTACACGGGCTTCTCGTTGCAGTGGCTTTTCTTGGCACATGGGCTTAGCTGTTCCACAGCATGTGGGAACTTCCCAGATCAAGGATCGAACCCATGTTTCCAGCATTGACAGGTCGATTCTTTACAGCTGAGCCACTAGGGAAGCCCTATGCTGGTTCTTTTAGTTAATCTAGCATACTTACTGAAATTTCCTTTGTATCATACTTTAACACAAAGAACAATTAAATTTTTTTACTTCTTTGGCTGTGTCAGGCCTTAGTTGCAGCCTGTGGGCTTAGCTGCTTTGCAGCATATGGGATCTTAGTTTCCCAACCAGAGATCAAACCCACATCCCCTGTACTGGAAGGCAGATTCTTAAGCACTGAATCAAGAGGGAAGTCCCAAAGAACAATGTTTTAAATATAAATAAATGTGATATATACCTATTACTGATAAATAGATATATACTAAGAAATAGAATGTACCACATGTATGAGTGCTCAGCTGTGTCTGATTCTTTTGTGACCCCATAGACTGCAGCCCACTAGGTTCTTCTGTCCATGGGATTTCCCAGGCAAGAATACTGGAGTGGATAGCCATTTCCTCCTCCAGGGAATCATCTGACCCAGGAACTGAACCTTTGTCTCCTGCATTGGCAGGCGGATTCTTTACCACTGAGCCACCAGAGGAAAAAAAAAAAAGACTAGGAGGAGGATGTATCTCAAATAAATTATCTCTTTTCATGTGGAACTAAAAGAAAAATCTGATGGAAGAATTTAGAAATCATTTGAAACTAATCTCATTATGTGTCAATATCCATATTTCAAAGCAGTCAAATCCAGTTTCTAGAACTTCTTGCCCAACAACAGTGCATGTGGAGTACTTCCTTTTCCATACTCTTTTCAAATTATTGTTTAAAACACGAGTTCACAAATTTCTTTTATAAAGAGCCAGGCAGTAATTATTTTCAACTTTATGGGCCATCTCTCAGATCTACTCAAATCTGTCACTGCACTATGAGAACAGCCACAGACAATATGTAAATAAATGGTGCATGGCGGTGTTCTAACAAAACTTTATTTATAAAAACAGGCAATAAACTAGATTTTGCCCAGGGGCCATAGTTTGCCAATCGCAGGTTTAAATCATAGATGAGGTCTTAACTTAAAATAATATACTTACTTAACAATATATAACATAATTTATTATATATTAATAATATATTTAATATACTTAAAATAATATATTCACATAATTATTGACAGATTGCATCTACCTACACTTGTACAATTTAACTTGTTTTAGCTATTTCGTTCTCTAGTGGTCATACAGACTGTGAGCACCGAGGGGAGAAAAGTAATTCTTTTTTACAGGCAGACCCTAAAATATTGTTGGAAACATGGAAAGCAAACTTAGAATCAAGCTTCACATGTCTCCTGTTTAGGGATGCTGTGAGGATTAAATGAGATGACAGACATAAAAGTCCCAACACAGTATCTAGAACACAGCTGACACTTTTCACCCATGGCAAGTGAGTGAAATATGACCTGGATGGTAACAAATACCTTGTTCTGCCTCTAGATGAAACTTTGATATCTTTTTGGGAGGATTCATCATCTGATTTCATGTCATCTGATGAAGGAGGTTCATGAAGGTTTTCATCTTTCTCTTTATTTTCAGTCTTGATTTCTGTTGGAACAACAGTTCCAGATTGACTTTGCAAGCCACCTAACAAATAGGCAAAGAACAAAATAAACATCCAGACTCATCTGTGAATTAGAATTAACACAGTAAAAAGCTTTCTTGATGGCAAATATCCTTAGTTGTTTTAGAGCAATGATGGATATCTGAAGATGTAAAAGAGTAAGCTACTCAGAGTTGCAAAGAGCATGTCCACAAACTTTAGAAAAAAATGCTTTCTAAAGCATCTGTATTAAAACAAACAAACAAACAAACAAGGTTGACCCTGATGGTGAGTCCAATGCTCACTTTCAGGTACCATTTAAAAATTAAACAAGGTATGAGAAACATTATGCATTTTAGAAACCAACTTGTAAGATGCTGCCAAGGTAAAGGAAATGAGCTTTAACATTTTCCTGGACAAACACAATAAAACAGGTATGGTTAAATATAATTGGGAAAACTTTACTTTGATGGTCTTTTATTACCTATATATTTGTACTTATTTATAAGGTCTACTATAACATTGGCCGCAGTTTGCTTTTTACAAGAATTATCTGTCTCTCCAACTAAATTATAATCTTCTAAACAACAGCTACTATCATTCAGAACTCTAAATATACCCAGAAATATCTTTCTCACTGCCTCTAGGGACCATGAAGACTCAGCCACGAGGGGAAGTGATTTAAAAAGAGACAGGACAGGGTCTTCCCTGTTGGTGCAGAGGTTAAGACTCTGTGCCTCCACTGCAGGGGGTGTGGGTTCAATCCCTGGTTGGAGAACTAAGATCCCGCATGCCTTGCAGTGTGGCCAAAAAAGGGGGAAACAGAAGCTAAGAAGATGACCAGTAAACACTGAACAACAGTTTGCACAGGGTTCCATCCACCAATAAACATCTATAATTGGATCAGCTAAACCGATCAAAGTACTGAACCCTAAATATCTACCCTGCACATTCATGCAGTAGTACCACTGTTTGGAATTCTAAGATGACTTTTGATTAACAGATGTCAATTTGACCGTGAAAAAGGCGACAGAGCTCCAAATGATACCTCTGTCTGCAGTACTGCTGAAAACCAATAATACGGTTACCTCTATAATTTTCCTGTGTTTTATGGTTCAAGTCTGTGCTTGAAGCAGTGACCGTACTAGACAGGACTGAATGATTGCCATTGAGACTGACAGAGTCTTCTCGATGAGTTCCAACCTAAAGTAAACAAACAAACAAAAAAGTTCATGGGACAGTAACTGTTCAAATTCTTTCACTGGGTTTAAGAGAGAAAACAGTATCATTTATCTAAATTTAGCAATTGTTTCTGGATGCTACTTTTCTGGTTTTTGAACTGTAAAAGACTTGATAGTAGTAGTACTGCTTCTGAGCAAAAATACATTTAAAAAAATATTTAAAAAAAATTTTAACTTTCAAAGTTTATATTCCACAGAGGGTTGCTATGAGAAGCAAATGAGCTAACAGAGATAAAGCACTCTAGATGCTATGTGCTATGCTTAGTCACTCAGTCATGCCTGACTCTTTGAGAAAGCACAGCATATTATAAGCTCTATTCTGTATCAGTCAAACTGAAAACCTATTCTACATATTACTTAAATATGTTAGACTATCCATGAATTTGTATTTCTTCTCAAAAAAAATTAAAAGAGCAGCAAAAGCAATATAAAATTAAAATAATTTAGTAAGTTGTACATTTCCAGGAACCAAAATTGCCATTTATTTTTATTCTCAGTTTTAATCAGATTTAGACAAGTCAGAGTTAACTTAAACTGAGAAGGTATGGCATACAATTTTAGCTAATGCAGTATTTTTAGAAAAACTGTTACAAATGAAGCTTTTTATTAGAACAATAGCAGATGAGTCAACTAGAAGATTAAGCCTTTACTTAAATAGATTTATTGCCTGGAGTTATACATGAGAACCACTGTTTTTTTCAACAAATCCTTCAATCCCAGTAAAACACCATGCTTTGAATCCCTCTTGAGTAATTAATATAGCTTTTATCTTTCATGACTTTGTATGGATTTTACCCTAATATAAATACCCCTAAGCAAGTTTATCCTCTGGTTTCCTGTGAGCCAAACAAAAGAAACAAAAGTTTCAGGCAATGCAGGCTATTGGTAGTGGATCTGATCAGAACATACCAGGGCTTCCATCTTACTTTTGAAGAAATGTCTGTCCTCTGCCTTTATTCTTGCCTTTAATGTAGTTAAACAACAACAATAATAACAAAAACCATTTAATGTATTCCACAGCTACTTTTAAAATTATCTGAAGATTAGGTGTGTCACTACTCCCCTGGATGATCAAGCATTGACTATATCCTTTTTCTAAACCACACAAATTCATCACTCATTAGAATCATAAAATATTAAAGCTGGGAAGGGACCACAGAAAACAAAGTAGCCTTCTACACCCTTACCATTTAGGAAATCTTCCCTTACCCCTTAACCTTTACTTCTACACTGAACTTCAACATACCGCCAATAAAAAATCTTGAGAAAAATCTGAAGAACTAAACCTAACAACAAGTGAAGTAGACTGTGAAAATTACTTTCAAGAGAGGAAATTATTTTTTAAAAAGTTTATGATATCTTATATCTAGGGAATCCTAGTCATGTTTATTCTTAACACATAGGTTGCTTTCTCGCATGATTTGAGGGAAACGTTGGTTCAAAATTCCTTTTTATAAAAATAGGCATGATATAAATACAACACATAGCTAAAAATTCTTTGGGAACTTAGGAGCCTCAGCCTAATTTAATGTATAGTATAATGTATTTTAATGTATAGTATAATGTATTACTAGAGTAATTTTTGACTGGCTGAGGAAGTCATTGCAGGATAAAGCAAAACCTAAAAGACTCTATGTTTGTATTTATAATGTGGACTTAAAACTTCCTGTGATCTTTGGTAGTATGTGCTAATTTTGCTCTTCTATAGTATTTTGAGCTATCATATCAAGTATTTAAAAAAATAGGCTTTTAAAATTTAAACTAAGTATATTTACTATGTATTTTATCTGTGAAACCTATTTTAGAGCTTCAGAAGACAAAACCACTGAACAAACTGAATTTCACTGAGTGGTAAGTGATGATACATCTGTGAAATTCTTTTTTTTACTTTATTAATATAAATAATTCTTTGATTTTCTGAATCTCAACTAATAAAAATGTTCTATCACCTCCTTTCTGATGAAAGGCTTGGCAGACAAAGGATCATTATCTAAACAATAAACCTTAGGGATTTTGCTTTTCCCTGAAGGAAAATCAGAAAGGTTACTCAATTTGTTTTGGGATATAAAATGCCAGTGAATATCTTTGTCTCTGTGGAATACTACAAACTATTCTCTCACACCAACCTTGAAAAAATTGAACCTTTAAAAAATGGTCTCAGACTAGCAAAAACTTTTAAGTCTGGAGTTTTTCATATTAATGAAGTTAGCAGGAACTTTTTGTTTGTAACTTGATTCCCCTTACAAATGGGCCTCATATATTTTCTGGAGAATTTGACTTGCACAGTTCTTACAGTTTTCTTTAACCAATGCTCATCCTGGCTCCCATGTCCTCCCTTTAATCTGCAGCTACGCATTCAAATGGCTCTGTCCACACACGCAACAGGTGTATAAACAGTTCTTTGTCTGAGCTCAGAATCTGTGGGGCCAGCCAGAAAGGACCTTGTTTAATTGTTCATCTCGTTAGCATACAGCTGACAGGCTGCTTCTCTTGGGGGACTAGCAGGGGAAGGAAAACTTCTAGGCCTGCTATGCTCTAAATCTCGATTATTATGAAGAGCTCCATTTCAGAATAAAAGGCCCATTCCATTAAATGACGTCATCTTACATTCTGAACTTTTACAATTTATGTATGGCCTTATTTTTGTGGGAGCATCCGACAAAGGATTTGTTTTCATTTAATTTGGCCAATGGCTTCAACACCCACAATGGAATGATGTTAAATCTCATTAGTTGATGAATAAGAGGTCTTGTGAATTAAGTGACAGACTGAAAAATATTCAGCATGAACTCCTCTCTGATTCTGAATTCTATCCTAATAATTTGTTCAATTTATACTATTCACTGAATACTAGTGATTTAACTTAAATCACTATCAATCTACGGACTAATTAAAGGATCTCTAAGTACTGTATGTATTTTGTTTTACCTGAAGAGGGTCTTATGCTAAAACTTGCAAGAATTCTTTTTGTTATGGTTCCTTTTGAATAATATTTCCGTAAATATATAAGCTGTCTGATTTTCAAGCTTAAATGTTGACATTTAAACAATTCTGAGTTTAAAAAAATGGCATCAAAATGCTTTAAAAGCACTATAATGTGTTCTTAATGAAAATAAAAAAAAATTTAAGTTGCCCATTTAGGAAAGAATTGGTTAGAAAAAGTACAGTTAAAAACAAAACTCTTTTAGTTTAGCTGAAACCTACATAATTTCTACTGTATATAAACCTTTACTAATTAAATTACTGTTCAAACATATGGCTAAAATAATTCCAAATTTACTCTGATATGTGACATAAAGTGCTTAAAATCGTGAATAAAAATATTACTCTATTTGTTAGTCTTTAATAACAATCTTAAATCTTTTAAAACTAGGAAAAATATAGTTTAATTGCTTTAGGATTTAGAAATCAGATATGATTTATATTTTAAAATAATTATGTAAGGTAGCTGTAAGTTCTACAGTTGAACATTATTTGCTTTCATACAAGACACACATTTCTAACTACAGCTTAAGCAACAAAAAACTCAAGCAATACCAAAAAAAAAAAAAAAAAAAGAAATGCCAGAGTTAAATTTCCTTAGGACTTATAACAAAATCAAAAGACCTCATGGGTGTAATTTCAACTGGTATCATAAATAAGGAACTTTTAAAGATTTGCATCAAGCTTCCATTAATATAAAGCTTCTAATCCAACTTAGTTTGAAGTTGAAATCATGGTCTGAACAATAACTGGGTACTTTGTCTTAAAGATAAAAGAGCTATTACAGAGCTATCTCATCGCACCTTGGTATTTTAGATATTACAGCCATAAACAGATGTGATGTACAATAACTTTATATTGCTGAAACCTCTTTGCAATGCCTAAATGAAATCAATGAGTCTCATTCCTTTTCAGTTTTCCACTTATCAACATTATTTCTTCCAGTCAGCAGTTTATTCCAAGAGTTCATTCTTACACTAAGTAAATGAGAGCAAAACTATAGTCTGTCCAGTGGTCACATTTCAGTAGTTCTAAAAATCTTGATTTTGTGATTTTGTGTTTTAAATGATTCAATCACATTCTAATAACAGTGCCTGATAAAGCCTTAATTTTATATATGGATTAAGAGGATATGGAGAAACTGTCAAAAATACTGAAAGGGAATAAGAAATTAAATAAATGAAAATGTTAACCCTAGTCAAAAGTAAGAGGAAATGTTAAAAATAGGGCAGACTGGCTACACTAATTATATAAGAAGGAATAGGAATTATCCACTTACTAGCTTTTTTTTTTTCTGATATAATAATCTTCAGGAAATTTAATTTTTGTGTATATTGATACTTAAAATATGTTATTTCTGTGGGTGGAATCTCTTTTAATCCTAACCTTTTGTGCTAGTCAAGTTTGTTCATTTAAAAGAAACAAACGATCAGGGGGCTTCTCTGGTGGCTCAGCGGTAAAGAATCCACCTGCCAATGCAGGACACAAGTTTGATCCCTGATCCAGGAAGAACCCACATGCCATGGAGCAACTAAGGCTGTGTGTCACAAGTACTGTGCTTTGGAGCCTGAGAGCTGCAACTACTAAAGCCCATACACCCTGGAGCCCATACTCTACAAGAGAAGCCACCACAATGGGAAGCCCCTGCACCGCAACTAGTGAGTAGCCCCCACTTCTGGCAACTAATGAAAAAGCCCGCACAGACTTGCTGCAACTAAAGAAAAAGCCCGCACAGCAATGAAGACCCAGTACAGCCATAAATAAATGAACAAATAAATAAACAACAAAGTTAGCTCTTCTGATATTGACTCCTATTAATATTTTTGGCAGGTGGTAGTCTTATTATCTTTGTGTGAAATAAAAAATAGTAATAAAAATAGTAATTATTTCATCTATGAAAGACAGATGTATCTACAAATCATTACTAAAAGCTGCAGATGATCTTACTGGCATACTTTTGTTATAACTGAAAATAATGTCAGGAAAGGTTCTCAGCAACAAAGCTACTTCTTTGTTCAAGGAGATTATTTGGTTAACCTGCCCATGTAGAATTCATACCACTAGTAATCTTGGAAGCACCTGAAGGTTGACAGCAGGACTTTCTGTATTACTTTTATCCTGCCACTGAGTCCTCTTCTTCCACTCTCAGTGAATTCCGGCTCACCTCAAATATTCCAACTACTTCACAAAACTCCCAAGCTACTGATTGAAATGAAATATTAAAAAAAGCTATAGGTGCCAAGAAAAAGAAAAAAACAAACAAAAACCTGCTAATTCTCACTTCCTACATTGGGAAGTTAATTTATGTTCTAAACTAGAGATTGGAAAAGTATGTCTATGGTCCAAATCTGGTCCTGTTATTTTTAAAAAAAAAAACTAATAAAGGAGGCCCTTTCTATAAATAAAGCTTTATTAAAGCACAGACAAACCCATTTGTTTCTGTAACACCTATGGATACTTTCATGTTATTGAATCAGAGTTAAGTAACTGTGATACAGAGCATATATCCTGCAAAGCTGAAAATATTTACTATCTGACCTTTTACAGAAAAATGGCTCTTCTTGTTTATAATGCTAGGCGAGAAAGTAACATATTCAAAACCTGGAATTAAAATGGTGACCTCTAGTAAATGCCTGTGAGAACAAAATTCCATTTCATCAAAAATTTTACTTGCATGTTCTATGGAGCTCCTAGAAAGGTTTAGCAGACTAGTTCTACTCTCTACAGAAAAATAAATGGAATGATGAAAATTAAATACTGAGGGAAGTCGACTTTACAGATTCTAAATGGTGATACAGAATTGCTGATAAACTGCTATTTCTGCAGTTACTTTGTAATTGTGGCCATGTAAACCTGCATTTTTAGGGGTCTAAGAAATATTTTAGGTTAATACAGAGGAAAAGTATCTTTGCAACCCCATGGACTACAGCCCACCAGGCTCCTCTGTCCATGGAATTCTCCAGGCAAGAACACTGGAGTGGGTAGCCATGCCCTTCTTCAGGTAATCTTCCTGACCCAGGGATCGAATCCAGGTCTCTTGCACTACAGGCAGATTCTTAACCGTCTGAGTCACCAGGGAAGCCCCCAAAATACTAATTTATGTTAATACAGAGGAAAAATACATGAACTACCAGAAAGTTAGGCAAGATAAAAAAAAGAAGTGTTTCCAGAATGTAAAATTGTGTCATTTCTTAGTCACGAACAGTTAGAATACATGAAGGTGAGATACATACAGGCAGGAGATTAACTCTTGGAGATGGCTGGGAATAGTTACAACAATATGTCCTCCAAATCACACTCTCTCTCAGAACATGAAAAAAGCTGTCAGGCATGTAAACAAGGCTCCTGGTAGTACTGACGGAAGCCCTCAGACATGAATAACAGCCACCAGGATAAATTTTCCTCAATAATATGCCTAACACTTAGCTGGGACAGTCTGACTGACTGTGATTTTAATTTCATTCTATCCTTTGGTCTTTTGCTGAAACTGAGAAATGAGTATTCACAGCTAAAAAGTTCATTTCAGAAGGATGGGAATTTAACACTGACTCACTTGACACTGTCAGATTTTGTCAGTTAATAATATTTGAGGGTAAGCCTGGCAAAAACATCTGCATCTCCCTCTCATTAGTGATTACATCTGGATGGGGTGGATATAGCAGATCCTGGCAGATTTTCCCCAGCTCTGTGTCCTCTAAGAAGGTTATAAAAACTGAAAGAAGACCTTGATAGATAAACTAAGCGATAGCTTGGGCTTAGTTGCTCCAGCACTGGTGCTGCTTCTCAGACTACATTAGGCTCACCTCATGTTTCAGAACTCTTTTTTTTCTAGATTACCTTCAGTTTTTTTTCCTTTGTAAAGAATATCTCTGGCAACTCTGAAACAGGCAGCATATTCCTAGTGGATATAATGGAAGCTACTTTCTTAATTGCAAGTTTCAGGGCAATATATAATGAAACAATTTTTCCCTCTACAAGTCCTTTTAAAGTGTGCTGGGTTTTTATATGGCTTTGGAAGACTGGATTTTGAAAAATTTCTTTTCCAACTTGTATCCAAAGTTGATAAAAACAACCTCCCAAAGACAGAAGTTCCATTTCATACAAACTCTACATTTATTTAAGAGGATCCAGAGACATATCAAATATTGTAGCAGATAAACTGAAGTAGGAGCAGTGAGCTATTAACAATGAAGAATTAAAAATGATTAAGAGGTGAGGACTAAGAATTGCACATATTGCAATTGAGACAAACTTAGGATTCCAAGACACTGATTTGTAAGTCCTTCTTCCAAATAAGGATAGATGGTATTTCAGCAAAGTAATAATTTATATTTATAACAAATGCTATCTTATTATAATATTAAAATTATTTTGCTACTATCACTAGTGGTGATAAAAATACTGTTTAAATTTCTATGAATTCAGTAATTTATAAATGTTTTTGCAATTATTAGTTTATCAATAGCAACAAAAGTTAATTTTAAAAAAGCCTAAATTTTAAGACCTTCTGATATTAGAAAACAAAAACACAGTTGTTAAGACATGCAGCCATCTAATGTCACCCATGTTGCTGAAAACATTGTTCTTAGGAAACCAGGCAGCCTTGTTTGATGTTTACTTCAGCAGCTCCAGAATGAATATAAATGGCTCCTTGACATGTGAATGTAAAAATCTGGAACCAATCCTATTTTACAGAACACAAGACTTCAGCATTTGGGGCACCTAATTATTTCAATGATAGCTGAGTTTTAGCCTTGATCACATGGCTTATAGTCAGAAATCTGTTTCATAGAAGAATATTTCACAGCATGCAATGAATCTTAAGAACCATGACATAAACATGCAAACACATGGTTTCAATTAAACAGCAGGTTCAAAAAAAGCTTCATTACTTTAAAACATAATTTATATAAAAAATAATATAAGACATTCAACACACAATTTTAGATGTGCACGGCTGCAGAATGTTACTTTTCCCTACTTTAAAGAATTACCATGCTTTAAAAAAGATGGATTGAATGATTTTAGTCTCTTCAGGAGTTAATCTAAATTGTTTCCTTTCATTGTCACTTAAATTACAGCCATTCTCAAAACTACCTCACATTTTTTTCTTCGTTTGGGAATAAAACTTAAATTTGGACCTGTACAAATACTATTGTGTTCGTTCTATTGAAGGCTAGTTCCAATGATAATAAACAAGTTTTTCTGGACCAGAACCCCTGAAAATCAGTCTTGCTTTCTTGATTTTGCTATTAAGACTTTCTACACATTGTTTCAAGGCAAAAAAATGTTCCATCAATTATTATACATCTGGAAAAAAAATTCAAGTTTAAGCTAATATGATCTCTGCATAAAGTTTCTGCTTTTCGCACATGATCATAGCAGGATTTTAAGGTTAAATGCTCAGCCAATGACCCTGTCCAAAACAGTAAAAGAAATTCTTAAAAACCACTCTACCTTGTTTATAAGAAGAAGGGCCCTCTCCCTAAAGATTTCACGAAAAACATTTAGGAAAATAGGCTTCAGGGGTTATTTCAAAAAGCATGAGCACTATTTTACCATTGAAGCAGATCGACTGCTTGTAACAAGGCTTGATCCACCGTAGTTTGAATTGAGGCTTCCAATTGGTGCATTATGTGATGGTCCCAATAAACTGTGTATATCACTGTGACCAGCAGGCAAACTGGTAGAAGGTCCCACGGCATGGTTCCTCAGCACATGGATAGCATCATCCAGTCTGTCCAAACGATCCTCCATCCGAGATTGCTGTAGGGATTGAAAAAAGACATGGAGGTTACTGCTTTTATCTGCTGCATGCATTAAATTGCTATGATTTCTACTTTGGGATATATAGAAGACAGCAAGTGAATATGCAACATCAAGTAGCTTCAAAAGAAACTACCTGTACTATAAATAAACAATCAAAGAAAGGATATTTGTAAACTATGCTAAATTACCAAAGCTTCAGAAGCAAACCACTGCTTCATAAAAATCTATTTATCAATCTAGCATGAGGTTATTTCTTTTAGTGTCTAAAAAAGCTGAAGGCTACTCTACAGTATCTGGCATTCAATTATCATTGATAAAAAAGATAACCTGTATTTTAACATCGAAATGAGGGCAACTTGGGGAAGGGTCCTCAAATCCATCATATTTAAGTTGTAATTTTGTTTTAAGTGAATATTTAATACCTATCTGAAATGGTGACCACATCCAAATGTGCTCTTGTCACAAAACTGATAAAATGATATCTGTCTGTGGATATACACATGCCCCATACACAAACATATTAGAATTTAAAAAACCAAAAGCACATGCCAGTAGAGCTCTTTAAAAGGAACCATACTCAACAATATATGAGAACAAAGGCCTATTCTTACATATTGTCACAAAAACAAAAAGAGTCATTGTTTGGTTTTAAGACTCTGGAGTCTGCACAGGCTTGAAGATTTTAAATGGATAATAGGACGTATAATTAATTGAAACACAAAAAAAGGCACCATCTAAAAGAAATAGTACCTCACAGACATCCTTTAAGAAGGACATTGCATCTTGCAAATGCTCGTGAAGTTGCTGCTCAACTCGATTTTTCTGGCAAAGTCAAGACAGAACAGGAGGCAAAGCACAGGTTAAGATTAACTCCAAAAGAGATGAGGAAATAGCTGATGTGCATGTCAGCATAACATGTTAGTAAAGTTAACGCGGAGACCTGCAAGATCTACTTTGTATTAAGGTATGAGAAGGCTGGGATTTAACAGCAAAGTTATAAGGTTAGCATCTAAATAGCACACATTGCTTATATTTGCTTAAATGTGAGAAGAAAACTTTCCTTTAATTTAAAATGTTCTGTTAGTCACAGAAAAAGAACTTTTCTATTTGCAACCTGGAATTATTGAATAGCATGACTTAGCATTCCATCAAGTCATCCTTAGTTTGTTTTTATAATGCTTCGTAATTCTGTGGTAAGCATAGAAAGGCAACAGTAGTTAACATCCTACCACAAATTCTTCATGCTCAATACCTAGACAGGCTCCTTTATTCTACTGTCTTGTTTATCTATGTTTTTGCATATATCAATACAATTTACACATTTTTTTTATAAAAAGAGAACATGGAAAACAATACTCTTCATGACAAAAACAACTGATGTTGCATTTGAAACTTTTAATAGAAATGTAACCAACTATACACAGTATCATATGAGAAAGAGTAAAATACAACCATTTGGCATTGCTGAACTAATTTTCTCTTACTTGGTCTCTGGTTTTTTCCCTTTAAATTTTCTTTACATATAAACATAAAATTACAGTAAAATTAAATCCTAGATCTGTCAAAGAAACAAGAATCCCATAACACTATTTTAAAACCAGCTGTCCTAAAACCAATGTCCCAAAGAACAGATGGCAAAAGGCACACCCAATGTGTCTCATATTGTTCAGCTAAACCAGGCCATTTGTTAGCAAAGAATTCGTGTGTAATGCTATCCTACTGTTTTTTCATTGTTACTCAAGATTTTCTGGGGGGAAAAAAAAACAAAACAACTCCATACTATTAGATGAAATAGATCTTGTATGTTTCTCAGAGGCTCTTACCAGGGAGTGGAGTGAGTTTTCATAGCTTGGGGATGAAGGAGCTTGACCTCCAGGTCTGGGCCACTGACTGGTACCTGTTGAAACAAAACCCCAAAGCACCCACACACCTTGGTTAACTCAGTGATCTTGATAATGTTCTGAAGGAAAGGGCAAAGATACATTATTGCTAGGTGTGTACAAATTTATGTGAAAATTTTTGTTTACTCTTCAGCATGGTATTGGCTACTGATAAGCCCAACACATTAAAATTTTTTCATTATTAAAATAATTGAGGGAGTTGAGGGAAAAAACTATAACATGCAACTACTTTTAAACTTACATGTTCTTCACACTTGGTCCACATGCACATGAATCTTGAGAGAATGTACTTAAAATATATATAATTTAAATTCTGCCCTTCCATCATATTTTATAGTCTTTATGATAATGCAATTAATGACTTACATTAATATTCACCTGATTCTCTACATCATAATTTGCTTAGCCATCATTACCTCACTGCTGGATACTTTGGTTACTTTCATTTGGCTATTATGAATACTAATTGAGTATCACTATATTATGAATGATAAAAAAATACTGTGTTTTCCTTTTGGGGAACATGTCTAAGGATAAATAGCACTTCTAAGTTAAAAGGTATGAACATATTTATGATCCTTAATTCGTAAGATCAAAACTACTTTCTAAAGGGTTATACTAACTTGTGCCTTTAGTAATGCACAAATGCACCAATTTCAAATGACCACAAATACATTTAGATTTGCTAAAAACTTTCCCAACATAATTTACACCAAAACATATCATTTAAGTTGGAAAATATTATCATGAAAATTTTGTTAAACATTTACTCTTCAACTTTAGAAAAGCAGTAATAGTATTAAAAAAGGATACAAAAAGAAAGGATACAAGTTCAGAACAGAAAGAATAAAAAGAAAAAAACACAAGAAAAAAAAAGACTAATTTATGTACTGGGGAGAATGCAGTGCTTTAAAATAGCTTTAAAAAGAAAAAGACAAAACAACTGATCAATAATCTTTACTATTTCATAACTGCATTTGAAAATAAGTTATTTACAGAAAATAATGAAGACCATTCAATTAAATACATAGTATTGTTTTTAACCAAAGCTTCAGTGACAAACTGAATTATATTAGAAATCTAAAATTAGAAAAGTTGAATGTTTACTTAATTTGTCTCATTTATAGCTAAATGAAATTTTAAACTATGTTCCACCACAGCTTGTTGTTTTAGGTTAATTTGCCACATTTAGGAAACTAAAAACTTAAGGTAAATTAGAACTATTATAGTTCACTTTAGCTGAACAACTTAGTATTTGTATTCCTATTAATCATTTATATTAAGTTGAAAAGCTGGATACATAAGATTCCTAATAACTTGATTATATTTTATAGTTATATGGATATTACTGTGATTATATAAAAATTTTTAAATACTAAAATTATAAGAAAAATATATGCTATATATACTTCATCGACTAACAATTTTTTTTACTTGGAAGCAAATTACAAATTATTCTGTCCATTAAAGGTGACCTGCTAGACATACAAATATAATCATAATTTAACTATACAAATTATGGAAAATCTAAAATTGCTCATTGAAACAGAAAGCATGTGGGCTAATTTTACACTTAGCAAGTAGAATTTAGCAATCAGAAAAATCCAGTAACTGAGTACATGAAGAATTCATATAAAAAGAACCAGGAACTTTCTTGGTGGTCCAGTGGTTAAGAACCCGCCTTTTCAGGCTGGGGATGCAGGCTCGATCCCTGGTCAGGGAACTAAGACCCCACATGCTGCGGGGCAGCCAAGGCCCAACTGCCACAAGTAGAGAAGCCAGCGCACCCCAACCACTAAGCCTGTGTGCTTTAGAGCCTGTGCTCCACAGCAAGAGAAGCCGGAGTGAGCACTGCAACTAGAGAAAGTCCTCTTGCCACATCAAAGAGCCAGCGGAGCCAAAGAAAAAATTTTTTTAAATAAAATAACACTTTACCATTGATTTCAGTATATCAGCTCAGTTCAGTTCAGTTGTTCAGTCGTGTATGACTCTTTGTGACCCCATGGACTGCAGCATGCCAGGCCTCCCTGTCCATTACCAACTCCCAAAGCTTGCTCAAGCTCATGTCCATTGAGTTGGTGATGCTTTCCAAAACTAATGTAGGATTGTGAATTTTTATGTGGATAAGAGGTTAATTATAATCTATTTTTAAAAAGAACTGAAATTATTTTTAAAAGTTTCCCTTAATGTTTACTATATATATATGTGTGTGTGTGTGTGTGTGTATATATATATATATATATATATATTTTTTTTTTTTTTTTTAAAGAAGGGACCTCAAGACCTTTTTTTTAAAAGATTTACCTGTTTATTTTTGACTGCACTGGGTCTCTGTTGCTGTGTGCAGGCTTTCTCTAGTTATGGTGAGCAGGAGCTACTCTACATTGTGGTGCACAGGCTTCTCAACATGTGGTTTCTCTTGTCATGGAGCATGGGCTCTGTAGTTGTGACACACAGGCTTACAGCATGTGGGATATCCCCAGACCAGGGATCAAGACTGTGTCTGCTGCTTTAGCAGGTGGATTCTTAGACCACCAGGAAAGCCCTATAATATTTTATTTTCAATCATTTTGCCCAACATCCTTGGGTGATCAGCCTGTGATAGGATATTTAATCTGTGTGGATCATTAATGCAAGTTTTATGTTTAAACACTCAGAACACATTTGCTTTGCAAAACAGGCAATTTTTGTGGTTCTTTGGTACCTTAGTATTGAGGAATGAGATGTGTGCACAGAGTTACTCAGGTAAGAAATCACCTATATTCACTATTTTTTGATAGTGACATGAAGTATCTATGCTATGATCTACTTCAAAATGTAATTTATTAAACTGGAAAAACATACACATACTCAAACCTTTTTTTAAAAATTATTATAGATTAGGCTGCCCCACTTGAGATGAACCTGATTAAAGGAAAATACTAACATGGTTAAATCATCTGTATCTGTTTGAATTTTATACAAATGCCAAGCTGTATTTCATGAACTGAGCTCTTTAAAGCTCAGTCATTTCAAAAATTCATGCTATTGGTCACAAAGGGGATGGCTGGATAGTTAAGATAGGTTGCGTTAGTTCAACAAAGGCCATCCTATGTCTGGTAAAGCTCAAAAGAGAGCATGGACGTTTAACGGATACTGAGAATCAGTGAACCTGCATTCTGGTTGATCTGTACTATCAATTAATTTAGAATACTCACCATAAAATAGGTACTCAGTTTTTTTTAGTTTTTGTTTTTAATCTGCCTTTACAAGACCAATGAGGTAAAAGATACAAACACACAGGCTTTGTGAGTCTAAAAGATCTTTCTGACAATGAAATATTACTATTTCTTCCTGATGAAGAAACCAATCATGTAACCAATGATGAAAAAAGACACACAGTCTTTTGTAATTCTGGCCCACTGATGGTTTATTAGTTACAGATAAGAACTGTAGGGTTGTGAAAGGAATTCAAGTTCTAGACAGAGACCATAATGCTACAGAATACTTTTGACACTAGACAGATCTGGATCACTGTCTTTTTAAAAAACTACTGAATGAATAAAATATACAGATCCATTTAGAATATTTTGATATCATTATCTTTAGTTTATAATCACCAGCTATAGCACTGTTATACAAATAATGGTAAAACAAAAGTGCAAAGGGCAAAAACCTATGGGGTTTCCCAGAGAATAGGTTATTTCCTCCCTTCCTTCCCTGTCACATGATACCTGGTTGTAGACATATGTAGAGGTTTTGGGCTTATACATTCTTCTATTAGATAAGGGCAAGCTTTCAACTGTTTATATAGTTAACAGATTTTGTAACTGTCCTGGGCTTTGCCCTGAGCTTTATATTAATGACCACCCCCAAAAGTTAGCTGTTATCCAAGGATTATAATAAACTCATTACTTAGCATTGAAATTTACTATTTCCAGAAAACAAGTTAGCTGATAAGGATAAGAGAATCAAATTATCTGGCTAGAAAATCTGGAAAGGTTTTCTTTCTGTGATCACTAAATCTAAAATTCACCTAGTATTCCTGATCTGTTTTTGCTCTGACTGGGATTTAGTAATACACCACCCTAATAAAACTGGTTAATAAATTTAGAGAATAGGTAACATCATTTTGTGTGGCTAGGAGAAATTCTTAGGACTATTTACCATGCATTTTCTTATTTTGTTAGTTGTTTCTCTTTGTACTCTCACCCTAAACTCAAACTTTCATGATACACTCCAACCTTAGAAAAGGTTGAATAATCCTCAGTGTAGCACTGAATGCTCTGCTTTCTGCAATCTGGCCCCAGCCAACCTTCCCATTCGAGGGGAAGCTCTTCACATGTGAAGAGCTCATGATCAGTCATCTCAATGACTCTGAATGGACAGGTCATACACTTTCCACATCTTGACCTCTGTCATACTCTTCTTTTAAACTCAGAAAGTTCTTTCTCCTTTACACTCTCTTCATGAAATGTATCTGGAGAACTGTAGTTTAGAGTGAATTCTGATAGTTCAAGAGTAAATTCTGATGGTTCTATTTTCATGTGTTTATCTCTTATTTTCTCAACTAAACTGAAAACTTGCTGAAGTCAGATTAACCGCTTTAACAACAGGCACAATGACAGATGACAAAAATAAATATCTCACTGATGAAATGAGTCCAAACTGAGGAATCTTTCCTATCTGCCCCACATCCTCTTTGCTTTTATTGCGGATGTTCCAAAGATTGCTACTGAGTGCTGCAGTTATTAGACTTTTATTTACTGATATTCCAGAATTAGGTAAAGAACGGTTTTGTCTGCTTTCCAAGTTTCTTTAGTAAACACATTCTCTTAATTGAAATACTCATATCTTTTTTCAAATGAAAACTGTATTAGACACAGCCATACTTCTCTTCTACCTTGCTGCTAGAGCAGATTTTGTTCAGAAGGTGGCAGGGTGTCTATCCTTTCCTACTATGAACCTGCAAAGAGTAATTAATTCTATTCTTAGTTTTTGGGATAAATCCTAACAACTACGACAAATATGGTGGTCTCATTTCTGTTAAGTAACTGTTAGGCCCAGTCCTGATCAATGAATCATGAGGGAAAACCTGTTGAAGAGGCTTCCAGAAAAAGATTCTGAAAAGACATTTAATAGATGGTCCTTTTTATTATAGGAGACATGGTTATGCCTACATGTGGTACCTTTAACTGCTGTCTTGCCACCAGCTTGAGAAAGAATTTCAAAGAAATAGAGCAGGAGTTCAGACTGGTCCAGGAACTTGCCCTGCTATGGGCTTTATACAAGATATCCTAAATCTCCTTACTGTGTAATCCACTCCAGACAAGAGTTTGTCTTTCCTTCAGCCTGAAGTATCTTAACTAAAATATTATAATCATCTTAGATGTTTTTTCCTCATAAGCATTTTCTATTATTACTACTACTGAATAGGAGCAGGATTTAAACAAGAATGATGAATGCCTTAGAAACTGCCTGTGCTGTAACTATTCTTACAAGGTCTGTGTTGAGCTGGACTGATGTTCAAGCGTAAGAAACAAGCCCAGTGTAGAGAGCACACGGAGTGGGATGTTTTACTCTCAACAATGGGCCACTGCGACACAAGTACAGAATAATTTGCACATATTATACAGGAGCTCTGGTTTGCTCTATCTTACTCATTTTTCCTTCAACTGTGAAAACTTTATTACACAGTGCTTTCCTTTTTTCCTCCTCCCTTTCCATGTCTGCCCCATCAATCTGGGATATGTGTGTATATGTGGTTATAAGAAGAAAACACTAGATACAGGAGATGAGACAAAGATGCACCTGTATAAAATCAGTCTTTGATTTGCCACTTCAACAGGAATATATAAAAATATTTTTCTCTGAGTATGACAACTGAGTTGATAAAGAAATCTGTTATTACCTTCACTACATAATCCAATAGTTCACAGATTTTCATTTATCAGCTGAATTAAAGGCAGAAAAAGGATACCATTTATTAAACATCAAACAAAAATGAAGGAGGAAATGTGAGATTTTACTTTGGACCATTATTTTTTGAAAAATGTCTAAGTCTCTGATTCCTCATTTTTCTGATATTCCTTCACAGATGCTGAGCATCTCTGCTGCCTGTCTTCCCAACCAATGTTCATGAAAACTAAAGGACACTTCTGTAGCTATCTTACTGGGCAGAGGAGAAGAGGCAGTAGGAGCATACAGTAAGGGCCAACATAGCTACCCGAGATGAAAAAGTGGAATGGGCTGTGGCAAAAATGACACTGATAACTTCAGTAAAACTCTGCCAAGATGGTGAATATGGTTAAAGTTACATCATTGTTCCTGTAATTTCATCCCTCTGTTAAACAACAACTCTAAGTCAATGGGTCTTTCATAGTCCTGTCTATACGGGGAACAGCTGTTCTACTTTTACTAGACAGCTGAAGCCACGGTGTCTGAGAAAGTGGCAGAACCACTAATAGCTGAAAGCAGCTGCCAGCAGTTCATCGTTTCCACACTGGAATGCTTCTTAGCAGAGTCACAAGGCTAAATCACAGCGCACAGGTGATAGCCAGAGCCCTGATATATCAATGAGTCCTGAATTTCAGAAATCCTGAACAATGCAAAAAGGCTTGACAGCAACAACAATGCCACATGGCCTGAACTAGTGACCCGATCAGGAATACAGAATTGTTTCTGAGGTCAACTGTTGGAGGAAAACGGCAATTTTTACCCAGTTGTCTAATGTCTTTTCCTTAGAATGAATACATTTCTTCTTCAGTATGATTTTTCTCCAAACAATGCTCAGGAAAATATATTTCAAGTTTTATAGCTTAATAAATGCAAGCATTTCCCTGTAATTTTATTTCTAATAAATTGAAAAATTCCTATTTACATGAATAACAATTGTATCTCAACTATCTGGAAGTTGTTAAAGCTGCTGTTAAAAAAAAAAAAGGAACACACAACACAAGACTGAACATTTATTTAACTCTACTAACAATATTCACCCACATTCACGAGTTGTTTCCGTCAGCAAAAAAAAAAAAAAAAAAAAAAAAAACAACAACAACAAAGAAAAACACCTCCAACATTCCCAAGAATTTATATACATATATAGGTATATAGGAAATACTAACTCAGTGGACTTAAAAATAAGGAAGAAAGAAGTCATATGTACGTCTAAATAGATTATTTTATTTTCTATGCTAGCTTATCAAATTTTTAAATTTATCTCCTTCTCTATATTTTACTTTCATCTCAATTGCCTAGCCTTATTTTTTATCCTGTTGCAATAATTTAACTATTGCAAATTATTTTAAGAACCAAAGGAGATACGAACAAATAATTCAAATAGCAAATATTTCAACATTCTCCAAAATGAACTCAGAAGAAGACTCTGTTTACATGCTTTCTCAAAACAAATGATTTTTTCTGTGTGTGAGTCTTTACTATATTTTATTGAAAAATAAACTTCAAACATTTTCAAGTAGCCTCACATATGTTATCAAGTAGTTAGATAAAACAAAAGCTTACCTGTGAGAGGTGAGGGTGATCCAACTGGTGTTGATGGATTTGATGGAAAACTACTGCTGGTATGGTCAGGAGAATAAATCTAACCAGAAAACAAAGACAAACACATCAATATGTGACAAAAGCAAAAATATAAATCCACTGGCATGGAGATATGTCTGTAGTCTAAGCTGCCACCCTTAAAGACTCATGAGTGAGAAATTATTTAATAAATTTTAGGACAACTCCATTACATAAAAACTATAGAAATCTCAGTTTTAAAACTAGGATTAAAGAGTATCATAAATATTCTAATACAAGAGGCATAAATAGTTCATAGCAACTTCTTTATTATCCTAGTTTAAAATAATTTAAATTTCTAACTGCTAGAACAAAAAAGAAGTGACTAGAAATATAAAATCAACAAGTTTGATAAACAATCTTTCTAGAATATACTATCTAAATAAACTTTATGTATTAGAAATAATCTTTGTTGTTGCTGTTTAGTCAGTAAGTAGTATCTGACTCTTTCATGAACCCATGGATTGGAGCCCTCCGGGCTCCTTTGTCCATTGGATTCTCTAGGTAAGAACACTGGAGTAGGTTGCCATTTCCTTCTCCATGGGATCTTCCCGACCCAGGGATCAAATCCGTGTCTCCTGCACTGACAGGCAAATTTTTTACTACTGAGCCACAAGGGAAGCCCCCAAAATAATCTTAGGAAACTTATTTTTTTTTGAAGAGAATAGTCCTTGAAAATAGTTTCAAAGGCCAAAGAAAATGATTTTTTAGAAGTTACCCCTTATTTCTTTTAAAAAGTTCTGTTTGGTTAACATTTTTGCTAAATTTAGCTCCTAATGATGTGTATTGTAAAAAAAAAAAAAAATAAGCTTGCTTTTAAAGGATATTTTGTCACCTTTGATGAAAGGGAAAAAACGTTGGAAGTTCTTCAAAAAATGTTCCCTAAGTAATTTATAAACTTTACCACCTAAGAGTTTAACATATAGGGATGCATAAATTTTTGTACTTTGGCTAAAGGTTTTGTTGCAATACTTTATTTCACATTGCTGAAAAAAAAAATAGTAACAGAAATTCATTCAAGCTACATAACTAGCCATAAACATTTAAAATGCCTCCCTAATCCACACACCAACAATTCCCAAGAGCTCTTCTCTAGGACAGTCCCATTACTATAACAGGTATCATAAATCATCTTCATATCTCAGCACTTAGGGGAGATAAATCAACTTCTTTGGAGAACCTGTGGTCAAATATTTTAACAAGGAAAACTACTTGTGGGTGCAAAGTGTCATCCAATAGAAATAATCTTGCTCTGAATAAGCTGAGAGCTCTAATAAATTTAAAGATGCCCAAATTACAGCATATAAGAGGTCTCAGCACTGGTTTTAAGACAGTGTAATATGTTGAAAAAGCCAGATACTGTGAAAGGCTCATGTAAAACAAAATTCCACGGGTCACAATCATTGAACACTAACAGCTTTCATTTATCTTTTTTTTAAAGGTGGCACTAATTAAATTGTTAAGCAGTGATTAGAAATGAATATTTCTCTATCAATTTGCTTGATGCTATTAAATTGTAATTGGAAATCTCTTTACACACCAACTCTTTCTGAAGACCCAGATCTAGAAGTCATATATATAAGGTTGGAAAGTAGCTTTATTTTTTGGCCACACCATGCAGCTTGCAGGATCTCAGTTCCCTGACCAGGGGTTGAACCCAAGTCCCCAGCAGTGGAAGTGCTGAGTTCTAACAACTGGACTGCCAGGGAATTCTCAGGTTGCAAAGTCATTTTAGAAAAACACAGTTATCAAGAAGACGTCAAAAGACTTCGTAGGAAGACTTAGTAGTAAGGAAGTGGTATGCTATAAGATCAGTGTTGTTGGTTTTAAGCTGTCAAAGTGGTCACCTTTTAAAAGTTGTTACTTTTCACACATGTGAAAATTAACCAAAAGGTTATACTTTGGTTCCTAATACATACAGTGATTTATTTCAACCATAAGTAAATTAGGTGAGGTTACCAAACTCCAACAAAAACATCTCAACATATCCCTTTATTTTTGTAAATCATTATTTCCCATGTTTAAAATGCATATAATTATAACTTTTATGAACAACTGATTCTGACTACTATGAAATATGTCTTGACTATAATATTGGTAAGGGAGGGAAGGATTGATAGCACTAATGGTAGGTGGTTGAGGAGTGAAAGAAGTTCCAGTTCCATACAAAACTCTGACTATCATAAACTAGACCTACTTGCTGACTTTCAAATTCCTTGTCTTTATGAATTAATTGCATGAAAGCACTGGAGAAATAGCATTCTCTTTGTGTCATACCTCCCTGCTTTGTTTTCTTCACACTGCTTACATTAATCCCTAATTGTCTAAACTTGTTTTCTTGTTTATCATCTGTCTCTTTTACACTTTTCCCTAATAAAATGCATGTTCCAGAGAGTAAGGACTTCTCTATCTTATTCAGACAAATGTGAATTACACAGCCTTCTGCATTAGCTTCCGATTCTACAATGGTGCTGGTAAACAAACACTTGCTAAAAGAATGAATGAACTTAAGAAGTTGCCAATTGAGTAACTCTTTTAAACCCCTGGTTGTATTTACCTAGGGTCCTTCTTTCTTCTACTCTTGCAGTTCACTTAACGCATGTTTTCTGAGCACTCCAGGCTGTTTCCTTTTCTATTTACCTGTGTTTTATCTCTTGGTAATACCATTCTTTTTTTTTAATACCACTCTTTATAAAGCATCAACTATGACATCTCTGTGAGCGCCTCCAAAGTGAACACCTCTATTCTAGCTGCTATACACCTCCATCTGGGAATACCTTTCTTTCAGCTCAAGCTCAGTATGTCCAAATGCAAACTTTGCTTCACTGATGCAAGCTTCCCCAACTTTCCATCTCTACTCTTGTGTTTTCTCTATCTCAGTCAGCACCAGCATTCTCATGGTCACCAAAACCACTCTCACGACCCTCTCCTTTCTTCTGCCCCTCTGCGCTTCACACCACAGACCCCGATGCCCACAACTCTCTGTAATGTTTTTGGGATAGGCATAAACATTCTCATTGCTGTGACACTACTTTAAACTTTTACTAGAACTTGTAGCTCTAGTAAAAGAAGTGGCTGAACTATTTAAGTCTTTATATTCTTTTTCCAATCCATACATAATTCACTGAGCTATTGTCCTCAACCAGTTTTGAACAAGTCCCATATAGCAATTCCTGTTGCCGACTACATAAAACAGAATGACATTCATCGTATTCCATAATCTGGTTACAGAAAAGCCTTTCTACCTTATAATTTACATAAAGCATTATATACAAAGTATTTTTTTCATTTTTTGAACACAGTTTTTCCTTTCAAAAGGCCTGTTTCTTAACTTATCTCTGATGGATTCTAAAACATGTCAAGGGCCCAACTGAACTATAATATTCCCATTTACACTCACTTTTACCTCCCTTATAATCTTAGAGTAACTTCTTGTTCTTGTTTTAGTCACTAAGTCCTATACAACTCTTTGGCAATCCCATGGACTGCAGCCCACTAGGTTCCTCTGTCCATTGGATTTCCCAGGTCAGAATGCTGGAGTGAATTGCCATTTCCTTCTCCAGGGGATCTTCCTGACCCAGGGATCGAACTGGTGTCTCCTGAATTGCAGGTAGATTCTTCACCACTGAGCTACCAGGGAAGCAATCTGTTACCTCTCTTTGGTCTTTTGCTTCACAGTATGCTTTATATTACCATTTTTGTATCTCTCTCCTCAACTACAAGGTCTTTGAAGGCAGGCTATCTTGCACAAGTAGGTGCTCAACATTAAAAAAAAAACAAACAAAAACCCAAAAACTTGAGTGATTAAATCGCACTTGAAATTTGCTACAATATTTTTTGATAAAAAGCAGGATTCAGTAAACAGTAGTATTTATCTCAGCATTTATATAGTGGGGTTCAGTAACAGGAATACCTAAGAGGAGAAACAAGTACTATTACGAAGATGAATTCGCTTACATACCAGTTTTATGGTATAAGCTTTGAGAACAACAATACAGTAAGGTTCCAATATTTTGGAGAACTAGTGTTGGTACTAAGCTCTCCATACCACATCATTAGGCAGGTATGGGCTTCTGAGGGTATAAACAGACTATTAAGCCTTATTTTCCCTGAAAACTCTGCTATTACAGCTAAATAATCCCTAAGCATGTGAAGAACTGGTTTCTTCAAAGAGGAAGTTTATATTTTAGAGTCATTTATCACCATCTTGCAATGACTAAACAAAATGATATTACATATAAAATGGGTGTGAGCTTTTACAAAAATCACTGTGAAAACAGAAGTGGGACCAAAAACATTATCAACATATAATTTCTGGTATTTTTATTAAAAACACCTTCTCCATTTGTATAATAAAATCCATTTTCTCCACTCACTCATCACACTCCCTGGTTCTACTTTGCCCTAAATTAAAGTGATGACAGTCAATTATTAATACTTTTCCTGAACTGACAGATAGCCTGGAAAATTACAGGACTTTTTCTTGTCCCTTTTACTTTCATAAAAGGAATGTGTACATGGAAGGGGGAGCAACAATATTAAAATAGCAGAATAACACGAACTTGTAGATCAGAGATGATTTCATTAAATTTCACCTCTGTATATTTATTCTATTACCATATCACATACAGACTATACAGATTCCATAGAAACTGTCGTGCTACTTTAAGAAATTCTAAACATAGGCTTTACTTGATGAAGAGCATTCTAAATCAGGAATACATTACTTTTTTGTACTTTCTGACCTTGAAGAACTCCTACACAGACGTTTCAAAGGAAAAAAAAAGAAGAAAAAAGTCAGTTCACTTAAAAAACGGGGATGGGAGTGATTTAGAATCTGGAGCATAAACACAAATAAGAACTCATTTCGCATGCAGTCCATGGTCCTCATACTGTTAAATGACCAATGATGAATAACTCCCAATACCTTCTGCCAGGCTTAAACGGTAATATGCCTCATTTTACTGCAACAAATGAGGCTCCTCCTCCTATCAGTCATGGTCTATTCCAATCAGCAGGGTGCCAATAAGCCAGAGGCTAATGAAAAGGGCCCCAGACAAAAAAGAAACAATGGAGTGCTCCCAAGCCCAACCCTGGAACTGTGAGCCCAATTTTTTAAACACTACAGTGCACATTTCAGTTAATCTTTATTATGCTAATGTTATTGAGTCTAAGGAACAAAGAAACTTATTTCATGAATAACTTTTAAACGTCAACTTCCCTGAATTTTCTTTTCTTTTGTTAGAGACTACTGACCATTTAACTATCCAGATTAAAATACACCCACACATACATACACACACTCTATCTCATTTCTCTCTCTCTCTCTTTCCTTTGCTCTGAGGTAGAAATCAAAACATAAATTATCACAGAGAAGTCTGATATAATCAACAAAGTTAAACAGTCCTCTTGTTTGATCTCCTCTAAATTAAAGACCAAGTGTTTTGATATGGTATTAGGCACTGAAATAAACCAGATGTTTCTTCCTCTATATAACTCTCCATGGGCACAATCTTAAAGGGTTATTGTCTGGCAAACGTTCAGGGAAACACTGAAATGGCACGAATATCCAGATTTTCCTTCCCTTCTATCTACCCTAGTTTATTATCTAAACTAATGCATAATCCATAGGGCTTTGGGAACTTTGTGTAAATACTTTCATGTACAATTCTCTTTCTAGCTATCCTGAGATTAAGACCACAATTATCCAGGCTTAAACCTAAAATAAAGGAATCTTTGCAAATGTATTATCTGGCCTTCCATGTTTAATCACACAGTATTCTGTGTGCTCTTTAATACCTAAACTGAAGAACAAAGGTTGTACCCTCTGATGTTTCACACATGAAAGACCATCTAAGACATATATCAGACATTCAGGGAGCTAGAAATAACTACTAATGACAATAGCATAGCATTTCTCCATCTAAACCTGGATGCTGTATTTGAAACATCACATTCTAAAGAACTGCAAATTTCAAATACTCATGGTCACCATTTCCAAAGATCTGTAATACCTAACATCAAAAATTCTGATATGAATGTCAGGCTCTCAACTGTAATTCTCATAAAATTCCTTCTCCTCATCTCTTGTAATCCTTCCTATCCCTAATGTAATGCTTTTGTTTTTCAGGACATTTTGACAGCACTAAAGTGAATATGAGTTTGCAATGGAAGTTAGGGAAAGAATATGTTGGGGGGAGGTGTCTGGTGTGGAGCAGGGCAGGAGATGGATTGAAGGAAAGGATTTGAAGTGTGCAGACTATGGCATGCAGTGATGGAGCAGATGGAATGCATCACCATCAGCTATGACAGAAATGATTTATGGAATGACCTGGCTGCTCCTGCCTAGTAACAACACAGGATGACAGAGCTGAGTTTCCATGACAACCAAAGCCCACCCACTAACTAAACATTCTTCCCTAGCTTCCACTTACACTGGATTTAGATTTTCTTTTCCAAATGCCAACTGGTTAAGCTAGTATATTGGTTATAATATGGGAGAATAGTCAAGGACTTCAAGGGTAACTGAAAAGGAGCTTGAAGGACCACTGAGAACATCACAAATTCCTGCCTGCCTATCTGCCAAGGATCCTTTAAAGAAGTTTTCCTTGAATAAAGTGAACAAAAGAATTTTGAGAAAAAAGCCCCCGAAATATAGGTTATATTTTTTAAAAGTTGCCTAATATTAAAAGTTCAGATGTTATCTGTCTTTCTACACGTGAAATATTTGCTACTGAATTCTTACAAATCAGAGGAAGAAATCAGCAAGTAAATAAAATACCTGAGAGGCACTCATTTAATATTACAGAATAATTTTCTTTCCAAGTAGGTAGTTTTCACCATGTGGGATAAGTTCAGAAAAAGTGAGACAACTTCCTTTAACTTTCATCAACACCTTATAAAATAACAGTCACTGTAGTACTGGTTTTTCAGGAAGTACAGAGTAAGTGAAGCTAGTCAGAGCAGATCTAATCTAATACTAGGCCTTACCCGTCCTAGCTTGGTGATCCCCAGAGCAAGTTATTTAATCTTTCTGAGCCAAAGTTACTTAACCTTTTAAACCTTAGTTCCTCATCTGTAACATGGGAATAGTAATGCCAACCTCACAGGGCTTTCTTGAGGATTAAATGAAATGAAGCATGTAAATGCTTAGTATAGTGTCGAGCACCTAGTAAACATACAAATTACAGATGATATTTTTGTGGGTTTTGTTATTAACATCATTTTTGTCATATGATGCAAGACTGAATTCAGTGAACATTTACTGAGCTCTATTTTACGTGGGCCACCACTACGTGGGAGATGAATCTGACTTGGCTTCATTTCTCAAGAAAAACCTGTAGTGCTGTGGACAGAGAATATTTACATAAAACCATACACAAAGAGGTTTATCTCCTAAATGTTCTACAGCTGCTTCCTACTATCCACACATTAGGTTCCCTATGAACAGCAGCAAATATGTTTGACAGAGTTAACTGCATTTCATAGTAGAACATAAGTAAGACAACTCTGAGAAATCTGAGAGCCATATCACTCAGGAGGAAAAACGAAAGAAAACGCCTAAGGAGAAACTTTAGAAAATACAAAGCAGAAATGCCTCTTAAAAACTTAGCTTTGGAATCTTTATGGATTACTAGTAAACATTCTCCCAAAAGAATAGATTTCAGTTTAATGTTTTAAGGATCAGACATTAAAACCAATCACTGCCTTTATTAAAGCAAATCACTGCTTTGTTATTAACATTCTGGTTGTGATGTAAACTAGTCACTGAGGAAAATATTATGGGGTTCCTTCAAATCAGTTTTACTCATTTAAGCATGGGCTCCTCAGTCAATCTGGTTTTTTGCTTTTAGGAAAGGCGTGCATCTCCTATGCCTTGAATGAATCAGCAGAAGATTATTTTTTCCTTTTAAAAAATATTAAAATACCTTTCATCTTAGGAAAAAATCCAAATAAAAGCACTTCCTTCTCTGGATCAGAAGAATAACAGCTACGTTTCTTGGCTCCACTTGGCTTATTTTAACGTGCAACTCACAAAGTATATGTTTAAAACCAATAAACAGATTTAACAATTAATCTCAGTAATCCGTCCTTTAGGCTTTAAAATGACTGAGTTTTTAAAATTTTCCCTACATCTGTTCCATTAAGACAAAACAGATATTTAAATTGAAACTGGAAGGACAGTTCTTGTGGGAATCAGGTGGGAGGTGTTCCCATCAGTTATTATAAGGGCAGTACAAATCAATACAAACTGAGAACAGCTCTAAATGAGTAATGAAATGGTCCTGTTATAACTATCCCCTTTAACTATGCCACACACTGCCCACAAAATCAAATCACTGCAATTCAGCAGTGTAAAAATCATTCAGCAAAATACGTAAAATCAATACTCACAGATGCCAAAGCTTTTCCAAGTGCATCACCTGTCTGTGAGCTTCCAGCAGCATTTCCTCTGGTTCCTGAGCATTTCAAATAGGAGAACAAATCAAGAAGTTTAGCAAGTGAGCAGGCATGCTTTTTAGCACTTTGCCATTTTTTCAATGGTGTTCTCCACTGTTACTGCACATCTGTCACAATAAACCAGCAAATGGCAGACTAAAGGAAAGATGGATTCCTTACCAGTTTCTGCATTAATGAAAATCAGAAATGTTCTTTTCTTCCTTTCTTTCACACTTAAACTCAATACTAAAAAATATGTTGAGTGAAAAGGTACAAATTTCCAGTTTTAAGTAAGTACTGGGGATGTAATACACAATGTGATGACTATAACTAACACTGTTGTTTGTTATATAGGAAAGCTGTTGAGAGTAAATCCTGAATTATCATCACAAAGAAAAAAAAATTTTTTTATGGCTTTTATTTTATATCTATATAAGATGATGAATGCTCCCTAAACTTATTGTGATAATCATTTCAAGATGTTTTTAAGTCAAATCATTACACTGTACACCTTAAACTACACAGTGTTATATGTCAATGATGTATCTTGATAAAGTTGGGAAAAAACCTGAAAAGAACAAGTGTATATAAATATATACACACACACACATATATAAAAAAATAATGGGATTCACTAAAAATGCCCAAGTTCAGTTTTAAGGAGTTTTGCCAACCCAAAAGAGCTCACCTAGAATGCTATCTGATCCATTGATGGGAGGAGTGTGTGAGGCAGCAACGTAAGGTGAACTGCTGGTACTGGCACGGTGGAAGCTGGACATTGGTGGAAGACTTGTGTTTATGTCTGTTGGTGAAACTGAGTGTGGAGGATAACTCTAAAGAAAGAGGAAAAGAGATATGATCTATTAAATACATTTTCTCAATAATAAGTACATATAACTGGGCAACTACTATAAAAGCTTATAAAGAACAACATAAATTAGCAACTGAAGAACTCATTTACTTCTTTCAAAAGGCATGAAGTAAGCCTAGAAGTATTTCAACATTCAGAAGTCTTGGCAGAATCAGATCTTACACTTGTAATCCAAAAAGAAACACAAGTAAGGACAAAGTGTTGCTGCACCCTAGTCATGTGTTACGGCCTACCAAGCGGTCATGTGAATGAAGGCTGCCATAACTACTGGACTGAGACATGTGGGAAGTGGAGGTCCCCAGAATTCCACCAAAACCAGGCTGGCTCATCCCATTTGATGAACTCCAAAGGTCAGAAGAATTGTGGGTCCCATCTAAGACAAAAAAGAGAAATATAGAATTTTCCTTAGCCAAAATTTTTTCTTTTATTTTGATGATACAAAAAAATTCAAAGGGTACTCTCTACATATGTCTTTCCTCCTCTTTTCAATCTAGTCTTCCATATAGTTTTCTTTCCTCCAAACTGTACAGCTACTATTTTAAATGAAGGAATAAAGCTTTATAGTTGGGGAGTGGGGGAGAAATCGAAACTGTAGTAGGCAGGTCATTATAAGAATCCTCACAAGATCTGACTTCATATCAGGGAGGATAATACAAGTCCAAAATCTGGGGAGAAGCTAGATTAAACATTTGCTTAAATGGTATATCCATAAATATACCAAAATGTTCTTCATCTATAACAAGCAACGTATATTTTATCAAACATTCTCAAACTAGAATAAAGAAGTTTCTCTTATAGAGAATCTAAGTGATTGATAATGACTCTATTATAGTCAGCCTTCAAATGAAGTGTGCTGGCAATGACTTCACTCACCAATATAAAGTCAAGGAACCATTTATGTAGCAATTTATTGCTCTCTATAGTCTAAAATCACAGAAGATCTAATAAAAATGATTTGCCAGACATGAACTAAAAGAAGTACAACACTTTTTCTCTCTTAAAAGTCTTAATTCTGTTCTATGATATTCACCTTTTTATTTGCACTGATAATTCTATGAGTGTTATGAATCTGCCATTTAAACAAGAAACTAAAATTGTTAATAGCTTTCATACATTTAAAAATCCTAAAATGAGAAAGAGCAGCTCTACTCACTTTTTTCAACTGAAGTCCTTTTTTAAATTCAATTAATACTAGATAAGCATGCCAATGCTTTGTTGAATAATTCAACTACATTGCACTCATCAATAATTAGCAATAGAAAACTTAAAAATTAAATTTTAACTTGCTTCAGCCAAACATATCTATATAAAAATGTCTGAACTTCTATATAGATATTCTTTTTCTTCACAACTTAAAAATATTAGCTAATATATAATAGATAGCCGTTGTAGTATTTGACAACTAGTTGGTAGTACTTACCTTGCATAAAGAAAGTGCTAGCAAACATACTGGTTGGTGGCTTGGGAGATGGATAACTAGGAGATTCACGGTTGAAGTCATCTGAATTTGGGGATGGTGCATATACCTTAAAATTAAACAGGAAATTTAATTAAAATGTAAATTACTCTCACACCACTTATGTAAAATGAGTGCTACACTTCCTGAAGGGCCTAAAAAGGCCTAACTAATATCTAAAAAGACCTACGACAAATCCAAAGAAACTGCTTGAATCCTCATAAATAATGTCTAACTTGGATACTATCTACATGTTTGTTTTTAGCTGGTCACTAGAGGAAAAAGCCATTCTAAATATCCCTGGAATGAACCTTTGTGTAACAATTATACCAAGTGACTGAATAAAGTCTCAAATGTTGACTCTGCTAACAAAACATAAATTCATATAGGCTCATGATTCAAACCTAGTGGAAACAAAAGTCTTTTGAATATAGCATGAAATAAAATTTGGGTTCATAAAATTCATTCTTTCCACTGCTACAAGATTTATCGAAATCAAAATGAGCTGGATTAAATGTTGTTATTCTTTACTATTATTAAAAGTTAACTGTGAAAAGCACAACATAATTGTTCAGAAACTTCCTGAACTTAGTAGGGCTGGCTGAAGTCTGAGCAGTTTTAATTCTTTAATTTCTAGTAAATTTTCAACTCTGGCACAGCTTTCAGGAAAATTTCATTTAATCTGTCAGAGCAGTATTAATTTCCTTTAGTAAACCTCTGCTTCAGATAAGCAAAGTATAAACATTTTGAATTGGCAAATGGCCAACATTGTCATTTCTCTGAAAAACTAAATGGGCAGCCAAATAACTATAATGATCAAAACATGATCAAACCATTCTTATGATGACTACTGAAACCAAGAAGAACAAATATGTAACACTTAAGGTGATGATGATCTGTAAAAGTGAACCAGGAATCCAGAATGGGAAGGAGTCCTATTTTGAGCAGTGGATGAAACATTTCTTTTGTTTAGTCTGATAAGGGTACATCTATTTAATTTTTACTCCCAAATAAAAATTCAAAGTGTTCACTTAATGTGGAAAAAGCAATTAGCTCAGTAAAATTACGGAAGCATGTGTGAAAAAAGCATACACATTTATTTCATTTGTATTCATTTATTCTTTCTCTGAGACATTAACTAACTGCAAAGATTTCTGGCAAATTGTCTAACCATCTGAAACTCCATTTCCTCATTTGTAAGACAGTGCTAACAGTACCTGCATTGAGGGTTGGGTTGATGGGAAGATCAGATGAGATAACACATACAAAACGTTTAGTGAATCCCTGGCAGTCCAGTGGTTAGGACTCTGCATACTCACTGCTGAAGGCCCAGGACTGATCTCTGGTCAGGGAATTAAACTCCCACAAGCCACACAGTATGGCCAAAAAACAAACAAACAAACAAAAAACCCTGCCTGGATTCCACAAGATAGCTAAGGGACTCAGAAAGCTCTAAAATGTTTAGCAGGTAAGCACTTGCTGAGTATTAGCTAATAATATCATCTTTCTAATTCTTAGAGGCGTAGTTATACTGCTACATATTGTCCCTGTTCAGTACTAAACTACTATTTCTTACAGTTTTTGTCCAATATCACCTTTGCATGTACAGTTCACCCTAAATAAAAGGTTGAAAAGTTGATTTTTAGTCTTCTTGCTAGCCATGCTATTACTAGCACAGGTGTGTCTTTTTAATGAACTGGCATTCAGGTTAGTTTCCTTCTTCTTATATCCCAGAGGGAAAAACACACATCTGTGGTACCTGAGAAGTTGGGGATAAGATATATTCCTAAGAATTACCCATAAAGGATTTTAGATAGGAGATTATACATTACACATATTAAACATTTTTCTGTGCTTGCTGTGCTACTACATAAAGAGCTATTATGTAAAGACAGAGTTAGGAAGAAAGAATTGGGTATATACAAATGTACTTGCAATGAATGAGGTGTGCTGACAGGCACGTTATCAGGAAAGGAATTTTGTACTTTATTCTTTTAATCCAGTTTCAGCATCTAAATTTAACTTTAGCTAGATGTCCTCTTGTCTCCTTTACATACGGATTTTCCCAAACTAGGCTGAAACCACAAATAACAAAATAAGAGTATATCCACAGATATAGAAAGAAAATACAAATGAGAGTAAAACTTAGAAGACAGAGTTAGAACATGCTTTTTCATAAATGCTTATCTACTATGTATATCATCACTGACATGAAAAGTATAAAATATAAAATTCTCTAATTATATCTAGGCTATAGGTTAAAACAGTATGTAAATCTCATAATGATAACTATGAAAAACTCCAGTTTTGATGTGTCATTTCACAAAAAAAATCTATTCAGTTTGTCAGTTTAAATTTACATATAATCTCTCAATATATATTTATCTTTATTCTTATTTAATTCACTGTATTCATAAAGGTAAACTTACACTTCAAAAAATCTTAAATGTATGCAATTATAAAAGCAAAGAAAGGGATAAACCTGACTTTACTGATTTACAAATCGCTGTAAATAAAGGAGAATATGCTGATGAGATAATAGTTATTGATAACTATCATGGAAAGCAAAAAAACCAAGATAAACCACACAACGCAGAAGAGGCTTGCCTACTCATACACAAAACTTTTGAAGCTGTATTGGGAACACAGGGCTCATTTTGAAGTCAAAGTTTTTTTTAATATTGTTATTGTTGTTCAGTTGCTAAGTTTTTAATGTTAGTTTTTATAGACTTCCAAAAAGTAAACGGGCTTTTAAAGAATAGATCTTATAAGTGAAAATGGTAAAGACTCTAAAAATACTATAAGCTTATCATTTATTTACTAACATAAATTCAAAGTTTTTATCATAATAAAGATGTTTTGAAAATCATGGTTCTAAAAGAGGCCCATCTAACAGCATTTCTAACACAGGCCAAAAAACTTTACTTTTGGTATCCTAACTGTGGCTTGCAGAAACATAGATGCAATGTTATGAAGCAGCAGTTGTGCCAGTTTCGATTTTTCAGATCAAAGAGTTCTTGCGGCAAAGCACAACTGATGTGGTCTTAAAGACTTTATTAACTCCAGATGTAGGGAAATAGTCAGCCAATTCCACAAAAAGAGCAAGTCTCTTTCAGTTACAATCAGTACTGGCCGCAAATGAAAACCAGACTGCTTATGTCATCTGATCACCTGCACACAGATGCCAGTTTTTTTCTAGTTAATGATCTAATCATACATTTAAATCTTAAGTATGATTTTGTATCACAACAAACAATCTTAAAATTAAGAAAAAGAAATGTGTGCTTAAGCTGATTAAAAAATCTACCAGGAGTCACACTATTTTAAAGAGAAATAGGAAAAGCATAATTAAGTAATTTTAGATGTTCTATTGAAATGTGGTCATTGGAAATTTTCTTTAAAATTCTAGTCTCCATTGCAGAATGTCAAGCTCAAAGGTGCTATCATGGGAATGTCTTTCTTTCTCAGGTACTTACATATTTTATCCCCTAGGAATGGCAATGAGAGAAATTTTTGAGTCTTAAGTGAATAGAACCATAACATTTATCTGGAATTGAATGTAACTGAAATCTAACAAGATACCTTCCTTTCATTGTTAAGACTGGTTGAAAAGAATAAATTCACGGTAATATCTTTACTGTCCTCATTCCATCAACACAAATTTACTTTTTAAGAGTGACAGAGTACTTCAAGCATGAATATTTACATTACCGCATACAATGATTACACAATTATCCTTGGAATGTCTTAGCTCAAACAACCAATTGGAGTCAAGTTAGCAAAAACATTCCTTTTTTCCTATTTGGATGATTCAGTTTAGTCATATGGATCATCCCAATTCAGGGCAGTCCACTCTCTATTTATCTTTAGAGGCTGGAGTTGTGTACTGTGTTCTTACTTCAGAGCATTCTTCTTGTAATTAATATTAGAAACATCACTGCAAGTCAGAAAGGCATCATTTTCTTATAGTTACTCAGAAAAGATGCAAAAGACTAGAAGTTTTTGCTAAAAAGACAGTTTTTCCTTTTATCTTGTCACATCCAGTGATGAGTTAAAAGATGATGCCATTTCCTATGCGTTTAAAAATAGATCCAAAACCTATGTGGTAGCTGGTATCTTTAAATGTTTTAAGTGATGCGGAGACGAATTGGGAATTTTCTTTAGAATGTGAGAATAGCTAGCTATATATGTTAATGAAGATACCCTTCCACAGAAAATGAGAGAAAAGTTTTAGACAAGCACTGTTCAGTAAGTTTCAGTGATGATGGAAATGCTCCATATCTGAAAAGATGGTAATGTATCTGTGTCTGTACAATACAGTAGCTACTCGTTACATCTGAATATTGAACACTTGAGATGTGAATAGTACAACTGAGGAACTGAATTCTAAATTTTAATTTAAATAGTCATTGTGGCTACTGGTTACTACTGAACAATACAGGATGAAATCACTTTTCCTTATCCAGCAGTTTAAAATTACATAAACTATTTTGAAAGAAATATTCTAGAAGCCTCATAAACTCCAAAGCCTATGAAAACTCAAATTCTTAAACATTTTGGGAATACCTTTATCTAATTTGGAAAGAAGACAGAGAAGCTTATCAATATTTCTGAACATGCTCTAACACAGAAATTATTACCAATATTTCATTATGTTTAGGCTTCCATTAGCACTTTTGTCAAGATGGTTTTACTAGCAGTTCTCTTTAAGTTTTAATATGTTAAATACCATTAAACACTTTAATGTTAAGATTCAACCTCCAATGTTTGAAAAGTTTATGCTAATAGCAGAAATCATCTCCAGTAAACTCTTTTATCAACTTACCAAAATAGCAAAGCAAAACAAAATTATTTGGCTAACTTACCCTATCATCATAATTTTAAAATTAAAATGTGATATTATATTTAGGAAAACTACACTTAATTTATCTTATATTTTAATAACTATATTTTGTATTAAGCAATAAAAATTTTACAAGATCTAGCTGAATATCTAAAATCTGAAAACAAACAAAAAAACCAAAACAGTCTAGGTCACTGGGAAAAAAGAAAACCTCAACCCAACTCAAATTCTAGCTTTAAAAACTGTAATTAAACCACTGGGCCATTAATTTAAAAAACTGGGCACATTTAAGGGTGAACACTCAAAAACTAAGAAAGAAAAACTAGGTAAATATTTTAAGAAGTTTTTAGTTATTGTTGATCAACCTATGAAGTCCCACTCCCAGTAATACACCCGAAGTTTCCTTTTACTTCTGTATTTTGAGGGGTTTGAATTTAGTAAAAAGAGGTTGTTTTAAAACAAGTAAAATTTTTGCTTTAATAATTGGACTCAATGATAAGTGTGGCAGAAGTTAAGAAAGAAATTTTTAAAAAATGATTTACTATTGATTTTTCTGATCATTTTGGATCCATTGTTTTCTATGCATACTGACCTTATTGTATAAACTCAGACAAAGAGCATATCTTTAACATAAATTTCAAAATCTTAAATTTTTGAAGACCTGAAATTCAGGTCTTCCCACTTTCTTGGTTCTTTCTTTAATCTAAATTAAAACAAGTATAACCTCAAAGAAAAAGACATTAAAAAAAGTAAGTACAGCAATTTAAGAATTTCCTAAAATCCAAGAATGTTTAAACAAATGACAAATCTGATAAATCTCTCAATATTTTTAGTATTTTAATATTACATAAAAGTATCAAATTTTGCCATAAAGTCAATCTACTACTTAAGTTTTTTATGGTAATAATTCCAAACCTAAGGTGTGGGGAATATATATATATATATAGTTCCAGTACTAAATACTGTAAGAACTGAAACCAAAAAGCATCATAAAGCAAAATAAAGTAGAAGGACCAACTCAGGGACACATAAGCTATCTATGGAAGATTCTTTTAATCTAATTAGCTAGCCTAATAAAATAACATGAAATTTCTGTAAAAAGCATACATGTTTATATTTTCAAAGTATCATCAATAAAAGGATCAATATCTTTCCAAGAATCAAATTCTTTCCAAGAATTTCCAGAGGATGTTTAGGGGTGAAATACTGTAAAACTTCCTTTCTAACAATAAGAAAAAAAAAATTCTAGCTTTCAGTACAAAGTAGCTTAAAATCAATTACTACTTCCACTGTCTAAAAAGTATAGTTGAGTAACAGTGGTTTTCAAATGTGAGAATTTCTTCTTAGGTAAGTCAAACATATTTTAATTAATCTTAAGTTAACATCACTAGGTTTGTCTCCTCAGTTGTTTATTGTAACCAGTATCATTTTTACAATAGGTACAATTTTTTTCCCTAAGAGATAAACCATGAAATTTTTAAGGGACTGGGTTTGAAATTCACATGCTAGGATGATATACTGAACACATCAATGAGTGTGACTTCTTAGCTATCTACATTTAAAAAATATTTATACCTAACAATAAAGCACCTGATCCCTTTCTTTAACATGTTCATGAGCTAGTGGAAAAGGACATAAATTTCTTTAAAACATTAATAAACCTGACCAGTGACAACATACTCTCCTGGCAGGGGTTTTAGTTTTAACTTCCTGTTATTTGTGCTCACTTGAATAAAAAAAAAAAGAAAAAAGACCTTCTTGGATTCATACCTAGAATACAGTCTCAGTTAATCTTGGTAAAGGAAAAAAAAATCAAAGCAGATGGAAGCTAAACTTGTCATTTAATGTCTCTAAGCATTGTAACTTTAGAGAATTCTTAAATGACTTTATGTTTTCCTCATACAAATGTAGATTTAACTCTACTGGGTCCGCAGATAGCCTGGAAATTTGAATTAATTTAATTAAACTTTCCTCTCTCATGTTAATTAGCAGTAAATCCCCAAAAGAACAGAACTGTAGCTCTATATGGTCTCATACTGGTTTCTGTGCTTTTATCAACCAAAAATGTTTATTTGAAAAATAAGTCTTAGAAGTATTCATAAGGCAATTTTAGCTCCATGCTACTCTAATTCTTATGAAAATACAAATTCTGTGGAGAGGCAGGTGCCAAAACCATGGCTAAACCAATTTTCAATACTATGAGTTCTATTAGAAGAAACCTGCTAATTTCCTGCATTTAAAATCATATCTAGGATAGTTTTAAGTTCTTCAGTTTAAAAAGAAACCAGTAAAAAGCTGCTTGACAGACTATATCAATTAGCATTCATAAAACTGTAAATCTGATGAAATATGTAAAACATATTTATTTGTAAGAATAGCCTAGTACTTTTCTCAGTGACATTTTCTTTCCAATGTAGTACCTTGATACGACCAATAGTAAGGATTACTGAGATCTGGCTCTCTGCTATGGAGACCAGTTTACTTGTCCTTGGATAACAGAAGAGAAAAAGTTGCTCCTGGGAGAGAGACCTGGGTTTAGGTCTAGCCTCAAAGCTTACTAATGGGGCGGCAGGTGGGCGGGGGAGAAAGGGGAGGTTATACAAGTTACTTAACTACTCAGCACCTCATTTTCCTTACTTATAAAAGGAGGTTAATAACAGCTAAATGACAGAGTGGTTGGGAGAATTAAATGAGGTAAACATAAAGTCCCCAGCAGAGTTCCTGAAACAGAGGAGCCCTTAAGATCATGTTAGTTCCTGTCTCTTCTTCCCCAGATTCCATACAAAGAAGTTGAATGTTCAAAATGTATTTCTAAGCTTTGGTTTTAAAACTTGGATTTCTGTGTTGTTTCTAAAAGATTAAAATAATTCCTTGATATAATGAAAAGAGTATCATGTCTGTACTTGCTGCAATTTTTTGTACCTGGAACTCTCTGTAGCATCTTCAGTTCAAGGTCTAGAAAATGGAGGCTGAGGAGATCAAAGGAAGACTAAAACTCCAGAATACCAAGGTGAAGAGAGCAGGAATCCTCTCCTCCCCAAACTTTCCTTGCTTTACCTCTACCATTCTCTACCTTTCTGCATAAAGGACACAATTTAGTCATATCTATGAGAAAACTGAGTGCAGGCCAAGTTCTTTGTAAGTAAGGAACCTCAGAAACCCATTATTTTTTCTTGCTATTTTTCAAAGTTCAGAAAACAGATAATATTCAAAGTGATTTTAAGTCCCCTATTTATCATGAACACATATTAATATCTTACAGCATGGTATATAATACTTTTACACAAAAATTATGTATGATACAGAACATTAACCCTTTCTCTTTTCAGTGAGGAAAATAGGGTTAACATTTTTGCCTTTTCTGTACAAAGATGCCCAGGCCTTTTATATTTCCAGCAATACAATATGGCCACATAATCTTAAATATACCAAAATATGAAAAGGCTCTTCTCTGATTAATCTAGAATTTTTCCTAGAGTCTGTTCAGTCTATTTATTAAATTATCCCAAGCATCCTTAAATATAGGGAATCAGTTTGAAAATGTAAAAATAAAAATCAGAAAAAGAGGAAAGTATTTTCCTGAAGCTCAGTATCACTCAGGATTTTTCACTCTACCATTGCAATATCCATAAAAGGATTTTAAAAATGAAATCAATGTGAGTTTACTAGCATTTCAAAATACTAATGTCCTATCATTTTAAAATAAATTGATAAAATGGAGTTATTAAAAGTGGGATTAAACTTAACTGGCTCATAATGAGAATTACACAAAAAAATTTCATAACTCAAGTGAAGAAATATTATTTCAGACTCTGGCAATATTAATTTAAAGTGCTAGCTTTTATTATAAAGCATTAACGGGTAGACATTTCCCAATATATAAAAAGATGAGATTTTTAACAGTCTTTGGATAATAAATTGTATACTATATGATTTTCTTATTGAAGAATAATAATAGTAATAATAATAATAGATAAATAAATTAGATGTGGTAAAAATAAAATACAGAGAGGAAAACACATATAAAAAAGAGTAAGGCCTTATGATAGAGAGGACTAAGAAAATATACCATTCTTTATGCATTTTTTAAGAACATAGAAGTCACCTTTGACCCATATCAAGCACAGGCTATCAACTTTCAGGCTAAACTTCTCTAACATACCAGCCATGTCATCCACAGTAAGCCTGGAAATACTTAATACGATCAAAGCTGTTACCCACCCCCGCAATGTAGAACAAAGAGAAATGCTGTAATAGAGTGATCTGTGCTCGCAAAAGAATAAAATCTAAACTCAATTTGAGTTATAGTCTATCTACTTCAGGGGTCCTGTATAATTAATTTTACTAAACTCACACACACACCATTTTCAAATAGACTATTTTACTTAAAATTGGACACAGAAGAAAAATATTTTCATATTTGAAAGACAGTTGGCAAGGAAATTATATAGACATCAATTTCACCTATACTATGCATCTAAATCTACCTCTTACATTCTTCAAAGCTCTGTTTATATGGGTAGTGTGAACACATACTTTTTAATGAGTTTATGAAATTTTGGCTTGACTGTCATCTGTTAAGAAAGCTTACTCAAAAGTTAAGAACCAAATGCTAACGAAGTCCAAAGAGGCCTTACCAAAGCAGTCAGAGAATGAAAAAGTACTTTCTTTAGTTCTCATGTACCATGGTGAAAGCCATAAGATATTTTCAAGGGGTAAAAAGGGAAGGGACAAACATGAATGTGACTAATTTCTTGGTAACTTCAAAGATTAACACCGAAAATGTCTACATTAATGACAAAAAAAAAAATCACTAAAGTCATTTATGTATTTTATAAAACACCTGAGATCAAACATTGTTTTGGAATGACGAAGGAGGAAAAAAACCGAATTCCTGACATAAACTCAAGATTGTTATTCACTAATAACATTTTTATATGTTTATCAACTATCTTATAAAGATAACTTCTACTGAATATTTCAGAGAAGTTTACTTTCTTTTTAGGATATACAAAATCCTCTGACTTAAAGACACTGCCTGTGGAAACAGTATACTATGTAATTAATACTGAGAAATTGAAAAGTAGAAAAGTTTTACTTAGCAACACAAAAAGGTATTATTTTAAAACATTGAAGCATGTGCTATAAATTGGCTAGAAATAAATTCTTTGGAAGATGTATAAATGCATTCTTTGAAAAATAGTGATTTATTTTATGAATCTGTACAGGGTCAAAATTCTAGTCTGATTGGAAACAGATGGTATCCGAGTAAAGTCAGGCTCTGGACCCGAAACTCCAAACAGGAAATACGGCCCTCACTAGCTGACTGCTTCCCTAATCATTCCCAGAGCTTCATACTTGTTATTTTTATGAATATCCAAGATGACTTTCATCTTTCCCTTCTATCTACAAAGCATCAAGCAATCTTCCCTCTTTCTCTTTCTCTCTGTTAAATGTGTATTTTACATACAAATTACATGTTTACAACACAAGAAAACATTGAAACTAATGTAGTTTGAAGCTCACTGCTAGTAGACATCAGGCATTAACAATAAAATAAAAAATAAACTTGAATTTGTCAGATATTATTTTAAAAATAAAAGTAAGAAACTGTTGTAACTGTGTCAAAGACAACTTTCCAACCTTACTTACAAAGAAACACACGTTTTTAATGTAGTGTAGAAAATGACAAAACAAAACCTCACAGGTTTTAGTAAAAAAGTAATTAATCTACCCTGCTTTCCCTTAAACAAGCCACTAAGAAGCTATCTGAACAAAGAAAAAGACTTACCGTTTTCCCATTGTAGTAATACATCAAAGAACTGCTGCCCATTCCAGGGACAGGATAGGCACAATACATGTTGATTTTGAAAATGTTACTATTTGTAGCTAATACACACAGCTTCTCTCTAACACATACATCCACACAGCCCAACAGAGTTAAGTCTTCAGCACTATGCATCCACACATGGATCTACTCAAAAGGAACTTATGCAAAATAGGACTGAACCAACTCACAGAGCAGAGAGGGAGGGTTTATGCTGTAAGTAACCTCTTTCAATCTCTATCAAGTTCTTGAAAGGGTGGTGGACACTGATAAAACAAATTTTGGAATTTTAAAAAATACAAGTCACAAGTGCTAAATAATAAAAAGCAATATAGTATCCTGGAGGCTTATAGCCCAAGGAATTATTAATATTGTCATATTATGGTATATAAGTCTCTCTCAAAGAAAGGCAAACTGACAGATATGCTAATCTGTTTTTAGTTTTAATTAAATTAGAGCACTTCTAGCAGGGAAACCTAGCTTGCTACACTTCTAAAGATATTACCATCTGGCATGGCCTAAAGTTGCTTCCAACTTTGATAAATTATGATCAAGCAATCAGGATTTGGAAACACTGAATCATGTGTAACAAGAAGGATCTAAACAGTTAAGCCATGTACAAAGTCACTTCCTGGAGAAAGCAGACCTGTCATGTAAGTACCTCCCAACTAGCTAGAACCATGATTTTTTATGTTATAAAAATTGCATGGAAAAAATTTGAGAGGAACACATTTCATGAAAAAGCTCATTCCAACAATTCAAAAAATTATCTTGAAAATAAATGATCTGTTTTTAAAATATAAATATTTAATACAGGTTTTCAGTTCTCAAGCTCCTTAAATTCCTCACTCATAATACCAAATGAAAGTTTACAATGGATTTCACTGTTCTAGGATATGTACGAAGCAACTGAATAATTAAAAAGAAAAAACAAACAAGGTTTTGTTTTTCCTTACATAAAAAGATGAAAGGCTGGTATGTATAGACAAAATGTTCACTGTTGCTAATAAACTAAAACAGATTTCTCAGAAGTCTTTCCTTCAAGTTTACTTTCATTCTTAACTAATATTTAATATATTCAAACTTTTATGCTAATGCTCAAATTTCTCAAAAAGGAAAAATAATCAGTGTGAGAATGTCTCATAGATTTAAAAAATTCATTATACTTAGAAGTCAAAAGGTCTTAGACTTTTTTTTTGGTAAATACTTTATTTCTTACACACAAACATATCTTGTTACTTAAAAAGTTTTCAATTTGTCTTTTGGTGTGCACTCTAACCCAGAAAAACAGAGTAACAACTTTTCTTCCCTCTCATCCCTGCGTTGCTGCCCCCAATCCCCTCCATCAAAACCTCTTTGTATTATCTCTTCTCCCTGCGCCTCGGAAGTTCTCCCAGAACTGTGGACACATCACTTTTTTTAAAGGCACCTTTCATGAAGCAGAATTCCTCTAAAGGAATATTCCAGATATATTCTGTGAGGAACTGCCAAACTCTCCATTCTTATGAAAAATATTGATTAAAATATAACAATAAAATTGAGTAAGACAATAAGGCCAGCTAAGTTCATAATGTTTTAAAAGCTGATGGTGTCGGAATAACAATAAAACCTCCCTACACTCTCCAGATATAGAAAAGGCTAAGCAGCAGCTGCAAAAGAACATCACTGTACAACAGACCATTAAAATGCCAGTCTGCAGAGTGGTCTGTAACTTCCTCCCTCCTGAGAGACCACAAAGACTCATTTCAATCCTCAGAGAGCTGTGTAAAAAGCGTTGACTTACAATTAACAATGTCATGCCTTAAAACCATTCAAGTAAATTTTAGTCTTTTATAGACATAGTCTCTCTCTGACAGAGCTTAAAAAAAAAAAGGACAATCAACCATCCAAAATAAAATTTCTTTTTTCCCCCTGAATCATTAAAAATGTAAAAAAACCTATTCTTAGCTATAAATGTAGAGAACTGGGGCAAAGGGGGAGCCACAAGGCACTTCAACAGTCTCTTCCTACAACTAGTGCTCCAAACAGAAAACTTACACTGATTTAAAAAAAAAGAAATCCACCTATAGTAGTTAGGCTCATTTCTTTGGGGCTCGCCAGAAAAGAGACAGTACTATGATGTTTGTTAAACAAACAGCATAATAATAAATCCAACTGTGCAATCTTTGCTATTAAAGCACATTGAAAATTTGAGTATTTCATTAACAATTCCTTTATTTTAGAGGCAACTATACAGTACTCTGAAAGCAGAAACAAATATCTAAGTTAAAAAAGATCAGAGTAAAGGCCAGACAGTATCATACTGTTTTGCTGGTCTGAAGCAGTTTATTAAGAACTGGCTAAGATCTGTTGTTAAATCTGAAACCTGAAGGTTGAAACATAATAGTTTCTAAGCAGAGCTCAGTAATTAATTAAGTTCTTGCTTCCAACTTTTCATTCTTCCTCTCAAAAACACAGATCCAAAATTCATACATATGTTAAATTAACCCCCCCACAACACAATCACTCTTATACACTACTGTCTAAATTGAGAGTGGATGTAGAAACTTGAGAGAAGGGACAAGGTGGGAGTTTACATATACATGGCATTAAATTTATTCCTCAAAAACAGCAAGTCATCAAGAAAACTGGCAGAATTTAAATAAAATGTTCCTGTATTTAACTTGTATGCTATGATAAGGTCTTCTAACTTTGTTACTCCAAAATACTATCTTTTTGAAGTCTGCCTCACCCAAAGGAAGCTTAAAACGGGTTGATGGAGACAGTCATTTTCCTTATCACAGTTACAAATTATCTTCCATGATAAAGTCCTTTGTTGCTTCCTCAAAAATATTTCTTGAAAAAAATCTAATTTAATCTATGTAACAGCTGCAGCACAATTTTTTTCCTAAGCAGAATCATATTACAGGAAAAAATGCATATAGATGGATCAAGTGCTGCTCTAGTCAATGCAGTTGTTTAATCTTTGCCTGTTTTTTTTTGAAGGAACATGTCAAGGGTTAATCCTATGACTCAGTCTGACAAAACGAGTCAGCTGGAGACAGGGCCACTTCTTAAACCTGATTTCAGACAGACGTGCAGTCTGCACAGGAGCTCTGAATTGTCGTGCACTTTTTATCCTGAATTGTTTCCACCCACAATTCTATGTAATCACTTATGTGTTCTTCTAAGATTATGTGATCTGATTCAACATTCATACTACCAAGGCCAACAATCTAAAAAAAAAAAAAATTACCAACTTTTATAGCAAAACGGGCATTACTGTACACACTGGCAACATGATTAATGAAAATGTCAGAGAACCCTGAAAAAATATGACTTGGAGCCATACATCTTTTACTGGCAAACTGATGATTCCTGGTTTGAGGATTACTGCATTTCACTGACTTTTAAATACCCTTCCCCACCCTCCGTAGTTCAGGATGTGATGTTTATTTACCATTCCAACAATCATTAAGCACAGACCTAAACTAGATAAGAAAAGGGTATTATGTGTTTTGCCTATGCAATTTACTTCTTTCCTGAAGATTTAGGGAAAGATGTTTCCAAAAAACCTACTAGGTAGAGACTTTCTGATTAAATTCCAGGCCTCCATTTCCTTCTTATTTTTATGTTGACTGGGAAATAAATCTTCCTTGGAGAGCTATGCAAAATCTCCTTGGATTACACATGCAATATTTTAATTTATTAGCTCTTCTTTATCCCTGATATTCCCAATCACTGTAACTCTCAAACCTGTTTGTTAAACTATCCACAGCAAGAATGTTTCCAGTGACCTAAAATTCTAAAAATTTTTAAACAAAAATTTCAATTTAATTTTATTACATATCTTGAATTAACTAATTAATAAAGGCCAGTTAGTGGTCAATCTTACTGTACATTTTTCTAATACAAGTAGGCAACATTCCAGTGTAACCAAAGGCCAGAAGATCTGGTGAGAAATGTAAATCTAAAACCCACTCACAGAATTCCTCATGAAAAGTCTCAACATTATTTCTAAGGGAATTAATTCCTGGAAAACAAGACTTCCAGAGCGAAAAACAAAGCCAAACAAAGTTTATGAGTGAATAATCCCACAGATGAACTCATTATCTTCCTGCTTTATGAATACTCAGTAAAATATTAATACATTATTGGCTGTAAGGAAGGTGGGGGGGGGGCGGGGTGAAGACAGGTTTAAAAGGACAATAAATAAGAGAATCTACAAGTGGGCAAATACAAAAGCAAAATACCCTTCCCTAGTGTCTCCTCTTCCTTATTTAGGATGTAGAAAGATGGCTGGTGAATGAATGCTCTCTCCTAAATGTGCAGTATTTCAGATGGCCTCCTTAACTAAATCGGATGCCAAATCAGATACCAAAAGAGTCCAGGCTTTTATATCTGAACATTATATTGCAAATTTTTCTAGTATATCCTGTTTTGTAAATAAAATGATTCCCAAGGGTCAGGAAATTGGTCTGTTTTTTCCTAATATCCTCACAATATAGAAAATTTACTTTTGCAAAAAACAAAGAACATAAAACTCTAGTGAAATAATGCATCTCTTTCAGACCAATCCATTGACAATCAGTACCTATTGTTTAAATATAATAATGCTATTTATCTGGAATCATATAATGCCTCTTCTAATTCAATAATATTACTCTCATCTTGCTGGTGCTAATCAATCAGTAAAAAGGCTCCTAAATACTGTCTTTCCACTGTATGAAAAGATTAAACATGAAAAGACCTGATTTTGTGATCTTTCCTCAGATGATATTTTCAAACATTTGTTTCAATTATGACTTAATTTTGAGTCAAATCTCAGTCAAACCAATCATCAGAGTTATAGCTACATTACAGATTGGTCTGAATACTGGTACACAGTTTACTTGGATATTGGTTGGATGTGAGGAGCAACTCACACACACACACATACACCAACTTCTCAGAGCAGAGTAAAATTCATGCTACAGTTCACAAATCACATCATCTGTCTCAGACATAGAACATCAGATTTCTGATCATCTCTTTACAAAAATCTCTAACATGAGTATTAGAAATGCGTGATGACTAAAAAAATAGAAAACACTTATATGTATAGCCAATGTAAACGGTCAGCTATATAAACTGTGCTTATAGGGCAAAAGAACACTTGTTTAATTCCCCTTTTGACAACCATATGACCAAAATGAGGATCTGTAAAAAGAGCTAGACCTCCTGGAAGAGAAAAGTAAATACAGGTCTTTTTGAGATAAATAAATAGTATCCCTCTGTCATTAACATGAACAGAACTAACAGATCATACAAAGCTTCTAAAGGCAATCATTAGATACCTTTCGACAAAACAGAACTACAACTAGTGAGAATATGTAAAACCTGAAGCAAACTGCATGTTTCTTTTGATCATGAACTCACTATGACAAAGCAGTTTTCTTTGAAAAATTAAAGTGGGGAGTCCCCCTACCTAGTAATTCCTGCATCTCTTGGTTGTCCATTTCTTTCCCCACAGGAACTGCAGTTTGTCACTTCTCATTTACCAATTGAAATAACATGGTAAGAGAATCATTAACCATGTTGCAACTTGGTAATTTTCCTGCAGATGGCTCTATAATCACAGCACTACCTAATGACATTTGTGAGGGTAAAAAAAAAAAGAATTGAGGAGAGCACCCTGGTTTTAAAATTCTTTAATAAACTAGCACTTCTGAAGCACTTTAAAGACTGGGACAGGGTACTGAAGCACTACTAACTTGTCAGGTAACAACAAAATAAAACTAGGAGCAAATAAAACTACTGTTTTAAACAATTTGATCTTGGGTCCAGTTAGCTCTCCATTAAGCAGAGCTACCTCTTTTTTTTTTTTTTTTTTGGTTTCTTCTTCGACCTGTGTAATTTCTTCTGAGCAGGAACGCACCAGTTCCTTTCAATTTATGAGAAATGGAACAGTCCCATGATAGTCTAGTCTATTTTAAATTTATTTTTAAAGAGACCAGAAGTAACATCTGCATCTTAGCCCAGAGCCATTTCAAGAATCTGCAACTGGAAACTTTAAGTAACTTATACATTAAGTTATTTCTGGCCCCTAATCTCTGTTTTGTTCCAATAAAAATTCTTGCTAGTGGTAGTAATTTTTAAATACTTCATACCTCTAATTAGTTAAGTACTGAGAATCCACCAAATCACTCTGCCTCATATATTGAATGATTAAGTAGAGTTCATTTTGGCTATACTCACTGGAAGAAATCATGCAGACTGTGAATTTATGAAAAGCTCTATCCTAAAAATAACAATTTCTTACCACTAAATTCTGGTGACCATTCTCAACAAAAACCAAACAATACTTTAGTTTGAAAATACATCTGAGGAGGGTATAATCAACAGGGGAGGAGATGGGAGATGGTGTCAGTTCAAAGCAAAATGAATTAAAAGTTTCAGTAATGCTTAGTATGCTTCACTGGTAAAGGCAATACACCACCCCAACAAGTGGCCCTTACCAGAAAGATTGAGAACCAGTCACAAAACTGAAAGAAAAAAACGCATTAAACTACTTGTTCTATATATCTTTATCACAAGTACTTACAGAAGGGCAGAATAATTCTCCCTATCGTTTATTAGTCCTCTGTAACATGAGATAGGCTGCTCAGGTTCCAGACACTGAGTCATACTATATGATGAAAAAGAGCACTGGACTGGGAGTCAGAAGACAGGGACTTAGGTTTTAGCTCTGCCTCTGAGGAGGCATGAGAGCATAGGCGAGGTCACTGAATGTCTCTGAGTCTAAGTTTCCATTTCTGGAAAACACAGGCATTAAACTAGGCCAAAGATTTCCTAGCCATTTCACCACTAATAAAACCTTTTATTATCTACTCCACCCCAAAGCACTGAATTCTTATTTTGAAAGATTTTTTTCTCCCAAACTTTTTTATTGAGTTATAATAAATATTTTTCCCTGTTAAAAAAAACAAAACAAACAAACATGCAACTTCCATTCAGAACTTCTGATTAAAATGAAGCATTGCCATGCTGGGCTGAAAGAATTTTAGTGAAAGAAATCTGATGTTTTCAACAGCATGAATAATTTATTTCAGTAAGTTACACAATTCGTTAGGTTTCTGAAAGATTTACATCTTCTATTATTAACTTTGAAAACTCAGATTAAGACTCACTGGCATAGATGATACCTAATGTTAACACACCAATTTTATATTGTATTTTTATAATCATACCTTTGAGTGGCACAGTTAAAAGCCTACAGTCTCACATAAAATGAAAGACTGATCAGGAAGGGAATCAAAAAACATAATTATAACTTCTCAATTCTAATCTAAGAATCAAAATGCTTTTTGTCTTCTAACAACATTTATACACTTGCAAATTAAATTATCTTTACAAGGGGTTTATATATTTCCATTGTCTAATATTTTCATTTAAAACTAACATCTTTTTAAACAGCTCTATAGTGTCTAGGAAAAATTGCAATAACAAAACAATTAAGAAGAGCTGACATCTTACCAACAGGTAACAACTCCTACCTAACTCTGTCATCTAATCAGCTCAACACAATTTTGATTTCTTAATAATGTGCAGTTTAACCTACAGGTCAGACATTTTATGTTTACTACAGCATCACCATGAACATTAAAGATTTTTTGGTCATATTCTTCAAATAAACATGTAAGCCTCTACAGAGATGGCTCTGTTATAATTTCATCAGGCAACAAAGAGTTAAGGAGTCAATTTTTAACTCGAGAGCCCATCTTAACTAAGCAGGCTGTGGCCTCTGCACTCTTCTGTAATGAAGAACTTGGGCCTGTTGTTTGCTTCTTTGTGCCTTTTGGCTGGAGAACATTGTAGATCATAACAGAGACTGTTCTGTGGGTTATAAACAAAAGTGGCTGTAATGAATATGCAAGGTGACAGTTTACAGGGTATAACAGGAGAATAGAGAGTGAAAAGCAGGTAGAGGGACCGCAGTGCCTTCACAGCTGTGTGATCTTGAGGAACACTGGACTGCTCTAACACTGATTATTTCAGACTGAAATGACTGATCGATATAAAAAATTTAAACTGTGTTACTACTACTAAAATTGGAATAAAGGTAATATGAATACAGGATCACAAGTATTAAATGCTAAATGCTTAGACCACAAATGAACAACCAAATGCAGGTCTTCCTAGCTGTGATGTATCTAACTGAGAGAAAGACTAGGTCTATGTAAATGGGAAGAATTTCAGTGATCTTTGCCACAGAAAAGACTTCCACCTTTCTGATGAAAAACTGGAGCTTTTTCTTCCACCACTCCCTGAAAAGCTTTTACAAAGTCTAAGTATGTTAAACATTTTATAGTATATAGCTAAAATATATCTAGTTCTTCTGAAGGATATGTTAATTTCAGATTTTCCAGTATGTTGTTTATACCTCCTAAGTCAAATGAGTATCCAGGAAGAAAGAACTATGGCTGTCATCTGAGTTTGTTTATTTATTCAACAAATATTCATTGAGCATCTAGTATGTACCTAGGAGTGGCTGATAAAGCAATAAACAACATAAGTATTCTGATAAAGCAATAAACAATGAAAGTACCAAGATTCTCCTGGGTGAAACAGATAAAGAATAAACAAACTATAGTACATCTCATGGACAGAGGAGCCTGGTGGGCTGCAGTCCATGAGGTTGCAAAGAGTTGAGCACGACTGAGCGACTAACAGTACATCAGATGGCAGTAAATGTTTCAGAGAAAAACATAGCAGGAAAGGAAAGAGGGGAATATGGGGCATGTTGCCATTTTATACAAGATGGTCAGGAAAGATTCTCCACTGATAAACTGATAGGTGATCAAAGAGAAAAATATTAAGGAAACTAGCTATATAGGTACTAAGGGTGGGAAGGCTAGAGGGATAAATTAGTTGTAGATAAAGTCTGGGGGTAGCAGGGAACAGATAAGGATCTTGAAAACCATTTTAAGGACTTTGGTTTTACAGTGATAAGAGATGCTACTGGAGAATTTTGAGCAGAAGGGTATCATCTGACTTAAATGTTAAAAGGATTGGCCTATGTTTAAAAAAATGATTTAAGGGAAACTGGGAGGTCAATTGGGAAGTGCGTGTGTGCTTGCTCAGTTGTGTCTAACTCTTTGCGACCCCATGGACTGTAGCCTCCCAGGCTCCTCTGTCCATGGAATTTTCTTTTGCCTCTCTCCAGGTAAGAATACTGGAGTGGGTTTCCATTTCCTCCTCCAGGAGATCTTCCCGACCCAAGGATCAAACACAGGTCTCCTGCATCTCCTACACTGACCACGGAGTTACCTGGGAAGCCCCTGTTGGGAAGATGCTTCCTTAATTCAGCAGAGAGATAAAAGTGATTTGGATAATGAAGATACCAACAGGTGGTAAGAAATGATCATTCTTGAAGCTAATTTTAGTATGGGAAAATAACAACTGTTTTAGTTTTATATCAATGAAACTAACTTTTTTCCCTTTAAAGAAAGGTTTCCTGTATTAGTTTTCCATAGTGATTTGCCCTATGAAGATCACGATCATGCATTGTTAATTACATCAGTCCTTGCACACTGCAGAGTTAATAGCTGAATTACTGGTAATTTACCATTTGGAGCACAAATCTATTCCTATTGTTGTGTGTAACTAGGAGTACTGCACAACTGAGGGAAAGTAAAAGTGAGAGTCGCTCACTCTGACTCTTTGCGACCCCGTGGACTACACAGTCCATGAAATTCTCCAGACCAGAATACTGGAGTGGGTAGCCTTTCCCTTCTCCAGGGTATCTTCCCAACCCAGGGATCAAGCCCAGGTGTCCTGCATTGCACGAGCTTTACCAGCTGAGCCACAAGGGAAGCCCAAGAATACTGGAGTGGGTAGCCTATCCCTTCTCCAGGGGATCTTCCCAACTCAGGAACTGAACCGGGGTCTCTGGCTTTGCAGGCGGATTCTTTACCATCTGAGCTATGGGGAAGCCCTAACTGAGGGGGAAAAAATAGGACAAATAGTTCAGTATTTTGTACCAAAAAAGCAAGTTAACTTATTTTTGATGATCTGAACAGTCAGAGTAGGAGGAAGCTGAAAGGTACAGCTTGGAGCAGAAAGTCATTAACAGATGATGTTCCCTGTTATAGATAACATAAAATAATTGCTTCACAGTATTTATTTTTATCCTCTTAATTTAATTCAAAAAGCATGTCCTGGATACTCCACTACATTCCCAGAGAGTAGTAATTTCTCAAATGAGATAAATTTTAAACTTAGCTTATTTCCAAAGGTCAAAGTTATCTTTGACTATAAGCATCTTGAAGACAGAGTATGAGGTCCATGGTTTATTGTTACTTAAACATCTAAAGCCTAGAAGAATTTTTAATTCACAATAAGCACTCTATAGTCACTAACTTTAATAGAATGAATTCACCTGAATGAATGAATTTGAATTTGCATGAATTAAACCTCAGTGGAGATTTACTAAACACATTCCACGCTAGTAGCAATGAATTTCTAATTCTCATTCAAATGACTGATTTTTAAAATTTACAAGTATCTTTTGGTGATGTTGAAAAGATATTGATAGCTTGACTTCAAATAATGTCAATATAATGACATTTAAAAAATTATCAAGTTCAAGTCAGAAAAACTTGAGCTTTATTCAGTTCACTACAGTTGCTCAGTTGTGTCCGACTCTTTGCGACCCCATGGACTGCAGCACACCAGGCTTCCCTGTCCATCACCAACTTCCGGAGATTGCTCAAACTCATGTCCATCAAAAGTCAGTGATGCCATCCAACCATCTCATCCTCTGTGGTTCCCTTCTCCTCCTGCCTTAAATTTTATTACTTATTAAGTATTATTTCTTATTAACACTAGCCATCAAAAAACTAACAAAATAAGAACCATAAATATTCACTTAAATTTATAGAAGTTAACAACAAAAAAGTTAGTTTTCTAGTCATCTGAGTAAAGATTCTCAAGTTCTGAATGCAGCTTTTATGTTTAGAGAGAGACATGTCATGTTTGAATGCAACCTGTTTCACAAGCACACATGGGTTCAAACTGATTCTCAAGCTACCAGGAACTACCTTTTTAGCTTTGGATTCTATGAGGAAGTTGAACCAGGATAGAAAATATGGTGACTGGGGACATGTATATGTTAAGTTCAAGGAAAAAATTATAGTTGAGTTGTTTATATCAAACTTAAATTACTTTTTGAACTCAACTGTTTCAAATAAACATTTAATAATATATCTCTACATGGACTTATTTTTGATGCCATAAACTATTTTGTATATTATCACCTAAAATGACATTTAAGTTCTAGAAAAATTATGACATCACAGCACCTACTTTATATATGAAGTTCCTTCAACTATCCTAGTCAGGTACATTTTAGGGCAAATAACTGTCCTGGAAAGTCTGTATGTGCCCAGGAACTTAAGCAAATGATGGACTAATGAGTATCAAGTAATGGATCTAAAAGCAAACAAACAAAAAACATGGTACATGTCTAAAACAATACTTAATTTTATTTATTTTGTTTCTCTTTGGGTCTGCTTTTCATAGGAAGTAGATTTATGAAGGTAAGAATATATCTACTCTAGGCATATACTTATGTTCTTTAAGTCTAACACAGGGGTTCACAAATCATTCAGTTCAGTTCAGTCACTCAGTCGTGTCCAACTCTTTGTGACCCCATGAATTGCAGCATGCCAGGCCTCCCTTGTCCATCACCAACTCCCGGAGTTTACTCAAACTCATGCCCATCGACAGTTGTGGCCAAATATGGTTCACCACCTGATTTTACAAGTTAAGTTTTACTTTCTAAATTTTGGTTGTGCAAATTTTCCAGAAACAACTTCTAGAACCAAATTATTTTTGAAAATTAATAAAATATTGCCATATTACAGATATATTGGGTCATTCATTCAGTTCCCTTCAGTCACTCAGTCATGTCCGATTCTTTGTGACCCCATGGACTGCAGCACGCCAGGCTTCCCTGTCCAACACCAACTCCTGGAGCTTGCTCAAACTCACGTCCATAGAGTCAGTGATGCCATCCAACCATCTCATCCTCTGTCATCCCCTTCTCCTATATTGGTTTATATATTAAATTAAATGCAGGTAATTAAAAAATTAAAAAACCCCCAAAACTTTGAAGGGCTAACCCTTTAAAATTTGTTTAGGGACTTTCCTGAAGTCCAGTGGTTAAGAATTTGCCTTCCAGTGGGCGGAATGTGGATTCAATCCCTGACTGGGGAACCAAGATCCCACATGTCTTGAGGTAACTAAGCCTGGACTCTGCAATTAAAGAGGTGCCCACATTAAAAAAAAAAAAAAAAAAGAGGTGCCCACATTGTCCAAGTAAAGACTCAGCACAGTCAAAATTTTAAAAAATATTATTCCATTTAAAATTTGTTCAATGAATACAAACACAGGGGCGGCGTGGGTCGGGGGTGGAGAATAAGAAACCATCCTGGAGCTAGAAGTGTTTTCAAAATTCTTAGAAGTCTAACTATGAACTTATCTATACAGTATACATTACATTCCTTGAAATTATTTTAAAAAATTTTTATTTACTTATTCTGCTGTGTTGGGTCTTCGATGCTTTGTGTGGGCTTTACCGGGGTGGCTTCTCTTGTTGCAGAGCACAGGCTCTAAACACGCAAGCGTCAGTTGTGGCACACAGGCTCAGTAGTTGTGGCTCATGGGTTCTAGTCGTGTGGGTGTCAATAGTTATGGTGCAGGGGCCAGCTGCTCCTCAACATGTGGAATCTTCCCAGACCAGAGGTCAAACCTGTATCCTCTGCATGGGCAGGCAGATCCCTGTCAACTGCACCACCAGGGACGTCCTACAGTCCTTGAAATTATTGTAGGAGTACAGTAAATGATTTTTCAAACTAAAATCATCACTAGTTAAACAAAGGGAATATTAGTGATGGCAAATTTCATGTCATCAAATTACTTAGGATGTAAATATCTTCCCTAACTTAGAATAAAATCTAGAGCCCTAAACATCCCCAGTGGTAAAATTCGGAGCTTCTTAATTTATACCTTCTTTCCTATACTTGAAGAAATAATCCTCTATTTTATTAGATAAAAAACAAAACCAAAAAAACTTTATGGTTTTACTGATGTTGAATGATACATCAGTGGGCTTAAAAATCTAAAAGCATTTATAGAATTCAACCACATATCCTTTATGGGCTTCCCTGGTGGCTCAGACGGTAAAGAAGCTGCCTGCAATACAGGAAACCCAGGTTCGAACACTGAGTCGGGAAGATCCCTTGGAGAAGGAAATGGCAATTCACTACAGTATTCTTGCCTGGAAAATCCCAGGGACAGAGGAGCCTGGAGGATTCCAGTTCACAGGGTCACAAAGAGTCAGACACGACTGAGCACTAATACTTTACACTTTAAAAGCCACACAAATCTCTCTCTCTCTCACACACACACTGGGTCCTATCTTACATCTGGTTTGTAAAGTCTCAAAGATCTAAAATACAGCAGCTGAGGAGTTCAATAAATTGCAAAAGCTGGTGAAATTCAGCATGTTCTTTCTTCTTTACAAAGAAAGGTCAGAAAATAACCATCACATCAGTACAAACATCAAATATGGGCTGGTTTGTCACAAAAACGAACATCTTAGAAATATGGATTAAAAGCCCGTTATCTACACTGATACAAGTCTGACACTGTTCTGAACAGTAGTTACTGTCAGTATAAACAGTGACTATTTCTCCTCACTAATGTATGAAGAAAATCTTTCATTCAATGACTAAACTGAGTATAAGTTTGGAATGGACTATGGAACCATTCCTTTTAGATACTAAGATTTTTCTTCTAGAAGGACCTATGAGGTCAGAGAATCAGCCACTTGAAAAATTTTATATAGAGGTAGCCTTCAAATAGAGACAGATTATCTAACAGTCTGAAATAACACTCTTAAGTACCTAGTTGTGTATCCTACAGGACTGTCAGCTAAAGGAGCTAAGCAAACAGCTATTCCAACTCGTGTTCAGAAACTGGAGTGTTCACTTTATGAAGTTCAGCTGAAGATGGTGCTGCCTGTAAATACTATTTATTCTAGAATCACTAGGATTCTTCCTAGTTGGGACTCAATCAACTGTCTATAAAAAGTTACTCTAGCTTCCTAGTGACTTCCAGAGAACATTCTCTTTGAAATTATAATACTTGCTGCTCATCTCACTATTCTTGTGGATAAACTGGAGGTAACAATGTTTCTAGAGTTCTCTAATCCTTGATTTTTTCTTACTGGTTCAGATAACCACCAATCTTTTAAGTGGTGATTTCCTAAGTTATTAATTTCTATCAGCTCCAGAGAGTTGTATTTGTTCTCTTTCCTATTAAAAAATCCTCACTTTAGCCACTCTCAGAATTTAATATTCTGACTTTATCTATTTAATGTTTTTACTAATTATATTTAGTATGTACATGAGAATGCTAGATCTTTAGACATGTTTAGTGGTCTCTGTGATTGAGAAACAACTCAAAACATCTCCAGTTCATCTCAAGGGGTGTCCCTAAAATAGGAAATTCAGTATTAAAAATGACAAAATATCCACATTAATTAAAAAAAGCCATTCCTAACAAAATTAATTCCCACAAAAGTTTGGGAGAAAGGAAGCAATCATTTCCTAAACTACATTCAATGACCAATCCAAAAGTTATAGAACTCTATACCTGTCCACAGCAAAGCAAGAAAAAGTGGTGTGTAAGTTACTTTGATTTATCTAAGAAACAATAAAGTTTCTTACAGGCGAAATATCAGAAAAATTTTTTTTCATAATGGCAGGGGAGGTAAAATACACTTTGGAGTTTAACTCTCAAAAAAATCAAAGCAAAGCAATTATTTGATAAACCTTTTGTTGAATAATATATACATACTTACAGACAGAGGACAAAGACTAGACTATTTGACCAAGAAACAAATAGTACATCAGTCTATGCATGGGACTCTAAACCAGGAAGAAATGCAGTATTTCCTGCCAAATCAGTAAACAAGGATGTCACAGACATTGAAGTCCTAAAAATCTCTACCAAATAAAAAATAATTCTTAAATTTTAGGTTTTGACTACTTTTTAAGTCAACATCAGTTACACTGAAAATGAATTAAGATTTGTCATTTTGATGCAGGGCATGACAAGTTGTTCAAAAGATGTTTTTAAATGCTATTGAACAAGATCACAATTTGGGTCTAAAGACATTCTGAAATTTGACTAGGTGTTTACTTTCTGGTGATAAAAATCTGCAAAGTGTATCATGTCTTTCTTATTTCAGGATTCTGCATTTTCTTTTTTTTTTTTGATTCTGCATTTTCTGCAGCATATTAAAAAAAAAAAAAAAGGATCTCTGTTTGGAAATACTAACATCAAGTCAAGAAATAAAGAACAAATAAACTTCCCTCTATCTGAAAAATGCTTCAGAGGACCATAAAGATGTTCAACCAATGATAGAATAAAGGGAAGAAGAAAGTACAGACTCTTGATACTTCAGAAAACAAAAAATAATTAGCATGAATTCTAAGCAGGAATTGATTCAACAAATTTCCCCTCCTTTTATGGGTTTCTTTTCTGAAAATAAATGCTTTCTTAACAACAGCAGTTACAATTTAATACTTACAATGTTCCAAGTACATACATTATGTTTTTTTAAATAATCATAATATTTATGTTTTCAAACTTTTCCTTGCTTTTCAACAAAGTATGGTATGGGAATGCCCTGGATGTCCAGTGGTTAGGACTCTCACTTCCGAAGGTTCAATCCCTGGTTGGGGAACTAAAATCCCATGACTTGGTAAAAAGAAAAGGGGGGGGGGGGGTAACATGAAATGGTAAAAATTCCTTTAAACTTCAGGCTGTAGTGATAGGAACTAGAAAAAAAAAAAGGAACATTTACTGAGTATCTATTATATACCAGGCACATGTTAGGCACATAATGCCCATGTACTAACATTTGAGATAAGCTTACTATCTCCTTTCACAAACAGAAACTTGGTGTTCAGGGAACTTAAAAGCATTCTCTAAGACTACAAAACAAAAAGCAGCTGAGGCCAGACAAAACCCATCTGCTTGAAGAGGAAGTATGTGCTAGTTTTCTATATCATCCTTTCAGATGGTGGTAGGTCTTTAAATAAGAAAGCAATGAGTAAGTTTGATCAAGAAAAACATAACTGACAGAATAAACTGTTTTAAATTTAATATACCAATATATTATGAGTATGCCAAAATTCAGAATATGCTTTAACATTCAAATTAAAAAGAAAATGGTCTTTGATATTAAGTTAGGTTGTAATTTTTGGCTGTATGTGTAATCCTGGACAAGTTAATATCTGAGTTTCAATTTCCTCATTTGTAAGACGAGGATATTAGTTGTATATTTGCATGACGAAGTTAAAGATTAAGATGATACAGATAATGGTTAGCACAGAACCCCAAACATGTAAGATATGTGTTATTCTAACAAAGTGACATTGAGACTGTAAAGGAAGGTAACAAATACAATGCAAATGTTTCAACTTTGCCCACAAATTACTAGGAAACAAACCACAATTGCCTTCAATCCCTATCCAGTGTTTCAAAATTTCCTCAAATGTTTTATTTCAGTAAAGATCTGATACAGATGAAAAACAGCTTGTGTACATACAAAGAACAAAGACTAAAGTTAGTGGTGAGCGGAGGAGGGGGAGGTTCAGGAGCCCTAAAAAGGAAGGATGACATCCTGCAAAGTCCAAGCACACTCATGCCTCAGGAAGACTCCCAGATGATCCTAACAACTACAAATGCCTCCTATCAGCTTTCAGGCAGGAGGCTTCAGGCTTTTATCCAAGCTAGACTCCCGTAACAATTCATCCCTTTTCATATCTGAGTTGGTCTTATGTATTCCTCAATCGTCTCTAGATGGGAGAGTGGGCCTGCCTTATAGGAAATGCATGAAGGCTGTATTGGGTATAGAACTCAGTTAAGGCTGTACTTCTAGATGTGGCTTTCGAATGTGTTTATTTTTTTCACATGTCTATGCTTTTTATCTGTATCAACTGCTGCTAATCTTGTCAGAGTTCAAACATCAACTCCTGATGCCATTAATACTTCCCAAGGCAGCGTTAACACTTACTGTTTCCAGAGTACTTGGTACACACTTTTACTTGCCTCATGGAACTATATACAATTAATTCACTAAATGCTTGTTTGTCACACTAGTTCCCTGCAGGCAATGATGGTGTGTGTATGATCAAATTCAATTTCCAGGTATCTATCGCTCTATAGTTGCTGCTACAAAAGTTCACTTTGTTCAATATTTCAACCTGTCTAGAGAAACAAGTGGAAAACTTAACATGTTTAATTTAAGAACACCATCTTTTCACTGGTAAGAAGAAAACTATGCCCATTATGCCTTTTGGTTATGTACTGAGCATATTAATTTTAAAATCCTAAGAATGTAACACTTTAGACCTGAAAGGAACTTAGTTCAAACTTCTCAAGGGCTGACAAGTCCAGGGTCATACAACCAATCAATAACTCAGACAGCAGATCTGAACATGCTGTTTTCTTAACCTCACTGACCATACTGCTTTAATAAGGTCAATACACTGCTACCAGACCTTTATCCACAGACAGAAATTATCATTCAGTTGTTCTGCAGAGAGGAACAGAAGAGCTAAGGTTTGTAACTATGACACTTAAATATGTAGCATGGCTTACAAAAAGAAAAGGTCTCGAGCCAACAATCTGTGGTCAAATTATGTAGTTATCCAAGTTTGGCATGTTAAGTAACCCTGCCTGTTTTTTCCAGAGCTGTGTAAGAGATGCAGTACTAACCCAGCTCTTCTACTTTCTTTGGTAAAGGTAACATGCATTTTACAGATGACTAAAGACTGACTGAACCAGCAGCAAACTGTGATATCTGAAATATTACAGTGAAGTTTCTAGTTTGGGAAGTAAGATCTACAAATGACCATGAAATAAAATATACATAGTCCGTTTTCATTTTTATACCCATTTTTAAACAATACACATTGTAAAAGGCCTATGAATTAAATATATTTAGTAAAAGCATCCAAATAGAAAACTGGTATTTTTAATTCCCTTTGTTTTAGACAATGAAAAGGTAAGTAGTGTAGCCATAAGTGTTCTCAGTTTGTTATTTTAGTATCATTTATCAAAGTACTAGTTTTTAGTTTAAAAAAATTATTTTTTTAAAACTTGAGATTTCAACATAGCATTTAATCTAAAATATATTTTCAATTAAAATGCATTTATTATTTATATATTCTTAATAACTATTAGTATGTTTGAAAAACTATTTTCAGCATGGTTTCAAAGCAGTATGATCATGTTCAAATGCTGATGTTAAGTATAGAATTGAAAATAATAATTTCTAATCTTTTTTATAGAAACATATCTAACAAATCCTAAATAAAGCAGCTAGTAATACAATATATATAAGTAGGCTTGATTTGTGAAATTGCCTAGTGGTTCTCAAAGAAATCAAAATTTCATCAAAATTCATTCACTTTCTCTCTCATCTTTAAGACCTGAGACAATATAGAGAACTACCTCTAGGTAATGAATACAGTTATTATTAGGACATAAAGAACACTGGTGACCTCCTCTATTCTCTTTCCAGGCTACTCTGTCCTTTTTGCCCTTTCGTTTTCAAAATGAAAGAACTATGAAACAGCAAAAAGATATTGTTTCTTAAAATGTTATAAGGCAAAGAAATGAGATGAATTTTTCATCTACTAATTTGTTATTTTTTAAAACCTGTATAGTTCTACCAATATTAATATGTAATTTAACTTGTTACTCTTATAGAATTATAGTAACAAATCACCATAAAGATTGCACACTTCCATGTTTTAGCAGTTCTGTCAGATTCAAATATGACTTCTGTTAATCTAGCAGAAATCATGTTCTACTGTGGAACCACCTACCCCTGCAAAGCACACAACTGTTAAAATGTAAATTGCCCAACTATTTTTAGCTGTTGCTGAAAAAAAAATCCTGTCTTCGGGAATAATGATTTGAGGCATTGTGTTCATTTTGTTTATCAAGCAGCTATTCAGCCTCTAGTGGGTCCAAGTGCTTATGCAAGCAAAAGCTTTTAAGAATGCTTGCAGCTGCAATCCAACCTTCCAGGTAGGCTGCAGGTTCAGAGCACAGCTGCCCTAGGCTGCATAAAACTCAGATCCATCTGGAAGTGAATTTCAAAGAGGATTTCAAATTTGAGTTTTCATGTATCATACAGAAGAGAAGGCAGGGGAAGAACACAGGAAAGAAGGCAGGCAAACAACCAAAAAGATGATATCTCTACTTCAGCCTTAATAAAAAATAAAAAGCTCAGACCCATGCTGCTCCTTCTAGATTACCACTTGCCAAGCCGGATATTCCATTCAGTGTATACTTGGATGAGCTGTGACTCACCCAGCAGCACCTGCGCCCATGTGTTAAGTACTGCCAAATAAAAGGCCAACATCTATTTACACAACAAAGAGATGTACCCTACAAGGCATGCGGCCTCAATCCAAAAGCCCCACTCCCCATTTGTTCTATGCAAAGGGAGAAGAAGAAACTCTCCCCTTCTCACACCAGGGATTTTTAAATTGTAGGTGGATTTATGATGTAGGTTCATTTACAAATACTTTTACTCTTTAAGAGAATAAAGTATATTTAACAGCGCAAACACCCCTACAGCATCAGATTATCATGGCCATTAATGATTGTTCACCAAACCTTTCCAACCTCTTTATTCTCATGAAGCTCTTTATTCTCAAAGGATACATTTTTGAGCAAAGAGGGATCAACAAACTAGGTGCTCGAAAGCTTTCCTGATGCTAGTCTGAAGTTAGGAAAGGCTTAATGAAGGCTTTAAAACCCACAAGAGATTCACAATGAACATCTGACTTGGTGATTTATGCATATTAATAACCTCAGTCCTACTGAGGCAAGCTGAGCCGAACATGTCCGTCGAATCCTAATGTCTTTAGCTCCATTGGGATTATTACAAATGTAAATTTCTAAGATTCTCAGCTATTAATCTCTGTCTGTCTTCCTGTTCAGCAACATAATGACTAATTAAACATCAAAAGACCTGTACAGGAGATCTTCTTTGACAGCTACCGGCCTAGTCCTCTTCCCAAGAGGGGAATTCAAATGACAGGGACACCAAGTAAAAGCATATGAGTAAGCTACAAATCACTGCAGAGAAATCTAAAAACCGAACACTGAATTCAGATTTAACTCAGTCAATGATTCTGTGAAGCAGAGAACAATTACCATGTGAAGTATGCCTACTGACACCAACTGAATGTATCCTGACCGTCTGCAGATCCTGAATACCTGAAATTAATTTGCTTACCACAAAGTAAAAAAAAAAAGAAAAAAAAGAAGTGGTACTTACAGAAGAAGGCAAACCAGGAGGCACCTTTCTGACTTTCTTTGCTTGCAAAGGATCTGTACATGGGAAACAGTATATTTCATCAGTATTTATTTTAGAAAAGTTCAGACTTCAAATATGTGGGAAAGAATTTCCCTCCTAGTACCTTCCTCGTTTTCCAGGATTTAGGAATAAGTAAGGGAATACAGGGACAGGGGCTCCATTCTTCCTAACCAGTTCTAGTGTAAAACACGTACTCCTAATGAAGTGATGTACTCTGAAAATACATATCGTGTAAGTCTGGGAAGACGACAGCAAACAAAGTAAAACAAGAGAGAAAATAACAAACCAATAAGCATGTTTAAGAAAAGGGAATAATATTTCTTAAGTACCTATTATGTACAGGCTTCATACTAGGCACTTTACATCATTTATCTCAGTTTCATCTGCAGATGGGCACTTGGTGCAACAGGTCAGTTTAATAATATGATTCCTTAAGAGAGACACAAATCTAGTGTTCACATCACACTGAGAATTAGGTTTAAAAGCATATTAAATAGACTGAAAGCTAATGCTATGCTACAAATTATGTTAAAAATTTGAAATATTTAATAACGGAAAAGTTAAGGTTATACTAATATCTGAGATATGTTACATAAACTATTAAACACAAGCATTGTCATATATGATACATCCTGTAAGTATTCTACAAGAATATTTCCTGTAACAGTATGTGGTTAAAACAGAAACTTCAGCACTAATTTCTATACAATTTATTCTTGGATGTTTATATTTATTTCCAAGAAACAATTAAAGTATATTTCTTTCTAAGATACAGATTATTTACTAAAGGATAACATGAATATTTTCATATGCCTACCCAGTCTCATTGGAAAAGACCCTGATGCTGGGAGGGATTGGGGGCAGGAGGAAAAGGGGACGACAGAGGAAGAGATGGCTGGACGGCATCTCCGACTTGATGGACATGGGTTTGCATAAACTCTGGGAGTTGGTGATGGACAGGGAGGCCTGGCGTGTTGCGATTCATGGGGTCATAAAGAATCGGACACGACTGAGCGACTGAACTGACTGACCCAGTCTCACTTGGTATTTTAATTTTACTTATTTGCAAAATTTAAAATTTAATACTTGTTTGTTTTATTGTAAAAAATGGTGTTAAATGCAACCTTCCAATTATACACAAATAATGGATCAAATTCAGGATCTCTCAGATGGGTTCGCTATTAAGAAGAGAAAATACATAAGAAGGCTAACATTAATTACAATGTTTTTGAAAACTATAAAAGTTAGAATGGCAAAAATGCTATTTTCCTGGGTCATAAATAATATGACAGTAAAACATGCAATTGTTTAAGAAAGAATGAAATTCATTTAAATTTGGGCTGGGATTCTTTATAGTAAATATACCAGGAGGCTGCAAAGCTAAAAAAGCAACTTCATAAGTAGTACATAGAAAAATTATATACAATAAAGAGAGAGAAAAAACACTCATTAGCATCTGGTCCCGACCAAGAGGCAGCTTATATTTCCTTAAAATAAAAGTGCCAAAGATAAACAACATCTGGCACACACTATATTTATAAAACTTACCAGCAAAATTTTTGTTCTTTGGGAGGCTTTTTCTAAAACCCAACTCTTCACAACTAATACAGTATCCCTTGAGCAAAAGACACAGTCCATATATATACAGAGAGTCAATTGAACTGTTCCTACAAGTCTAAAGCCCATCACTCTACTTTGGGATAACTAGCAGTAGAATACATCGTTCTTTAGATTAGGTCAGTTTTTTCCCTGCCCTGGGAATGGAAATTCTTCTTTTATATTTTTAATCTAATCATCAGTTGCCATTATACAATTACATACATAAATGTTGGATTCAAAATCATGACTTTAGAATACAGAGTTCACTCTTAGGAGGTTTCAAAGTATAATAGTTAAGAGAGTAAGCTGACTGGATTCAAATTTAAGCTCCATCATATAGCAGCTGTGTGAGCTTGGGCAAGTTACTTAACTTCTTTGAATTTCGGTTATCTACAATAACTTCCTGGAGCTGTTGCAATAAAGGGAATACAGAAAGATGCTCAGGGCAGTACCTAACAGAAAGTGACACAATAAATTTTAGCCATTATTATTAGGTTTATATTAAAATTTGTGGCAAAACTATTATCAATTGTTAAGTCAGTGTTTTGCAGAATGTTGATTTTCTAAAGCACCTAAATATCGTGAAAAGATGCTAAAATTGGTATAGATTATCTCTGAAATCCTTCCAGAGATTTTATGAATAATTGCAATACCAAGAAAGAGTATCTAAGATTGAGGAAAAAACAATGAAGAGTGGAATAATAATTTACTAGATGGTATTTACACAGTAGATGAGTGGCCCTCCTCGAATATCAAGCTTTGGCTAATTTGCTTACTTTCCTGCATATTGATTCCTCATTTGTAACATGTGAAGTGCAAGTCGCTCAGTCATGTCTGCCTCTGTGACCCCATGGACTATACAGTCCATGGAATTCTCCAGGCCAGAATACTGGAGTAGGTAGCCTTTCCCTTCTCCAGGGGATCTTCCCAATCCAGGGATTGAACCCAGGTGTCCCACATTGCAGGCAGACTCTTTACCAGCTTAGCCACAAAGGAAGAACATGTAACATGAGGTTAATATTATAACTTACTAGAATTTTTATAAAGATACAGTATGTATAACACTGTACCTGGCATAAAAGAGAGAATCCATAGTATCTAACATCATAATCAAAATAAAAATGAACATACAAGCTTTAATTTCTGGGAAGCTTGAGTTTTTATGAAATCAACTCCCTCCCATCAGCCTCAGTATTCCAGGAGCTCATTCCTCCCTGAACGTTTAGTAATAGTACACTCGTCTACATTACTGCTTTCTGACACAGCGTCTGCTCCCACAGCATTCTGACAACATATTTTTCTAGAGTGACACTGACACATCTAGAGTCAAAAGAAAGTTTTTACCCTAACTGATTTGGTGGGAAACAAAAGTGGAGATGGAGAAAAGATACTATATCTTACCATTTCCTTAATAAGCATATTGGTCTAAATCACAGGGGCTTTCCCAACAGCACAAATACTCAATCACATATAAGGAGAGGTGGGCACATTTAACTAGAGATCTCTATGACTAACATGAAAATCCATCACTGTGCCCTTTTATACCCTCAAGCATACTCTAGACTCAAAGGCTAGGAATATTTTACCAAATTTTGGGTTTGACAGAGGTGCCTGTGTGCTAAGTCGCTCCAGTCGTGTCCAACTTTTTGCGACACTATGAACTGTAGCCTGCCAGGCTCCTTGTCCATGGGACTCTCCAGGGAAGAATAATAGAGTGGGTTGCCATGCTCTTCTCCAGAAGATCTTCCCGATTGAGGGATTAAACCCATGTCTCTTATGTCTCCTGCACTGGCAGACAGATTCTTTACCACTAGTGCCACCTGGGAAGCCCTTGACAGAGGTAGATACACAAATTAGAAGCATAACAAGTATTTGTGGACCTATTTTCTTTTGGTCGACTATGTTTATTTTAGAGGTTGGCCTATCCTCAATATAAACATGCTTTACAGTTTCAATTTTCTCATATAAAGGATTCTTTGTAAGAATAATCCAAAATTCTCACATTTAAACATTGACTGGATATGGTATCAGAGTACACCTGAGGCTTGATGTAAGCAGCAATATGAAACAGACTGGCCTGGTTAGGCTACACACAAGACACAAAGGAAGAAGTAAGGAAAACGAGAGGTGTATGCTTGATAGTTATTGAGTTGCCTTTTGAGGTGGTTTCTTGGAACTAGATAGAGAAAATGGTTGTATAGCATTGCAAATATACTAAATGTCACTGAATTGTACACTTTAATAAGGATAATTTTATGTTAATTTTACCACAATTTTTAAAAAGTTGAGGAATAGACGCAATGAATACGCAAAGAACATTGGACTTGGAGTCAGAAAGTCTGCATAAACCACCTACTAGGTATACGAATATGTCCTCCTTTGAGCCTCAGTTTTATGTTAAAGCTTGTATTACGCCCACTGACTAGTAGGACTGCTATATGAATGAAATAAGAACATATATTACAAAATCATTTTGCAGACTGTTTAGCATTGTATCAACTGTAGTCAAGAATAAGGTATTAATATTAGTACATGACATTTTTATTACAAGAGGGAGAACTAGTCCCATTTTTAAAGCTCAATTTTCCACTATTCAGTTCCTCTTAAGGTGATAACCAAATAAAAATATTAAATTGTTTATTAAGTATATACTACTTTATGCAAATAAGCCCTAATAACATCATGACACCCAAGAAATCAAATTTCTTCTAATTAGAAGTGTAGTCAGAAGCATAAACTAATGGGGGTGATGGTGGGGAAGAAACATTTTTTAAATGGGATTTGTTGTGTGATACACTTACCAAGTGCTGCAGAGTCATGAAGTGGTCTTCTCCTGGAACTTGTGGCAGAAAATGAGTAGTAGGGTGTCCCAGGTTTTCCTGAAGAAGAGAGTTGTGCTGGGCTTCCAAGCCCTAGATCTTGTCTCAGGAGACTAGACTATAAAACAAGGCCAAGGAAACGAGTTATCTTCTCATTGATTATGGGCCCTAGTCTGAAAATACATCACTTTCAAATTATTTATGGTAACTTGAACAATGCTTTGAATTTAGGAAATATCAAAGAACTTGTTTGAATTTTATTAGTTTAAACCTGTGTTTTCTCTTTTTGCCCATCCTCGTGTCTTCATGTTGCCTGCTTTTTAGAAATTATGTAGATTCATACAATCTTAGAGTTGAAAGAATATTTTAGTTGCTATGTAGTTCCACTGCTTTTTAAAAATAATTATTTATCTGGCTGTGTTGGGTCTTAGTTGCATCACATGGGATCTTTTGTTGTAGGACACAAGTTCTCCAGCTGTGGCCTAAGAACTCAGTTGCTCAGTGGCATGCGGGAGCTCAGTCACCCCACCGGGGATCGACTCTGCTGTCTCCTGCACTGCAAGGTGGAGCCTTAATCATGGGGCCACCAGGGAAATCCCCTGAGTTCCACTCTAATCATCAAGATCATTTCTGAAAAATGTCCACCCAGTTTTTGCTTGAATGCTTTCATGAGCGCACAAGAGAGTCAATTCTCTTTTTTCCATTTGTTTTTTTCTTTATGGAGAGCTCTCATTGTTTAGAGTACCAGTATTTTCAAGACAAGCCATTCCTGTTTTCATCAACTGTGTCTCATGACATAGTGTGAATGTCCTCCCCACCATCCCTGACACAGACTTCCAGATTTATTTTCCCTTTGTCAAAGTCTCTTGGAAAAGGGAATGGAGAACAATGCCCCAGATGTAGTCTTATTAGTGCAGAGGAGTTTCTGAGACTACATATAAACAACACATTTGTGCTACATAGCTCATATTGAGAGGTTAAGAGAGATCACATCCTGTTAGTCTTTATTATATAAGTTGCTATTAAGTCACGTCCTTCCAATGGCTTCCTTGTTCAGTTTGTGTTCTTTGGTTCCAAGTGCAAGACTTAACATTTATCTCAAATAAAATTCATCTTGCTATATTTGATCCATAATAACCATCTGTCCAGGACAAGGCTGAGGAGAGAGCGCTAACATAAGCCACAGAGACATCATGAGACTCTATCGAGTACTGTACTGAAATCTAGAGATTTAGCAGCCCTGACCTGCTAATCAACTGATCCTATCATAAAGTAAATGTAGTCAATGTAGCAGAATTTGTTTTCAAGCTTTCTGGAAGCTGAGGGAAAAAAGAAGACCTCAACTCGAAAGTGTGTTAGATGCACTTGAGAAGAGGTTCTAAAATGAAAACTGTGATTTCACTAACATATTTAGTATTCTCCCACCCCATATATAATAACCTTTACAGTTATCACCATAATATGTGTGGCTGTCATTCTGACTACTGAGTATCATAAAGGCACGGAGAAATAAACCTCAGCTCTGGTGAGAAAGAATCAATAGAACTTTATAACACTAGTTATAGTAGTCCAGTCCCTGCCTCCAGAAAAACTTTCATTTTCAGTTTATCACACTACTTAATTTTAAATAATATTTATGTTTCAGCTTAAAACTCTGAGGTGGAATTAACATAAAATTAACCATTATATTTCCAACCAGTGACATTTAGTACATTCTTAATATTGTGCAACCATCACTATCTAGTTCCAGAACACTTCATCACCCCAAAAGGCAATTCCATACCCATTGAACAGTCATTTCCATTCCTCTCTTTTTTCTTGAGCCTCTGACAACAACTAATTTGCTTCTGTCTCTCTGGACTTATTTTGACTATTTCAAATAAATGGAATAATGCAGTATGTGACCTTTTGTGTCTGGCTTCTCTCAGTATAATGTTTTCAAAGTTCATCTTGTAGCATGTATCAGAACTTTATCCCTTTGTACAGATATATTATAATTTGTTTATGCATTTATCCACTGATGAACATTTTGGTTTTATCCAGCTTTGGACTACTGTGAATAGAGTTGCTATGAACATTTGTGTGCAAGTATTTATTTGAGTACCGCTTTTCAATTCTTTTGGGTAGACACTTAAGAGCAGAATTGCTTGGTCACACGGTAAATCTATGTCTAACAGAGAAACTGCCAAACTACTTGTTTTATTTCTATTCAGATTTTGCTATTTCTTTTTTATATTTTATATAGCTATATATATATTTTATAGCAATATAAATATATTTTATATATTTATATATTTTATCTATTTTATATAGCAAATTCAGATTTGCTATTTCAGTTTTCCTGGTGTACATATTTCTAGGAATTTGTCCATTTCATCTAGAGTGTCTAATATTTTAGCATATAATTAATTGTTCACTGTATTCTTTTATAATCCCTTTTATTTTTGTAACATTAGTAGTAACGACCCTATTTTCATTTCTGATTTTTTAATTAGACTCTTCCTTTTTTTCATAGTCAATTTAGCTAAACATCTGTCAATTTTGTTGATCTTTTCAGAGAACCAACTTTTGATTTTGTTGGTTCTGTAGTTTTCCTATTCTCTGTTTTTTAAAATTTCTGCTCTAATCTTTACTGCTTCCTCCCTCCTGCTAGTCCTGGGTTTGGTTTTCTTTTTCTATGTTCTTACAGTATAAGTTAGATTGCTAGTTTAAGATCTTTCTTCTTTTTAAATGTAGGCATTTACAATTATAAACTTTCTTCTGATCACTGCATCTCATGTTGTGCTCTATATTCTCTTTTCATTTTTCAGGTTTTTTTTTTTTTTTTTAAAGAAAAAAGCCTATTCAACAATGCTGGGGTACACATGAAGTAATCAGTTTACTAAATGAGCCAAAGATCACTGCATTTTTTCAGAAATGTTTATAGTTAAGAAGACAACTTTCTCAGACTTCTCAAAAGGTAAGTGATTCTTTGAATGGAGTTGGTATCTTCTTTTATAAAAGAGAAAAAGTGAGGAAAGGAGAGTTTCAAACAACGGATAATATGATGTGTATATGAAAAAAACTGCATAATATCAATGTAATTACTTAGAATTAATCACACAAATTTCAACAGATACAAGGTTCAACAGATTAGGAAAGAAAGATGTTGACTAATAGGCATGAAGGAGAAATAGTTCCCCTTAAGATAACTTTCTCTAGGAGAAATGATAAAAATGAGGAAATAATAAATATAAATGTAAATAACACATGCATCCTTTCTATTTCTATAACAAACCATTAGAAATGGATCTCCTGATTATGTTATTTGTGTGAGAATAGTGTGACCCAGGAATCAAGTTTCCCATACGTATTATACTGAAATTTCCATTGTCACATCTGTTTTGTGTTTCTGTTTTTTTTTTGCCTGTGCTAGGCACATTTAACATTTCTCAAATAGCAATCAGAATATGGCTAGAATATGCTAGATGGAACATATTATTACCACATGTTTTCAGGCAGGGGTCATGTACCTTGAAATTTTTCTTTAAGAAATCACTAGTCTTTTAATAGGATGTTCTCTGTTCACTACAAAACTGACTTTCATGATACAATGTTTTAAGGTGCCTGATATATTTATTGCTTCATCTGTGTTTTCTAATGCAGAAGGTACATACGAAACTGGTCACTGCATCCACATAAACAAGTAAATACATGAGAGGAGATGGGTATTCATATGTGACTTAACAATCTTCCTTTCAACATTTCCCTGGCATATAAATTCTAATGGGCATATAAGATGATGACGATCAATACCATGGTCAACAAACCATGGCCTACAGGTCAAGTAGGACCTGTTGGAAAATACTTTTATTGGGACACAGTCTCACTCATTCATTTATGTATTTGTTATGGTGTTTTTGTGCTACAATGGAAGAGTTGAGTAGTTGCAACAGAGAATGTATGGTCTGGAAAGCCGAAATTATTTACTATGTAGCCCTTCTCAGAAAATACTAATAGACCCCTTATGCAATGTATTGATGGAGAAACAAAGAACTGTGTTTGGAGCATGATAAAGAAGTCTGTGTGCTTAAGTTGTAAGATAACAATAGGTACTTACAGGTGAATGAAATGTAGCCAGTGAATTATTTCTTCCAAGAATTCCAGTAACAGTCATAATAAAGACCAAAAGAGGCATAACTTAAATCTAAAAGGTGAACAGGAAAATGTATTTCTTATATTTCTAAAAGTAAATGTCTGTAAATACTCTGATGTCCTGGAAGTAGCATGGGCTTTGGAGTTAGGTACCTGGGTTCAAATCCTATCTATAAGATCCTGGGCAAATTATCTAACGTGAATGCATCTGCTTTGTTTTCTATATATGGTTATATTACTAACTAGTTCAGAGGGTTACTGGAGAAGTAAATAAGGCTTAAGTAAAAGTGAGTGGCATGGTTGTAGCCCCTTGTGAAAAATAAAAACTCAATTTCATTTTTTCTTTCCCCATAGGTTACCATATTCTAAGTATCATAAAAGAATGAAAATAAGATGAAGGGCATTTTTTGTTGTTTCCTGGGTACAAAGTAAGGACACCTCATCTGCCCTGAACCCAAGATGGCTGAGTTATAACTCTCAATGGCGAAGGTAAGATAGGATGTTGGAAATCGAAGAGAGAATAAACAGGCCCTCAGAGAAAGGGCTGACAATTTACAGGCTAAATCCGAAGAGGAAAGTGACAGATTTAAACTGTATCAACCTAGATCAAGAATAAGCAGAGAAATGCCAACTTATTCTCAGAATGATTCAGCAGAACTTTGTATGTTTATGTGCACAAACCCACATACAGCTTATAGACCAACAAATACAGGCATATACTCAGAGAAAGAAAAGCAATGTGTGTGCACTAATGTGGTGAAATGTTAAATGATGAAACTTGATTAAGAGTACATGGATATTCATTTTAGTATTCTGATATCTTTTCCGTGGGTCTATAATTTTTCAAAATAAAAATTTGGGAGAATATCAGACTAAAATATCAAGGGTACACTAGCATACTATCAAATACACCATCTCAGCTAATATTTACTGGAACCGTTTTAAGCATTACATAGAGATATTATACAGAGAGCAAGCAGTGGGACCCAATTTGAATCTAGTTTTGTTGAAGAGGCTCTTTCCTCAGTACAACAAAATTTCTACAGCAGTCTAGGAGTCCAATTGCCATTTTTAAACGTAACTTGAAAAAATGTTAAGTGACATATAAATGAATTTGTGAATTACAATCCTAAAGTTGAGTTACTTATAAAATACATACTGTAGATTTTTGTACATATTCATGAAATAAAGGAAGAAAAGAACAAATTTTTTTTAGGGAAAAAAGTTTACTTGTTACTAATTTTACCAATGATATACTTCTCTCCTTCCTCTCAGACAAATCTGGAGATGTGGTTAGGAAATATCCTATCTTTTTTCTCCAGTTAATATTAATTTCAAGAAAGCCACAGAAGTTGTTCTTCACCCTGCTGTCCTTCACCCAGTTGTCCGAATCACAGAAATAAACAGTTCCCCTGTTTTATCCATACCATGATAGAAATGATTAGGCAAAGTAAATGTAGGAGAAATTGTTTCTTCTTAAGAACACAAGATAATATTTCATCCTGCCAACTAAAATGAAATGTTTAGTACTGTAAGAAACACAAAAGAAGTTTAAGACAAGGTTTTCTCCACAAGGACTTGATACACTAAATAATATATTTTTTTTCCTTTATTTGATTCTTTAAACATTTTGGTAAAACTAAAGTGCACATAATAATCTATTGAATTTTTTCCTAAAATAAAATTACATATCAGCTCATACTATTGATTTTTCTGCCTGCCTATAATAAATGAGAAGCATTATTGATCTTGTCCTGAAGGTGTTTCAGGCAAAAAGAATACCCAAGTATCCCAGAGGATATAGAACCAGACAAAGCAGCTTTATTCTGCTGTCTTATGCAAGGCAGAATTAGTATTCTGAAATAGCATTGCACTAAATTTCTTAACACATGCTTCAAGAAAAAATCTTTTTCACAGTCATCTAGAAACTCCATCTGTGAAAAATCAATTACCAAGGAATTAATAAAGGGTTATTCCTGAAACACTGATAGCCTAGATTATTATAATAAAAACCTACAGTAAGTTTTATTTTGAATTACATATGACATACTTTTAGCCTAAATAAAAATTCCCATTTCTTTATATGGAACTTTAGTTGCCTGTGCAGTATTTTTTAAGTTCCCTCTTCCTCTGCATGTGCATGAGAAACCTGGGACTCTAAAATGTGAACCTGAAAAGACTATTTAGTGTTCTTCATAGTGATCAGACAGGAAGTCCGCCTGCAGTGCAGGAGACCTGGGTTGGATCCTTGGGTCGGGAAGACTCCCTGGAGAAGACAATGGCTACCCACTCCAGGATTCCTGCCTGGAGAATTCCATGGACAGAGTAGCCTGGTGGACTACCACAGTCCATGGGGTTGCAGAGAGTTGGACATGACTGACTGACTAACAACAACACACTTCATGGTGATACTGACCAAAAATGTAAAGAAGAGGTATAAAGTAGTGGGCAAGGCCAACATCATTTACTAATACAACTTCTTCGTAATTACACTGGAACATACTGTGAAGGTAATTTAATAGGGCCACAGGAAAACATAATATATAAAAATGGTACTGATAGATAGCCAGGAGGATTCAAAATCACACTGTAATAATTTGGATACTCTTTACCCTTAAGAAGGAAGAATCTAAACTATTGATAAATACAAACTTCCTTCCTCAAAACTACTTTTTACCATTAAATGGCTTAGTCCAAATGCTGTACTACATATATTTTCACATCTATTCACAATCAGATTAAATAAGCCTCATTTTATGATTAAAAATTTGAAGCACTAACTTAACAATAATTTGCTTTCTAGAAAAATAAGATGGGGAGTATCTAATGTAGTCACATATGTGAAAAAATTTAAAATATTTAATATGGACTCTTGGAACCTCTGCTCTTTGTTCATTCTATAGTACTCCTTAATTTCATGCCTATATTACACCCCTGAAATAGTATGCAGTTTTAATACATTACGTATCAAAAGCAAGCAGCTGTTACCAAATTCGCCCTTTTGAGAGGGGACATGTTAAAGACACAGAAAGATAAAAAACAAAAATCATGACAAAACAGAATATATAAATTGTTGAAATTTCCCAGATGAGTTTTTTTTTGGGGGGCTGTGTTGTGTGGCTTGTAGGATCTTAGTCCCTGACCAGGGATTGAACCTGTGTACTCGGCAGTGAAAGCAAAGAGTCCTAACCACTGGACCTTCACGGAATTCCCTCAGATGATTTTTTTAGACTATACTATGTGCTTTTGTTGGGCTTCCCTGGTGGCTCAGAGGTTAAAGCGTCTGCCTGCAATGTGGGAGACCTGGGTTCAATCCCTGGGTCAGGAAGATCCCCTGGAGAAGGAAATGGCAACCCACTCCAGTACTCTTGCCTGGAGAATCTCATGGACGGAGGAGCCTAGTGGGCTAGAGTCCACGGGGTCGCAAAGAGTCGGATATGACTGAGCGACTTCACTTTAACTTTATGCGCTTTTGTTACTCAGAAATAAAGAAACAAAACTGTTTTAAAAGCAAAATTAGTACAGTATTGTTATATTTGCAATTGTTCTTTTAATTTAGAAACATCACAGTACAGTTCAGCTGTGAGTCCACTTGAAGTTTCAGAGACAGGACAACTCAAGAGTGACAAAGTAGCATCTCACCTCATGTCATAACCAAATCAAAATCTCAGAGAGTGAAGAGGAACTCAGCAAAATATAAATGCTGGGCTTTAATAATACTTGAATTTGGAAAACACCGACATTTGCAAAATAATTGTATTATGATGCAAATTCATTTACATTGAAATTCCAGGGATATGTTAGCAATTATCAGCAAGTTGTTAAAGAATTCTATCCTGAGAATCTCATTAGATAGCGATGCAAACTACAGTTGTTATCATTCTGAGAACAAAGGGATCTTGAATGAGTAATCAATAGCAACTGGCAGAAAATGAGACATTAATTATGATCCTCTCTAGTGTTTTGTCTAAGACAAGATTTCATTAAATGCTTTGTGCAACCTGAATAGTTCCAAGTCATTACCAACATTTTGGACAATATATTAATTGGGGGAGGGAGCAGGAGGGGTGTACAAGGAAACAAAGTAAAAGAAAACCTGAGATGCTTCTATTTCTATCCTGGGTCAATAAAAACACACCAGTCACCACTCGTCAACTGTTATGCTCATTCTTTTACAAGTCCCAAATCTTATAAACTCAACATGGTCTCTTGAAAATTTAATTATCATCTTCGATACTTAAAATGTCTTGCAGGTTTGATAGGATAATGACAGTCATCCATCAAATGCATCCTGCCAACACAATCAGCCCAATCTTTCTGCCTTAAAAAGAGAAATAAGAAGCAGCTACCTATGTACTAATAAGTTACTAAAACATGGCAATCATAGCAGTTTAAGTTTCTTAAAATCTTCTTTAATTATCAGTAAACAAAAGGAAAATTTACCAATTTAATATTTCATTTTCACTATTTTTTTTTCCTCTGAATTTTCTCCTGAATCCTGCATCAGCTGACAGATAACAAAGTAGGAAGATCTGAGAGGTAGACTGATAAAGAAAGACCTACCAGAAATAAAAGAACTATTAAAAAACAAACAGCTAAAATTAAAGCTATTTTAATACATTCAGTATTTAAATAACTGTAAACAGGAAATAAGAATGACTTTCTTTTACAATTCTACAGGTTCCCATAAAGCACCCTCCCCCCTTTCAAAACATGCTATTAGGGATGTCCTCAAGGCAGACTCTCAGGACGTTAGTAGTGCGCATACTCTGAGCAAGTCTTCTAAGTGAGCAGCTTTTCTGACTGAATCTAGAAACTTCCTTGATAAATAGGACGCTCTGGAAGACTTCCTATAAAGATACCAGTATGCCTTTGGGCCTTTTCTTTCATGAACACAAAGGAGGCAGCTATGTGAGATGCTAGCCAACAGTAGAAGAACAAGATAGAAGGAAATATCATTTCTCTTTTGCTTCTGTGGAAATGGTATGACGTAATCCTAAAATTTTCAGCAGACTTCTAATACTCTGAAGCCACTCTTCTTTCCCTTTAATGTTTCCCTCTTGCCCATCACATGCATTTCCAAGAATACAATTAAGAGTAACACAAAACCAATAAAGCACTAAGCTATTAGTTAGGTATATAATATTTTTTGACCTAAAACATTCTATACTGGACATCTTTTTAAAAATTAAAACTTTCTCTTTTTGAATTTTCAAATATAAACAAAAATAGAAGAAAAAAGTATAATGAACCATTTTTTAATGTATCTTTCACTCACTTTCAACAACTTTCAGCATTCTGCTGTTTCTGTTTCATTTATTTTACTTCCTCTCAGTTACAACCCTCAAACTGACAACAATCCCTTACTATCATGTAATACCCAGCCTGTGTTCACCTCTTTCTTCAGTTTTTCCCCCAGGATGATGTCTAATCTTTAACCATTATTTAACAGACTCCTTTCTACTGAAATAAGTTTACAAAAGAATAAAAGGATTTTTTGAAATAATATTCTGAAATAGCACCATATTCTGAGTAGCACCAAAAATTAGCAAGTTTTATGGTGGGAATAGAAACAAAGAAAATGACGACTTTTCCCTCTGCCAAGTTACCTTTACATAATCTAACTTTCTGTGGCCTTCTAACAGAAGCAGGAAATTAAAACTGCCTACTGTTCATACTTCAGGATAAGACATTCCTCCCACAAAACAGTTTATTTTACCTCTGTTCCAAACAACTCACAAAGCCCAGCTCACCCTGAAGACACCTGATGGCTTTTTACCTTCACCAATATGCTCTTTCCTGGATTACAGGATTTTGATTCAAACATTTTTTGAATGCCTACTGTGCGCCTGCCACTGTGCATGCCCCTTTCACATGCTCCTTCATTAGTGAATCATCTTTTGGATAGCTTCAACAGTTCATCCATCAGCCACTTATATGTCTTAACACTCCTAATTCCAAGAATTCTCCATCACATCAAATATCTACTCCTGAAAAGGAGGTGGTATGAGAAACCACTTGACTTCTAAAATCTTTAAGTTCAATATTCGATTCTGACATAACCAATTCTTAAACCACCATCACTTCCCTGTTACTTACAGAACCTGTGAAACATTTATAAACAAAAACCTCAATTAACCAGAGTTGAGAGATGAGATGGGAATGCTCTCACAATCTGTGATGATCACAGAGCCTAAGAGGAAGAAAGGTTCTTCTCTACCGACAAGGACTCAGCCAATGAAAAGTCATGAACTCTCGTTTATTTTAGCTGTCCCAATTTCCTTTTCTCCCTCTATAAAAGCATTTTCCTTCCCTGTTGTGGAAGACCTGCATATGGCTAACCATGGTTACAGACCCCGAACTGCAGTTCTTTGCTGATCTCAAATAAACCCATCTTACTTTATTTGTTTTGGGCCAACATTTTGATGGCCCATGGAGGATCACAAAAGACCTCCAACGACTCTGGTGCTGATAAGTGAACAGGTGTGGTACCCACAACTGAATCCATTGTGATGATCTTCTTGTTGACCCTAAGGTCTGAAGGTATGTCTTTCTCCTGGATCCATGTCCTCACAAAGACCTTTGTGTTTGAAGGTCTCCAGGCTTTATCTGGGATCTATTTTAAGGTTTTACCTTTCTGGTTAAGGCTTTGCTCTGTATGTGAGTACTTGTTTGGCATTTCAGTCTGATTTTGAAAACAGACTGATTAAACTAATGCTGGCTAAGAAGCCATCCACCCAAAGCTTTTGTAACAGGAGCTGCTTCACTGAAAGCACACCAGTTCAGCTACTGGCCCCTTCCTATGAGTGCACAATTGCACTCATCTCACATGCTAGTGAAGTAATGCTCAAAATCCTCCAAGCCAGGCTTCAGCAATATGTGAAATCGTGAACTTCCATATGTTCAAGCTGGTTTTAGAAAAGGCAGAGGAACCAGGGATCAAACTGCCAACATCTGCTGGATCATCGAAAAGTAAAAGAGTTCCAGAAAAACATCTATTTCTGCTTTATTGACTATGTCAAAGTCTTTGACTGTGTGGATCACAATAAACTGTGGAAAATTCTGAAAGAGATGGGAATACCAGACCACCTGACCTGCCTCTTGAGAAACCTGTATGCAGATCAGGAAGCAACAGTTAGAACTGGACATGGAACAACAGACTGGTTCCAAATAGGAAAAGGAGTACGTTAAGGCTGTAAATTGTCACCCTGCTTATTTAACTTCTATGCAGAGTACATCATGAGGAACACTGGGCTGGAGGAAGCACAAGCTGGAATCAAGATTGCCAGGAGAAATATCAATAACCTCAGATATGCAAATGACACCACCCTTATGGCAGAAAGTGAAGATGAACTAAAGAGTCTCTTGATGAAAGTGAAAGAGGAGAGTGAAAAACTTGGCTTAAAGCTTAACATTCAGAAAATTAAGATCATGGCATCCGGTACCATCACTTCATGGCAAACAGATGTGAAAAACAGTGGAAACAGTGGCTGATTTTATTTTTGGGGGCTCCAAAACCACTGCAGACGGTGATTGCAGCCATGAAACTAAAAGATGCTTACTCCTCAGAAGGAAAGTTATGACCAACCTAGACAGCATATTAAAAAGCAGAGACATTACTTTGCCAACAAAGGTTCGTCTAGTCAAGGCTATGGTTTTTCCAGTAGTCATGTATGGATGTGAGAGTTGAACTATAAAGAAAGCTGAGCACAGAAGAATTGATGCTTTTGAACTGTGGTGTTGGAGAAGACTCTTGAGAGTTCCTTGGACCACAAGGAGATCCAACCAGTCCATCCTAAAGGAAATCAGTCCTGGGTGTTCATTGGAAGGACTGATGTTGAAGCTGAAACTCCAATACTTTGGCCACCTGATGCGAAGAACTGACTCATTTGAAGAGACCCTGATGCTGGGAAAGATTGAGGGCAGGAGGAGAAGGGGACGACAGAGGATGAGATGGTTGGATAGGATCACTGACTCAATGGACATGAGTTTGGGTAAACTCTGGGATTTGGTGACAGACAGGGAGGCATGTTGCAGACATGACATGGCGTGCTGCAGTCCATGAGGTCTCAAAGAGTCAGACACAACTGAGCGACTGAACTGACTGGCTGGGCTCCTCCAGGACAAAGCTGTTTCCTTAGAACTGGATGATATACATTTGCTTGGCTGTTTGGGCAGTGTGAAAATTATTCTTTTATATTAGAGAAAAATCTGAGGAATGGGATCCTGGTTATTTAAATATTATGATAATATTTAGATTACCACCTCCTCTTATAAGAAATCCAGAGACTTTGTGTTTAAAAACCCTCCTCAGGCACATTTTAAACTAAATGGACCAATCTGACCAAATGTAATTGTTATTATGGAAAATGTATGAAATCCCCAACTTTAATTTCCTTAAAACTGAATTTGACTACAACAGCTCAAAAATTTTGAGAACTGAGTGGAATACCTATTTTAATCGGTATTTTGAGGCTTCCCAATATGATCAGACAGAAGTCGGAAATTGCCTCTCTGCAAAATAAGATTTTAAGGTAATATTTGTCAAATTTCCCTTTTTCTCAGAAACTCTCCCTACTCCCTTTTCTTCTGAACTTGTCAGAATTTATTGCTTTAAAATTAAGCCTTCTGAGGACCCAGAGGCTAATTTCTTATATTCCCTGAACCAAAGCTGAACTGGGAGCCACCAACCAAATACTTTTCCAAAGTAACTAAAGATCTTCACAGGTTTGCAGAGGAATTTAATATAGTCAATCAAACTTATCAACCTGGTTTCTCTAATTGTATCAGCTAGTTTTTATACCTGTCACTGAAGGCCAGACTCAGTACTGAAAACTGTTAATTGGGAAAATCTTAAAAGGTCTCTGGAATTACAACTGGAACTTCAGGCCACTAACTCATTTATTAAATCATCAGGCTAAGACAATCTCTAGGTGACTTCATCAAGCAATTCCTGGGGCTTTTCCAAATCCTGCTGATTAGAATAAAATTCAGATTTGTACACAAAAATACGATGAACCTCTTTATGACCTGGTTTCAAATTGTTTAAAAAGAAAATTCTGGTTTTCCTTCATATGTTGATTCCACCTAGGGAGCTTTTAACTCTAAAACAGGCTGAACTAGGACCTCTTCCTTCTACTAAAAGAGGCCAGAATAGAATGGGAAACTATATCCACTCCAGATTTAGATAATCTGATAAACCAGCTCTCTTGCACTCTAGACAAACTACATAAAAGGAAAACCAACAAAACTACTGATCTTCAACTCCAGCAAATCAAAGTTCCTAAATAAAATAAAAGTCCTCCTAGTTTTTGTTATTATTATAAAAAGCAAAGACACTGAAAAAGGCATTAAGTACTTTTAGCACCTTTAGTTTTCTAATAAGCTTTTCCAACATCCTGCCAATTCTCAATGGGAGGAACTACAGGGGCTTTTCCCAATTCTCCCCTCTAATCATCTTGGGAGAAATGTTTCTCAGTATTTGGGGGGCTGAATCTCTTCCAGTACTGACACTAGAGCCACTCTCAGTGCTCAACTCTACTATAAACCAAACCAGCCCATGTTTCAGAACACTGAGACAGTTCAAACAGCGAGGCTCTCTAGTGAATTCAAGAGTTCTTGTCTCTCAACCTATTCCCATTTGTTTAGGCCCAACAGACGGAGTTACATGCTCTTACCTGGCCTTGTAGTTTAGCCAAGGACAGAGTTGCCAATATTTGTAATGATAGCAGACATGCATTCAGAGTAGCTCATGATTTTCAAATGCAGAAGCAACATGGCTTTCTTACTTTCAGCAGAAATAACGTTTAAAATGTCCCCTAGGCTTAGGGATTATTGGATGCAATGCTTTTACCTGCCACTTTAGTTTCATTAAGATTATGGGGCATTCTGAACTGGACTTGCTTGAAGCCGAGGAAAATCACCTTGCTGATATTTCCAAAAGAAATGCTGCCCTCAAAGGCACCAGCAGAAGCCAAATCTCTGTTATGGTCCAAAGGGATAATCCCTCAAATGAGTTAGGAGTGGAGAAAAACCTCAAAAAATTGGTTAGGAGAACCCAACAATTGGCCTCACAAAAGGAAAAACAAGTTTAGAAATTTAGTAATTGTTAGTTTGATAAAAAGAGAAAGCTCTGATTTGGACCAAAAAACAACCCAGTCCTAGTGGAGAATCTATTAATAAAATTCCCACTCCTTACCACTGTGCAGGCATTAAGTCAGTCTACTGACAAAATGATAGCATTCCTGAATCAATACTGGTAGGGAAATTAGAACATGTATTGATATAAAATCATATAGATGAATGTTGGTAGTAATTTCTGGTCTCCAAACTCAGAGGGATCATCAATGCCACTTGGAAAGCTTTTTACTTGTCACTAGAGAGCTCATGGAATTAGGAGAAAATTTTAAAGTCTTTTATTTCAATCAAACAACAGATGCTCTAATCCCTCTAGCTTAAAATTTTCAGTAAAACAAATGTCTAGCTTCTGCTTAAATATAGCCACTGAGAGGCAAGTCATTATTTACCAAGGTTGAATATTCCATTCTCTATGACTGGGTTCTTTTGGTAGTTCAGATGGTCAAGAATCTGCCTGCAAGGCAGGAGACCCAAGTTCAGTCCCTGGATCAGGAAGATCCCCTGGAGAAGTGAATGGCTAACCATTCCAGTATTATTGCCCGGAATATTCCATAGACAGAGGAGCTTGGTGAGCTACAGTCCATGGGTTCGCAAAGAGTCAGACAGGACTGAGCAAGTTTCATTTCATTTCATTCTAAGAGAACATTCTTTCTCATACTAAGTTAAAACCAGAATTACTTTGTCCAAAGTTTTAACCTTAAAAGTTACAGAACAAGCCAAATTATGCTTCAAATATCTGAAGATGCTTCCCAAATTACTGGTGTCCTCTCTTCTTAAAATTAAATAGCTTTCTGTCCTTCATTCATTCTTTATATGCTACAGTTGCAAGTTACTTTAATATTTGCAAATTTTTCTCTGAATAGGTGTGTTTACTTACGCCTATTTAGAAATAATTTGCTCAGAATGGTATACAATATCAACTTCCTTGTTCTAAATATGTTCTAGTAATTTAGCCTAAAGCTAAGGTCCCTATTATTAGGTCTGTTGTTATGCTAAAAAAACATTCAACATGCTCTTTGAAACAACTAGCTTTAATTAATCCTCTAGGGGAAACAGTAGGCTTGGCTCTATATGTTTGGCTCCATAGGATTGGCTCTATATGAAAACCCTGATTTGCTTCATTGTCAGAAACATACCTTTGATGGAATATTATGCATTATCTGTAGTATGGTCAGTTCAGTTAAGGACCGGATAGAAAACATTTAACTTTTGTGGGCCATACTGTCTCTGTTCTAACTACTCAACTCCACTTTAGAAGCCAAAAAGAAACCATAGCCAATGCATAAATGAATAAACATGGTATGTTTTGATAAAACCATTCACAAAAAAACAAAAATGGTAGAGATATTTGGCTGGAAGCTGTAGTTTGCTGACTCCTGGCCTAGAGCATACCTTTCTAGGTTATCTGACTCTCATTCTATGGGAGCTATTTTACAACTTTCTAAATTGTAGATAACTTGTAGCAAAGAAAAATAATTCTTATATGTATATCTGAAAAAAATTCTGTCCAATAAAGAAATGAATAACATTTCTCCACCCTCAACAGCTCTACCACCCTCCTCCAAAGGAAAAAAAAAAGTTTTTCCTCTATTTGAATATTAATTTCCATAATTTTGGAAATTATCAAATAATTATCACATAAATATCACAAAATTATCACAAATAATTATCACATAATCAATGAATGTGTCTGTTTTTGGATTCTCCTTTGAACTGGTTCTAATACCTTACAGATTTCTTCATTGATGAGATAAAATCTTTATACCTGTTCATTTTTATATCTACACAAAAGTCATGATTTTATTTTTAAAAAATTATCTCTTAACACCTGCAATGTGCTTTTGTTATGTAACTAAGATCTATCTAAACTACCTATCCTACTGTTCTTGATATGTAGCCTAGAGTAATATAATTTCAAATAGTTTCCTTGTCGCCATTTTATAAATTCTCTTGTAAATCGTAAACCCACAGCTTAACTTTTCTAAGAAACACCTGTATCTTTTTAATTATGCCATGTGAACAATCCCAAATCCTTAATCTTTGTTTAGGTATTCAAGCATCATCCTTTTAGTTCAAACATTTTACACCTTTTCCCTAAATAAACACTCCATTCAAGCCAAGCTAAAATGCTACTATTCTGAGAAAACACATTCACTTCTTTTTTCATTCCAAATACATTTCAAAAGGTATTCACTGATAGCTTCTTGTTTATCAGGCACAGAGGGAGGACCTGGAAGTAATAAACAAGAAGCCACTGACTGCCTTCACAAAGTAGATAGTTTTTCTGAGAGAAAATCAAGGAAGAAACAATACAATGTGTAGAATACTACTGTCTCTATTTTATAAGTCATATTTTCTCTTTGCCCAAGATGTTCTCCTGTTAACCCTGTTAAATTTTATCTACCCACCAAGATCTTAAGCATTTTATACTTTCTTTGCAAAATCTTCTCTGGATCAACATCACATTCCTTTCTTTCTCTTCTGAGTTCTAACTTATATCTATGCTACTTGAGATTTAATATGGATCTTTTTAGTTAATTTTGTGTGTACACAGTTGGTCTTCTCAATTAGGATGTAAGCTTCCTAAAGATTAATATCAATTCTTTTATTCTGTTGCCTGGCCCAGTTCCCTTCACATGAAAAAATAAGCAAATACGTATTGATAAGATTCTGTATCTTTTAAGCAAGTTTTGTAATGTGTGAAGTTGTTTTTTTTTTTTTTTTTTTTACATTTTTAACCCAGTAAGAAAGAAGTATGAGAAAAAAAGATGAAGTATTTAAATTGTAAGTGAATTTGGTCTGCATAAAACAGAAGTGGTAATAAATTTCTGTGAATTGGAAATCTATAATTTCTAAGGACACAATAGTTTTTAGAGAATAAGAGGTTATTTTTTATTTAAAAAATAAAAGACAAAAAAAAAAAAATAAAAGACAAACACATTGGGAAAAAACTGGTCAATAAAATGTTAAAATACAATGAACACATTACTGCTGTGGGATATAGATTTGTGTAATAGGTCCTATTAAATCAGTGAAAACTCCTATTATTTGATTAAACGCACATTTGAAATAAAGCAAATCATCAAAATACTTAAGGAATTTATTTTAAATTCATAGAAATCTATAAAATAACTACCCCAAACCAAACTCTATCTAGAGATTAAACAATTAAGGACACTGAAATAATTTAAAATGTATTAAAAATTCCATCTTAACAACTTAAAAACCTAATTTTAAGAATAAAAGAAAGGAGTTCAGGATTGCCATTGTTGTTTAGTCACTAAGTCAGGTCTGACTCTTTTGTGACACCATGAACTATAACCCCCCAGGCTCCTCTGTCCATGGGATTTCGCAGGCAAGAAAACTGGAGTGGCTTTGCCATTTCCTTCTTCAGGGGATCTTCCTGACCCAGGGATCAAAACTGTGTCTCCTGCATTGCAGGTGGGTTCTTTACCAATCGGCCACAAGGGAAGCCAGAGTTCAGGATCCAACACCCCAAAATATGGTACTATGACATACTGAGTATTTTAAGCTGAGGAGTTTGGGAAACTGAAGCAGGAAGGTCATTCTGATGCCCTCCATCCTGACCCTAACCTGATTTTCCTGAAACAGTCTGTCCTCATGAGAGGTGTGTACTCCCTACAACCAAAGAAAAGAAGCATCCTTATGTCCAAAAAATAGGGATGTCAAGAAGAATCCTAACAAACAGGCTTTACCAAGTTTCCCCAGTTTACAGCTACCTCATACTCCTTAACATATATCATATTAATCCATAATTGCCTATCCTTCGTCAAACTTAGCATGAAAATAAAGTACATAGGTCTGTTTCTTTTAGTTTTCATTTCCTTATGAAGGCTCCCATTTATGCAAAACTTATATTAAATGAATTTGTAAGCTCTTCTCCTGTTAATGTTTGTCAGTTTGCTTTTCAGATCCAATCAGGAACCTTAAGAGGATTGAAAAAAACTTTCCTCCCCTATAGAATTAAGACTTTTAAAAATATACTTATGGATCTCTTAGGCTAGATAATTACTCCATTGGTCTCATTCTTTAGGGATTTTCTATAACTACACTGGCAGAAAACATCCCATCAAGTAATTGTTCAGTCTCCAAAACTGTCAGTTGTCATGGGCAGAGGAAACCTGTCGTTAAAAAAAAAAGTTACTGGGGAAGTGAGGGGAGGAAGAAAGAAAATGAAAGAAGTAGCTACAACACAGGTATCTTTTATGTAACAACTTGTAGTCATGTCACCAACTAAAATGATCCTGTTCTTGAAATTACCATAGAATTATTGATTTAGAAGGGACTGGAAATTTGTTCATCGACTGAAGTTAACCCTGTCATAAAAAGAAAAACTGTAGAAGTCTTGGAAAGCCTTATAGAGTTGTAGGAGTCCTTTTTATATCCTGGGTACCCATCCTTTGTTAGATGTACAGTCTTCTTTTTTTAAACCTAGGCCTTTTAAAAAGCAGAAGTCTAATTTTGATGAAGTTTATCATTTTCTTTCTTTTGTAGTTTTCTGTGTATTTTATGCAAGAAAGCATTGCTTACCCCCTAATTGAAGAGAGATTCTCTTATGTTTTTCTCTTAAAGCTTTGTAATTTTAGCTTTTACATTTAGGTCTAGGTTCACCTTGTAGAACTTTTGCTTTTAGTGTAGGAGAAAGACTAACATTCGTAATTATCCATAGGAATATCCATTTGTTAGTGCATCCCTTATTAAAAATCTTTCCTTTTCCCATTGGAATACTTTGGCAAACACTGTTAAAAATCAAATGAACCGCGTTAAGTGTGGTGCACTGCTGGGCCTTACTCTGCACCAGTGTCACATTTCTCAGTCACAGCAGTATGGTGCTGTTTAATTATGACAGCTTTGTGCTAAGTCTTACGTTAAACAGAGTCCAGCAGCATAAATTCTCCAGCTTCCTTCTTTACTTCTCCACACTCTAGGGCATTTATATTTCCAAACAATTTTAAAATTAGCTTGTAAATACCTATGCAAACACAAAAAATCTTGGTGGGGTTTTCATTTCAGTTCAGTTGCTCAGTTGTGTCCGACTCTTTGCGACCTCATGGACTGCAGCACACCAGGCCTCCCTGTTCATCACCAACTCCTGGAGTTTACTCATACTCATGTCCATCAAGTAGGTGATGCCATCCAACCATCTCATCCTCTGTCATCCCCTTCTCCTCCTGCCTTCAACCTTTCCCAGCATCAGTGTCTCGTCAAATGAGTCAGTTCTTCGAATCAGGTGGCAAAAGTACTGGAGTTTCAGCTTTGACATCAGTCCTTCCAATGAATATTCAGGACTAATTTCCTTTAGGACAGACTGGTTGGATATCCTTACAGTCCAAGAGACTCCCAAGAGTCTTCTCCAACACCACGGTTCAAAAGCATCAATTCTTCTGTGCTCAGCTTTCTTTATAGTCCAAATCTCACATCCATACATGACTACTGGAAAAACCATAGCCTTGACTAGATGGACCTTTGTTGGCAAAGTAATGTCTCTGCTTTTTAATATGCTGTCTAGGTTGGTCATAACTTCTTTTCAAAGGAGCAAGTGTCTTTTAATTTCATGGCTGCAGTCACCATCTGCAGTGATTTTGGGGCCCCCCCCCAAATAAAGTCAGCTACTGTTTCCACTGTTTTACACATCTATTTGCCATGAAGTGATGGGACCGGATGCCATGATCTTAGTTTTCTGAATGTTGAACTTTAAGCCAACTTTTTCACTCTCCTCTTTCACTTTCATCAAGAGGCTCTTTAGTTCTTCTTCGCTTTCTGCCCTAAGGGTGGGGCATCTGCATATCTGAAGTTATTGATATTTCTCCCGGCAATCTTGATTCCAGCTTGTGCTTCATCCAGTCCTGCATTTCTTAAGCAGGGTGACAACATACAGCCTTGACGTACTACTTTCCCTATCTGGAACCAGTCTGTTGTTCCATGTCCAGTTCCAACTGTTGCTTCCTGATCTGCATACAGATTTCTCAAGAGGCAGGTCAGGTGGTCTGGTACTCCCACCTCTTTAAGAATTTTCCAGTTTGTGGTGATCACACAGTCAAAGGCTTTGGCATAGTCAATAAAGCAGAAGTAGATGTTTTAACTGGGATTATATGGAATCTACAGATCTATCTAAGAATTGAGATTTTAAGAATACTGTCTTCCTATTCACGAACATGGTACATTTCTCCATTTGCTGAGGTCTTTAGAAATTTCTCCAAGCAATGTTTAGTAATTTGGCAGTTTTCAGTGATCTTGTATATCCTTTAACATTTACTCCTAAAGTATTTAAATAAAGTTCCTTAGTTGCTACTGTAAATAACTAGTTTTCATTAAAAAAACAAACAAAAACTAAGCTGTTTTTCACATGCAATAAAATGTTCAGATCTTGTCACTCGATCAGTTCTGATGAATGCATATTAAGACACAAAATGTTTCTATCACCTGAGAAATGTTATCGTCACAGTAGAACTTCCAGTGGCAATCACTGATTTGATTTCTTTTTAATCAACACAGGAGTTTTGCCTATTATCGTTTTTCATATAAATGGAGAGATAGTGTATTTTAAGATTTCATCTCTTTCACTCAGCATAACATTATGAAATCATTGTCGTTGTGAGTTGCTCAGTTCTGTCCAACTCTGCAACTCCATGGACTGTATGTAGCCCATGAGACTCCACTGTCCATGGGATTTTCTAGGCAAGAACACTGGAGTGGGCTGCCATATCCTCCTCCAGGAGATCTTCCTGACCCAGGGATCGAACCCACATCTCCTGTGTGTCCTGAATTGCAGGTGGATTCTTTACTTGCTGAGCCATTGGGGAAGTCTATGAAATCATTAGATCATTCTATTTTTCTGTTGAATAGCATTCAATGTATGAACATAATATAGGTCATTTATCTACTCTCCTGTTGATGAACATCTGTGATGTTTCCAGTTTTAGGTTATAATGAATAAACTGTTATGAATATTTTATTTTAGTTGCATCTTGCAGCATGCTGAGCTTCTCTGACCAAGGATGGAACCTGCGCCTGCTGCAGTGGAAACATGGAATCTTAATCATCAGACCATCAGGGAAGCCACTGCTATGAACATTTTTGATGAAAGCTTTTGATGAACAACTTTTTCTTGGAAAAATACCTGGGAACAAAACTGTTGAGTCATGGGGCAGATGCATATTTAACTTTAAGAAACTGTCATATAGTTTTTTAAAGTCATACCATTTTACAGTCCAATTAGCTATTTTAAATTTAGCTTTAAATTTTTTTAGTTATTCTGTACAAGGTCCTTAATATATAGCAGAGGGAACTATATTCAATATCATGTAACAAACCATAATGGAAAACAATATAAAAACAATGCAAACATGTCTATAACTGAATCACTCTGTTATCAGAGACTGGCATAACATTATAAGTCAACCATATATTTCAATAAAAAATGTTAAAAAATAAACTTCAGCTATTCTGGTAATTGTGCATTACCATGTCACTGTGGTTTTAGTTTTCATGTGCCTGAAAGCTAGTAATACAGAGCATTTTTTAATGTGCTGATTGAGCATTTGTGTATCTTTTGTAAAGTACCTACTCTGAAAATTAGATTGCTTCTTTCTTATTACTGAGTTATGAGGGATAATTATATAGTCTACATTTAAGTCCTTGTTGCTAATACTTTCTCTCATTCTGTGGCTTCTTTTTTCCTTTTCTTGATGGTGTTCTGGAAGGAACACAAGTTTTAAATTTTAATTAAGTTCAATTCATCAATTTTCTTTCACGTTCTATACTTTTTGTATCTTCCGAAAAAAATTTTGTCCTGAAGTGATATATTAATCTATATTTTTCCCTAGCAGCTTTATTATTTTAGCTCATATTTAAGTCTATCTCAAATTTACATCTATGAAATAAGGCAGGGCTTCCTTAGTGGGTTCAGTGGTAAAGAAATTGCCTGTAATGCAGGAGATGTGGGTTCAGTCCCTGGGTTGGGAAGATCCCCTGGAGAAGGAAATGGCCAGCCCACTCCAGTATTCTTGCCTAGGAAATCTCATGGTCAGAGGAGCCTGGCAAGCTACAGTCCATGGTGTTGCAAGAGTTGGACATGATTTAGCAACTAAACAACAAAAGCAAATGAAGTAAGTTAAGAATTGAAGAGCTTAAAAAAAAAAAAAAAGAATTGAAGAGCTTCCCCACTCAGTATTGATATACAATGTTCCAGAACAATATATTAAAAAGAGATGCTTCTTTTCTTACTGAATTACTAGAATGCTCTTCTCAAACATCATTTTCTATATAGGTATGGGTCTCTTTTTGGACTCTGTATTCTGTTCCATGATCTATTTGTCAGTCTTTATATGAAAACTACACTATCCTGATTACTATTGCTTTACAGGAAGTCTTAAAGCCAGGTAAAGTCCTTCCTCCTTTCTTCTTTTCAAAGGCTATCCTGGCTCTTCTTAATCCCATAGTTTTTCAAATCAATTTTTAAATAATCTTGTCAATATTTATAAAGAGCCTGTTGGGAGTCTGAATGGGACTGCATTAAATCTATAGCCCACTGGAACTAAAATCTAAATGATATTGTCTTCCAATTCATAAACACGGTATACTTATTTATTTAGATCTTTGATTTCTATCAGCAATATTTTATATTTTTTATTGCTGAAGCCTTATAATCTATTAAATTTATCCCTCAGTATTTTATACTTTTTGATGTGACTATAAATAATATTGTTTTTTCAACTGAAGTATACTTGATTTACAGTGTTACGCCAATCTCTGCTGTGTAACACGGTGACTCAGTTATACACATATACATTCTTTTTTAAATATTCTTTTCCTTTATAGCTTATCACAGGATATTGAATATAGTTCCCTGAGCTACACCTTAGGACCCTGCTGTTTATCTATTCTAAATGTAACAGTTTGCATCTACCAACCCTATATTTCCAGTCCATCTCTTTCTCCCTGTCTCCTCCCCTTGGCAATCACAAGGGGATTCTCTTGTGAGCCTTTTCCTGTTTCATAGATAGGTTCATTTGTGTCATCTTTTAGATTCTCCATATAAGTTATATCATATGGTATTTGTCTTTCTGACTTACTTCACTTAGTATGATAATCTTTAGGTGCATCCATGTTGCTGCAAATGGCATTATTTCATTCTTTTTAATGGTTGAGTAGTATTTCATAAATATGAGGCACTTGCTGCTATGAATATGGGGGTGCATGTATCTTTCTGAATTATAGCTTGGTCCAAGTATATGCTCACAAGTGGGATTGCCGGATCATATGGTAATTCTATTTTTAGTTTTCTGAGGGACCTCCATACTGTTTTCTGTAGTTGCTATATGGACTTACATTCCCACCAACATTTCCCTTTTCTCCACACCTGCTCCAGCAAGTTATCTGTAGACTTTTTAATGATGCTCATTCTGACCAGTGTAAGGTGGTACTTCACTGAAGCTCTCATTTGCATTCCTCTAATAATTAGTGACGTTGAACATATTTTCATGTGCCTAGTGGGCATCTGTAAGTCTCTGGAGAATAGTGTATTATGGTCTTCTGCCTATTTTTCATTTGGGGTGTTTGTTTTTCTGTCATTGAGTTGTAAGAGCTGTTTGTATATTTTGGAGATTAAGCCCTTGTGTGTCAGATCATTTGCAAATATTTTTCTCCCATTCCACAGGTTGTCTTTACATTTTTTCTTATAGCTTCCTTTGATGTGCAAAAGCTTGTAAGTTTGATTAGGTCCCATTTTAAACAATACTGCTTTGATAGTTTCATTTTCTAATTGTTCACTGTTAGTATATAGAAATCTAATTGTCTTTTAGATTGGCTATGTAACCTGTGACCTAACTAAAAGTACGTATCAGTTTTAGAAGTTTTCCTGATGATTCCTTATGACTTCTTATGTACACAGACATATCATCTGCCAATTCAGCTGAATTTATTCCTTTCCAATTTTTATCCCTTTTCTTATTACACTGACTAGAATACAAAATCCAGGTAGTAAGAATAGAAATTCTTACCTTGTTCCTAACAGGAAGAAAACATTTAGTCTTTCACCTTTAAGCCTGCTGTTATACTTAAAAGCTAGAGATCTTTCATGCAAGTCTTTTTATCAAACTGAGGAAGCATCTATCTGTGCTCAGTTTCCTGAGAGGTTTTATTATGGATATTTGATTTTGTTGAATACTTTTTCTAAATCTTTCAAAATATTTTTCTCCTTAATTCTGTTAATGTGCTGAATTACAATGACTGATTTTCAGTGTTGATTTTCAACAATTAAGCTACTCTTTCACCACTGGTACATACACCATATGCATTCTGAGTACCAGGGTGTTGTTCATCTTATGAAATGAGGTGCAAAGTGTTCCCTTGTCATCTATTTTCTAAAACAGTTTGTGTATGATTGGTATTAATTTCCCCCCTAAGCATTTGAAAGAATTCACCAATGAAACTATATGACTCTCAAACTTTTTCTGTAAAAAAATTGAGATGAATTCACTTGCATTAATAGATATAGAGCTATCTAAACTCTTGCTTCATCTTGTCCCCTTTCAGTAAGTAATTTTTAAGAAATTTGCTTATTTCACATGTTTCATATTTATTAACTTATTCCCAACACTTCCTTATTATTCTTTTAATGTATATATGACCTACAGTGGTAATCTCTCTGCCACTTCAGATACTGGTAATTGGCTGTTTTGTCCCCACCTCCCGTCCCCCTTTAACTAGTCTAGCTAGGAGTTACTCACTTCATGGATCTCACAGATAACCGCGTTTGGCTCCATTAGCTCTCTCTGCTATCTGTGTAACAGCACACCGATTAGTGCTCTCCTTTGTGCTGCTCTCCCCTCTTCTGACTGCAAAGGGCAGAGCCTCATGTCACGCACCGTAATCGTCTTGAATACAAGTATTCAGAGCCATACATTTTCTTCAAGGCACTGCTTTAACTGCATTAACAAATTTTGTTATCTTGTTTCATTATAATTTAGTTAGGAATACTTTCTACATTCCCTTCTGATTTCTTTTCAAGATCATGGGTTTTTTAGACATGCCCATGTCTAAATGAAACAACCCATTTACTTTCAAATATTTGGCATTTTTCTAGGTATCTTACTGACTTTTAATTTAATTCTTATGTGGTCATAAAAAATACTTTGTATGATTTTAAACTTTTTCAATTTACTGACATTGATTTAAAGATCAGCATATGGTTCAATTCTGTCAAGTGTAACATCTACCCTTGAAAGGAATTCATATTCGTCAGTTGTTGGGAACAGAGTTTTACAAGTATCAATTAGGTAAAGTAGTTTTCAGTGGTTCATTTAGTTCTATGTCTTTACTAAGTCTCGGTCTAGTTACTCTGTCAATTGCTGAGACAGAGGTATCCAAATCTTCAACTATGATCATGAATCTCTCTTTAATTATACCAATTTTTGTTTCCTTCATTTTGAAGCTCTGCTATTAGATGTATACACAGTTTATCATTGTTTCTTTATGTATTGACTCATTATTGTATCATAATCAAATGTGGTATACAATGAAATTGACTGTAATAGAAAAAAAAATGGTAAAGAATGGTATGGGTAAATTTCTAAGTAACTGTTAACTGAGTTTTGAAGGTTAATTGCTATTTTTTCAAGGGTAAATATCTTAACTCTGATGAAAATTAAATCTCTTAGGGAAAAAATACAAGATACTGTCTCTTCTAGGCTGAGCCCTTTGAATAAATACTTGTTTAACAGGAATCAATGACAAATAGTCATAATCATAAAAGGAATCTTTCATTTCATGGGGGCAGTTATTAAAATATTATACCAATGGAGTTCTTCTTGACACTTAACTTTTATAATTAATTTTTATTGGAATATAGTTGGATTTACAATCTTGGGCTAGTTTCAGGGATACAGCAAACTGAATCAGTTATACATATATCTGCTCTTTTTTACATTCTTTTCCCATATAGGTCATTATATAGTATTCAGTAAAGTTTCCTATGCTATACAGTAGGTCCTTATTAGTTACCTATATATAGTAGTGTGTATATCTCAATCCCAATCTTCCAATTTATTGCCCCCATACCTACTGTTAGTAAAGATGTTGGCTTCTATGCTCTGTGTTAAACAAAAAAAAAAAAATTCAATTGCAGAATGATCTATCAATGTTTCCAGTAATACTGCAACACCAGTTTCCTTTCAATGGCTCATCAGTTATGCAATTGCCCTGAAGGTAATATGAGCAGACTCATTTAGCAACATATTATTACATCATCTTTACATGAAGTAAGGCCCATCAGATACTATTAAATTAGCCTGAATTTTGTGGTATGTCAGCAGTATTTTAAGTACATTAATAGCAAAATAAATGTTCCTTGGGGATTTTGTTGAGGAAAAATGGTTTCAAAGTGGTGTTTAGATATAACTTTGTAGCCACTATTCATATTTTTCTTCATTATCATTGTGTGGTTAAGATTATTATGTTGCTTGTGAATAGGTAAGACAAAATGGCAGCCAGTTGTTTTCATGTATTTTTTTTCTTTGACTCATTATAGTAAGTACTGTTTGAAATACAGGGGTTTTTTTGAATGGGAGTGATATACTTTTTTAAACTCTTGAATTTTCTGAATTTACTAGTTAGGCCTCAAATCAGCTGGTATGTATGATCCACGGTAATTTCTCCCAGCAACTGTAGCATAGTCAGAGCTAAGAAACAGTAATAAATAGCAAAGCCATTGTTCCATTCACAGTTAAGGAAACCTTCTACTTAAAGACCTCCAGTCTTCACTGACGTTATTTACTCTTATTGCAGTATTATCCTCTCAACTCTGTGCTCAGTTTTGGGCTTTTTTTGGGGGGTTCAAGCATTGCTTCTGTACATTCTTCAAAAACAAATCTTTTCCCGATTCGAATATCTATAAAACTTCCTGATACAGCAATATCATTATTTTATATATTCCCATAACCTCGTTCTCTTTTCCATGGGCCAGCCTGATCTCACCAACATAGGATAATTATTAAACAATTATCTTGTAGTTCCTTTTTTATTTTTATTTTTTTGTAGTTCCTTTTTTAATACTCCATATATGCTTACCTTTGGGGTATACAGAGGAACTGGGATTCTCAAAGCATAATCCCCAGTTCATGGGAATTAAAATCACCTGAGGCATGTATTAAAAACACAAGTTCTCAGGCCCCTCCTTGACCAAACAAGTTAAATGAGTGGGAAGTAAGGAATTCTACAGTATCAAGCATGAGTTTAGAAGGTTTCAGTTAAGTTCAGTTCAGTCGCTTAGTCGTGTCTGACTCTTTGTGACCCTATGAATCACAGCACACTAGGCCTCCCTGTCCATTCACCAACTCCCGGAGTCTACCCAAACTCATGACCATAGAGTCGGTGATGCCATTCAGCCATCTCATCCTCTGTTGTCCCCTTCTCCTCCTGCCCCCAATCATTCCCAGCATCAGGGTCTTTTCCAATGAGTCAACTCTTCGCATGAGGTGGCCAAAGTATTGGAGTTTCAGCTTCAGCATCAGTCCTTCCAATGAACACCCAGGACTGATCTCCTTAAGGATGGACTGGTTGCATCTCCTTGCAGTCCAAGGGACTAAGTCTTCTCTAACACCACAGTTCAAAACCATCAATTTTTTGGCGCTCAGCCTTCCTCACAGTCCAACTCTCACATCCATACATGACCACTGGAAAAACCATAGCTTTGACTAGACGGACCTTTGTTGACAAAGTAATGTCTCTGCTTTTAAATATGCTATCCAGGTTGGTTGTAACTTTCCTTCCAAGGAGTAAGCGTCTTTTAACTTCATGGCTGCAATCACCATCTGCAGTGATTTTGGAGTCCCCCAATATAAAGTCTGACACTGTTTCCACTGTTTCCCCATCTATTTCCCATGAAGTGATGGGACCAGATGCCATGATCTTAGTTTTCTGAATATTGAGCTTTAAGCCAACTTTTTCACTCTCCTCCTTTACTTTCATCAAGAGGTTTTTCAGTTCCTCTTCACTTTCTGCCATAAGGGTGGTGTCATCTGCCTATCTGAGGTTACTGATATTTTTCCTGGCAATCTTGATTCCAGCCTGTGCTTCTTCCAGCCCAGCGTTTCTCATGATGTACTCTGCATATAAGTTAAATAAGCAGGGTGACAATATACAGCCTTGACGTACTCCTTTTCCTATTTGCAACCAGTCTGTTGTTCCACGTCCATTTCTAACTGTTGCTTCCTGACCTGCATACAGGTTTCTCGAGAGACAGGTCAGATGGTCTGGTATTCCCATCTCTTGAAGAATTTTCCACAGTTTACTGTGATCCACACAGTCAAAGAGTTTGGCATAGTCAATAAAGCAGAAATAGATGTTTTTCTGGAACTCTCTTGCTTTTTCAATGATCCAGCGGATGTTGGCAATTTGATCTCTGGTCCCTCTGCCTTTTCTAAATCCAGCTTGAACATCTGGAAGTTCAGGGTTCACGTATTGCTGAAGCCTGGCTTGGAGAATTTTGAGCATTACTTTACTAATATGTGAGATGAGTGCAATTGTGCAGTAGTTCAAGCATTCTTTGGCATTGCCTTTCTTTGGGATTAGAATGAAAACTGACCTTTTCCAGCTCTGCGGCCACTGCTGAATTTTCCAAATTTGCTGGCATTGAGTGTAACACTTTCACAGCATCATCTTTCAGGATTTGAAATAGCTCAGCTGGAATTCCATCACCTCCACTAGCTTTGTTCATAGTGATGCTTTCTAAGGCCCACTTGACTTCACATTCCAGGATGTCTGGTTCTAGCTGAGTGATCACACCATAGTGACTAGGTTGTGAAGATCTTTTTTGTACAGTTCTGTGTATTCTTGCCATCTCTTCTTAATATCTTCTCCTTCTGTTAAGTCCATACCATTTCTGTCCTTTATCGGGCCCATTTTTACATGAAATGTTCCCTTGGTATCTCTGATTTTCTTCAAGAGATCTCTAGTCTTTCCCATTCTGTTGTTTTCCTCTATTTTTTGCATTGATCGCTGAGGAAGGCTTTTTTTTTTATCTCTCCTTGCTATTCTTTGGAACTCTGCATTCAAATGGGTATATCTTTCCTTTTCTCCATTGCTTTTTGCTTCTCTTCTTTTCACAGCTATTTGTAAGTCCTCCTCAGACAGCCACTTTGCTTTTTTGCATTTCTTTTCCATGGGGATGGTCTCAATCCCTGTCTCCTGTACAGCAGTTTAGCCTTCCAAGATTTATTTACGTGGGGAAAAAAATTGCTAATTCTGTTTTCCAAATGAAGAAGTCAATGCAGAGATTCGATTTAAGGTTAAGTGACTTGTCTTAGAACCACAGGTCAGCAATCACAGAGATGAGATTTGAAGCTAGGTATTCTGAATGGCACAACTATGGGATAGTTACTAGTATCAGGAAGATCTCCTGGAGAAGGGAATGGCAAACCACTCCAGTATTCTTGCCTGGAGAATTACAAGGACAGAGGAGCCTGGAGGGCTACAAACCATGGGTCTCCAATAGTTGGACACAACTGAACGACTTGACACTTTCACTTTACTGTTCATTGTCGCTGTTACAGTTAACTGCCCATGTCTAAAGTTAAGGTGGGTCTTATGAAAGGCATGCAGACAGCAGAAAACACTTAAATGTATTCTGCCTTTCCTTTGTATGCTTTTTGGCTTGATTGTGATGGGAATCTGCAGGCAAACTGTGTATTTAGGATTCTCAGTGTAAAGATGTGGGGAAAAAAGCAGAGGAAATGGCCATTAGTAGAAATGCAACATGCTAAGAAATATGAAGAGTTGAAAGAACATTTCCAAGTCAAAGAGACTGGAGGAAACTCTAAAAATGGTTTCACTGCACATTTGCAAGGAGCTCTTTCCAAGAAACTCCCCTCATCAGGAAACCCTTTGTGTTGTGTCACTTTAGCAAAGCTATATTACAACTACCCTTAAACCAGGTACCTGTCATGCTCTGCTGATCTCTGGCCCACGCAGTTTTCAAATCTTTTGATCATATAATACCTTGCCTCACCTGGTGTTTCCTTCCATAGATCAATGATGATGAAATGAAGAATAAGTAGCAGATGACCATCAGACCTCCTCCCTAGCTTCCCCTGTAGTAATCTCATGGACAAGCTGTATGCACAAACTTGTGAACAGGATGACATCTAAGGGACTTCCCTGGCAGTACAGTGGTTAAGACTCCATGCTCCCATCGCAGGGGGCAGGTGTTCAACTCCTGGCCAGGGAATTAATATCTCACATGATGTCCTGTGACCAAAGAAAAAAGACTGCCTCTAAAGAAAGATCACAAGAAGAAGTCAGTAAGACTACATGCAGTGGGGAATGGCAATGTCTCTGACTCTTCATCTCAATGATTACCTGAAATTAATTCCCCCCTTTCCCCACCTTTATAAACCGTCATGGTTGAGCAGCATCTTCAGAATTGGTTTTGGCAGGGGTATTCAAGTCTGCCTTCTCCCCAGATTGTCAACTTTCTGATCAAAAGCAACTTTCCCTTCTACCAACACCTGCTCCTCAGGTATTGATTTGCAAGTAGCAAACAGCCGGACCTGAGTTGAGTAACAGATTATGATGAATCTACTTCCAACATTAGTAAGTTTAACATAAGATAGTCAAGTCTCACACAGCAATTTCATGTTCTTCTTGAAGTTTACCAGCAACACTGTTCTTTTTATGAGGAAATAAACAGACACCATTTTCAGAAATCAGCATTTTGGAAGATGGTAGGAAGGTAACTGGTACTTTACCTCCAGTTAAAATGGAGGTGAGTTATGAAATTCTTTTGACGACAGAGAAATACAGTTTGGTGAACCACAGAATGGAAACCATTTCAAACAGAGGATCAGAAAGAAAATGTCTAATTACTAAAACCCCACTACATTTAGTCACAAATTAAATGCACAAAAAGGGTGAAATAAACTGGATAAATTTCCACCTCCTCTGTTAATGTCTTTATTTACATGTTAAGAAATTATCGCATTGATTTTGTATTTATTAACTTACTTGACAGCCTGGTAATCCAGTATCTCTGCTGTACAGGGAAAATGAGCCTCTCTCTGATGTTTTTCCTGTAAAACAAAGAAAGTAACTTTATATAAAAATCTTTATTGACTGACACACAATCAATTAAACTTCTAGACCATTTATGAGAACAAATGATAAACAAGAAAATAAAATCCAATAAACAAAATCTGAATAGCTTACTGCCATTTCAGTCATGTGACAAAACGAAAAAAATTTCAAAAGAATGGATATCTATATAGCCAACAGTATGATTCAAATACATACAAGTAAGCATAACGTTTTCCCATACTTGCTTCAGATTCAACATCTTCCCCTTCTCTCTCCAAAATTAAAACAGTATCGATATAGCTCACATCTTACCCCAGACTCAAAGGTAACCACTTCCATAAAATTGGTATATGATTCCCATGTATATTTTGAATCTATTAGCATATATTTATGTACTCCAACAAAATACACATAACTATCTGTGTTTAATACATTTAAACAGATGGGATTACATGTTATATAACCTGAGATATACATTAAAGATATGCAGTTCACTCATTTTTGCTGCTATAAAATGTACCAATATACAAATAAAAAGCACAGCTGATCTATTTTCCTACTGAAAAACAGAAAAATAGTTTCTACTTTTTCTGTTGTTATTATGAAGAGTGCTTAAACAAATATCCTTGTACATATTGTTTACACACAGAAGAGTTTCTCAGGATAGACACAAAGAAGTGGGACTGCTGGATTAAAGGATGAACACTTTCAACTATGCATCACCTTTCTCTGCAGTTTTCATTCCGATGTATACCTTTCCCAGAAAAAAATAAGAATTCCTATTGGGATTATATTTGCAGTTCCAAAGCTGATGGCCAAGTGTCAGGAATGGTACAGGCCAGCTCTAGAGGGAGAGCAGATGTCCCAAAGTGCTGACAACTGACAACAGTGCTAATTTGCTTTTCAATACACAGGAGCTTAGTAGGTTTAGTAAAGTGAATTTTCAATAGCATATAGTTTTAAACTAAATGATCTCTCATAAATAGACACATTGCTTAAAAAGATTTCTGCAAAGATCACAATTTGATGTTAATATCAAAGATGGCAATGCAAATAAACAGTGATAATGGAAGAGCTAATTCTTTTTCTCTGTTTCAAAGTAAAAAAAAAAATTAAATCTGACAAGTTACCTAAAATATTTAAAGTTACTGAGGCTATATGAACTTCACCATAACTGTACACTACACAATGAGATATTGGCTTGTGATTATATAAAACTATGCTGCTGCTGCTGCTAAGTCACTTCAGTTGTGTCTGACTCTGTGCGACCCCATAGCCGGCAGCCCACCTGGTTCCCCTGTCCCTGGGATTCTCCAGGCAAGAACACGAGTGGGTTGTCATTTCCTTCTCCAATGCATGAAAGTGGAAAGTGAAACTGAAGTCACTCAGTCCTGTCTGACTTTTAGCAACCCCATGGATTGCAGCCCACCAGGCTCCTCTGTACATGGGATTTTCCATGTGAGAGTAATAGAGTGGGTTGCCATTGCCTTCTCCATATAAAACTACAGTTTATTAATTTAAAAAAACTCCACATGTAGATGACATGCTCAAAATTGTTTACTGATATGGTACACGATTTAAAAAAAAACTTCAGAGATGTATGTATTAATATTTGATCATTTTCACTGATGTATGCATGCTACTGAGATACTCAACTGGCCAACTGATACAGAAATCTCACAACTCTGAACTTGGCATCTACTGAACCTTTAGATACACAAAACAATTCTTGTAATAACAAAGCAAATTATTAGAAAATACTTTAATAATTAAGGATATAATTTCTGAGCCCATTAGAATATGTCTTAAGAAGCACTTACTGTTTACTACTGAAGTACCTATTACAGGTGAAGCAATGCCAACATATAAAAATTACGTGATTTATGAAAACAGGTTAAATAATGTGATTTGCCTCATTCTCGCCACCAAGTAATATGTTCTATATAAAGAATTTTAATTGGCAAAATATACATATGAAATAAAAACGAAAACATTTGTAACTCTTTAAATATATCCTTTACAAGTAAGACTGCTTATACAAGTCAAAATAATATCTTGCAGGTTTGGATTCTACATTTCAACTCTTGTAACCTGCTTCACAAAATTCTTAAAGGATTATACATTTTCAAGTCTGACACACACCTTTCCCTGCTGAACAAAGATGATGTCATATACCTAGCAGGACAGAACTGGGAGACAATAACATTTTAAACCAATACCATAAAGTTTAAAAAAAAAAGACTGTTCCAATGATTTGTCATTCATAACAATATACTATATCAACTTATTATTAGTTGAAATATTCACTAAGTCCTTTTTACCTTGCAAATTCTTCCATAAACATTATTTCAAACAAACAGTAAAGACTTAAAACTAAACAACTGTTATACTTTCACTCAACTGTACTAGTAAGGACTTTTTTTTTTAATTGTTGAGGTGGACAAGGAAACAGAATGAGAGATATTAGGTCTTTTTTTAAAATAAAGTACAGATTTCAAATGCAATCTTAATATCTGTGTGGAAGCTACCCATTAGATAAAGACAGTTTAAAAAAAAGTCAAGTTTTAAAATTTACTTCCTGTACCTATTTAAATTTCTAAACTTCTTTCACAGAGGATGTTCAAGCCAGAGAGAATGAAAGTCATTTAATATTAGCCCATAACATTTCAAAGTAAAGTTTCCTCTGAAATGGAAGTTGAGAGCTTGTTTTTGAAATGACACTTATCCTATTCAAATGAGATTAAAAATGTAAATACATTTTTAGTTCACTTTTAACTTGTTAGAACTATTTATTTCTTAGGGACTTTAGAAATCTGGGTACTCCTGAAATATAATAACACATATCATGTCTGAGATTTAAAAGACAATAATCTTTAATTCTTACAAAATTACTTTTCGCAAGAACAGTCTTCAAGAAGTAAAATGAATCCTATGTCTTTTTATTTTATCTTAGATGTCTGATAAAGAACAAAAACTTCCGACTACAATTCAAGAACTACTAGTAACAACATATATCTCATTTCCTTTGAAACACCTATTAAAAGTATTACAAAAATTTTACTGAGATATTCTAGTCGAGGGGTTTTTTTTGCATATGGGTATGTATGAACCACAGGCCTCTTTGGCAGAACTACTCTTCATTTAAAAAAAAATAACACCACTCTTCTCACTGGTTTTATTATTTTTTTTCTTACACATAGTCTGTTTATTATTATTTTTGTTTATTTTTTAAAATTTATTTATTTTAATTGTAGGCTAATTACTTTACAATATTGTAGTGGTTTTGCCATATATTGACATGAATCAGCCATGGTGTACATGTGTTCTCCATCCTGAACCTAGAACTACTCTTCAGAATAATGTTTTTAAAAGTACAAAGCAAGATATGTACTATTATAATCTAATAAGTTATTAAAATATTAAACAAATATGCTGCATAGTAATGCCTCATTACTAACACATTAAGTGCAAGATCTAGAAGTAGGCCTATTAACAATGGTAATTTTAAATCACAAATGACAATTTAAGATATCTTTAATATGCTATGAGAATATCTGTCCTATTGGTGACAAAAACCATAAATACTATCAGGTCTGTTTTGCTACCCTCATTCAAGGAAATTCCTCATCAGTGGAAATGCTAAATTTCACTTGGAGACTGGGAAAATAACAACTCTTTTTCTGTCCAAGTTCATTGATTATGCTTCCATTTTGAGAGTCTATGGACTCACTTTAAGAACCCCAACACTAGCGGAAGAGAAACATACTATTTAAAGATATATTTATATATATATTTGTATATTGAGCCCAACATGTATTTCATAAATATTTTATGTGCAAAAGCTTTTTATTTAGACTTGCATGGCATATTATACATTAATCAGCCCAGTATTTTCTGACCCCAAACAGAAATGTTCAAGACATGACAGAAGATTTTGAATAATTTGGACAGGATTTATAACTACTGTTCAGGAAAAAGCAAATTACTGATTCAAGAAATTATTTTACCCAGGTGTTTGTGAAAGATATATAAACTATTAGAAACAGTCATTACTGTAACAAATTTTCTTGGATTAAAAAAAATAAAATTTTAAGTCATCTTGTTCCCTAGGAATAACATACGTGTTTTAACAGCAAGTTGAAACTCTCCACTGCTTGTCTAAACTCCAGAAACACAAACCAATGTTAATATTAGTCTATAAAGAACTCTTCAGAAGATCGTTTCACCTACATTCTTTTGGCACAGGACATAATCAGCAGTCAAGCTGAGGCTGAGAACTGACAGGCAAGTTTACCTTCCCATTCCTCCCCAACCCAAGCACAAATATGCAGGAGTTGACTAGATAGAAGAATCTGAGTTTGATAACTTCCATCAAACATTTATGGGTTAATCACTCTGAGAGATGGTGGCATTATAAGATGAAGAGCCAAGCCTGTGCCCTTAATAGGTGTCAACAAGCAGAAAAGCTTATAGCCTATCTGGATGAAAAACAAGTTTCACAATTAAGGTCAGGTGTCTTGAGATCCAGATCCAAACACACTGTGGGTGGTTCTAGAGGAATGGACAGAGAATTGTCTGGGGCTGACACAATCCATAAGGCTTACTGAACAAGGAAGGATAGTCGTATTCAAACCTGAATGAAGTAATAGACACTGTCTGGTAATACTCAGGACTTCCCTGACAGCTCAGTAGGTAAAGAGTCCACCTGCAACGCAGGAGACCCCGGTTTGATTCCTGGGTTGGGAAGATCTGCTGGAGAAGGGATAGGCTACCCACTCCAGTACTGGGCTTCCATTGTGGCTCAGTTGGTAAAGAATCTGCCTGCAATGCGGGAGCTAACTGGAGGAGGGCATGGCAACTCAGTCCATTATTCTTGCCAGGAAAATCTCAGGGACAGAGGAGCCCGGAGGGCTACAGCCCATAGGGTCACAAAGAGTCGGATATGGCTGAAGTGATTCAGCATGCATAGTCACACTAGAAGTAGAGATGAAACCACCCAACCATCTTACAGAAGGATCTTCTGAGCACAGAAGAAGGGTCTTCTGAGCAGGTGGCCTGATATGGCCTTTTAGGCAAGTGACTTTCAAACAAAAGGGGTGTGGGAAATAAGCTGTATTTTGCCCTACATAAAGCTTAAGCGTTGTCAGATTGGTTTTCGTTTAGACCCAGCTCACGCTATCCAAGGGCTGTGAGAACAATCAGTCTCAAGGACAGAAGCAGTACGCGCTGACTGAGACAAGTCAGTCAAACACCTGAGTGAACTAAGGGCTGAGGTGAGCACCTTTTCTTTACTGAAGGGCCAAAGAATGAAAATCCAGCCAGTCTTGGGGAGTTTCTAGTGTGCTGAGATTCACTTTCATGCATTGGAGAAGGAATGGCAACCCACTCCAGTGTCCTTGCCTGGAGAATCCCAGGGACGGGGGAGCCTGGTGGGCTGCCGTCTATGGAGTCACACGGAGTTGGACACGACTGACGTGACTTAGCAGCAGCAGCAGCAGCAGCAGTGTGCTGAGAACCAAATATAAACAAAGGACCCCATCTTTCATTGTACAGACAGATAGTCACTGATTTTTTCAAAAGCAATTAAACGCTGTTTCCCCCTAATCAGCAGAAGAGAAAAAAAAAAAAGGAGTAGAAAGGTACAGACTGAAAACACAAACAGCAAAGAGAAAAGGAAATATAAGACACAACAAAAACGAAACAAGGAAATGTGCCTTCCTCTACACCTCTACTGGAATTTAGTTACGTCATAACTGCAGTCCAGAATACAATGGCCTTTTTTTAACAGTCATACTATCTTGTTGGGCACAGAGTAGACTTTTGAAAAAAGAAAGCTGAAACACTGTTAAACCAAGCCTTCCTATTCTGTACTTATACAACTGATTTTTCTAGATGTAAATGCAGGACTTCATTTCCTAAAAAAAGTATTTTAAATTTCATCTTTGATTCATCACATTACCTGAACCTATCTAAATTTATGCTAAGTACTTGGAAGCCCCAGAAAAGAGAGGTAGGAAGAACAAGACCAGAAATTTCTAACGCTTACTCCACTTCAAAAATTGAAGGCATGTCCCCTCCCAGAGGAGTGGAGGAAAGAGTTGAAATGACAGGAATCCTCTTGGCAGGTCATTTATGTTGGTGGAATGCGCCACACCCAATTTTGGGAACCCTGGTTTAAAAGGGTTCAGATCTTCAGCAGGGTAAAAGTAAACACCAATTTTGGAAACTCCTTGAAGTGCAGGTGAATTAAAGGACCCCCTATGTCATTTCTCAGTAATTGTGAATACTAAATAAGACCACATGATCTTTCCCAGGATCAGAGATTCATTTTTTCAGTGAGACTTCAGAGGTTACCTACTCCAACTCCTGCCCAAAGCAGTACTTTTTTGAACATAAAGAGTGTCATGAAAAAAAGATCCATGATGATTGCTTTCTATTTTGTATCACTCACAGTTTAAGAATAACACTAAAAAGCCAAAGTGGGGGCTGTTGAGGAATAACACTCAGAAAACAGAATTTCCAATAGTGAGATAAAAACTGTGCAGAAAATAATATGACATTCCAGCTTTTCTTATTTGTAAAGAGATGCGTGGAACAATTAGCTCTTTTGTTGCAAATTTGTTTATTAATGCAGAAGACCTAAAAATAGACATTTTTAGCAGTCAAGTTACTACTGGTGAATCACAATGAGTTCATGTTTATTAGACATTCAGGTGTTTTACTGTAAAATGATCATTCACAATTTTGCTCGCTTTTTTTCCTACTGGATTGTTTGTCTTGCTGGTTTGTATACATATTTCAAACAAGACATCTTACTGTATCTATATATTTTATATAGCTTGCCTATTTACTCTCGTAATGGTGTGTTTTGACAAATAGAAATTCTTCATTTTAACACAGTCCAATCTGTCCATCTTTCCCTATATGATTAATATTCTTTGGTGTGTGCGCTATTTAAGAATCTCTGCTATTCCAAGGTTAGGAATCTGTTTCTCTATGCTTTCTTTTAAAAGCTTAATCTTTCACACACTTAAATCTGACTTTGGTTTTTGTGTATGCTGGTAAAAGGTCAAGGAACAAGTTTTTTCTGTTGGGATATCCAATAGACTTCAGAACTGTTCTACTGAAAAGATGATCCACATCTTTATACTCCACACCCGTCACTGTGGCTGCTGTGTGGAGAATAAACTGCTGCTGCTGCTAAGTCACGTCAGTCGTGTCCGACTCTGTGCGACCCCATAGACGGCAGCCCACCAGGCTCCACCATCCCTGGGATTCTCCAGGCAAGAACACTGGAGTGGGTTGCCATTTACTTCTCCATTGCATGAAAGTGAAAAGTGAAAGGGAAGTCGCTCAGTCGTGTCCGACTCTTAGCGACCCCATAGACAGCAGCCTACCAGGCTCCTCCATCCATGAGATTTTCCAGGCAAGAGTACTGGAGTGGGGTGCCACTGCCTTCTCCAGGAGACTAAACTATGAGGGAACAAGTGTGAAAACAGGAAGACCACTTAGAAGACTACTGCAATAAGCCAGATGAAAGCTAGGGATGGATTTAATTGTTCTGACCCACTGAGGGAGGTACTATTAAGTCCCCATTTCACTAATGAGGAAAAATAATTTGCCCAAAGTCAAAGAATTGAAAGATCTACAATGCAGGGTTGTCTTGACACCAAATTCTTAACATTCTTTCATACTGCCCTACTTTCCAGTGGAGGTTTAGGACACAATTCTTACATTCTGATCATATATGCAGACACTTGGCAGGTCCCAAATATATTATTTTTTTCTCTTTTGAGCCCTCCAAGCAGCTTCTACCAATTAACTGATTTAGCACTGGATGTGAAATGTATCCCTAATGAAAAGAGGGACCAACAACAAATCATCCCCCAAATGATTGGCAGCAAAGCCCAACTACTCCCAAGGTTGGCTCTGGATACGATAGCAATGTAGTTATGCTGGTTTAACTCAATTGTTTTTAGTTTTCACAAAGGGCACATGATGTTACTCTTGCTTCAAGTGCCTTTTAGAAAAATATTTATTATTTTCATGTCTTTCTGGGCCTCAGTTTTCTAATCTGTAAGAATAAACAAGTTGGACAATATTAGAGGTTGCATAAAAGCATTCTGCAAGATTGTTTTGTGTGGCCAATGAAGGGATTTGTTTGTGTGTAGATGTTTTAAACAGTTTAAAAAAATCAATTGCTATGCCAGCCAAGAGAACACACCTTGTGGAACACTCCTGTTTGGGGGAATGTAACTAACTCCCTGAAGTCAGGTCCTTTGGGGAACTGCTCCACCTGCTGTGGTCTAGAATTCAGGGCTGCTTCTGCCCTGAGGCCCACTTGCTCCAACACATCTGACTGAGTATGGTGCGAAAAGCAAAGCACACTCCTTCCTGGGAGACAGGGCTGTCCTCTGTTGACCAACTTGGGCTCATGAACTCTCCAGCTGCTTTGCTGACCCTTCTTTAGAGTACACAGCAGTGTAGGACTCTTCCACTTTCTCTTTTTCACTCCCAACGTCTTGAGGTTGCTGTCGGAATTTGCTGACCAGCTATTACCTGCAAGGAGGCACTGTGGAAAGGTGCTTTCCTTACACTGCTGGTAGCACTGCTAGTTTTATTTTTCATCTTCCTAGATATTCTGTTAATACCAAGGAGTCACTGAAGGAAGCTGTGAGATGTGACAGTAAATTTTCAGGATCTCTCAATCTACAGGTTTCTAGAAACCTGCCCCAGTTGTATGTGCTCTTTTCCTACCAACGTGTGCTGTATTTGACTCTTTGCGACCCTGTGGACTGTAGCTCGTCAGGCTTCTCTGTCCTCTGTCCATGGGATTCTCCAGGCAAGAATGCTGGAATGGGCAGCCATGCCCTCCTCCAGGGGATCTTTCTGACCCAGGAATTGAACCCACACCTCTTTATGTTTCTTGCATTGGCAGGCGAGTTTTTTTTTTACCATTAGCACCACATGGGAAACCCAATAATATTTTTATGAGGAAATGACCAGAGAAAGAGATATCATGGAAGATGTAGCTGGCTCAGTATTTATTTCTGTAGCAGTTTAGTGAGTACTTGAAAGTTTCCAAAAAAGTTTAGTAATTTCAATGAACAGACACTATTCAAGAAAGAACTGTTGACTTCATGAGTAACAGCACAAATTAGAACAAACAGTTTCCCTGTTTGCCTGAAAGCCATTATTATTTCAAGTTTATTCAGGCCTACTGATTTACATTCAAATTCAAAAATCTATTAAATAAAAAACTCCATAACCATATCTTATTTTTTTTTTTTTTAATCTTTATTTATTTGTCTGTGTTGAGTCTTAGTTGTGGCATGTGGGATCTAGTCCCCTGACTAGGGATCGAACCCAGGCCCCCTGCATCGGGAGCTTGGAGTCTTAACCACTGGACTAACAGCAAAATCCCTAACACTCTATTTTCAATGAGCAGCATTAGACTACTTTTTCTTAAAAGACAAAGGCTTAACCTAGAAAAAGAATTCCTAGATATGTCAAAAACTACCTAGATCAACACTGTTGTTCAGTCACCCAGTCATGTCCAATTCTTTGTGACCCCATGGACTGCAGCATGCCAGGCCTCCCTGTCCTTCACCATCTCCTGGAGTTAGCCCAAGTTCACGTTCATTGCACTGGTGATGCCGTCCAGCCATCTCATCCTCTGACGCCCTCTTCTCCTTCTGTCCTCAATCTTTCCCAGCATCAGGGACTTTTCCAGTGAGTCATCTATTTGCATCAGATGACCAAAAACAGTCCTTTCATTGAATGTTCAGGGTTGATTTCTCTTAGGATTGACTGGTTTGATCTCCTTGCTGTCCAAGGAACTCTCAAGAGTCTTCTCTAGCACCACAATTCAAAGGCATCATTTCTTTGGTGTTCTGCATTCTTTACAGTCCTGCTCTCCAACCATATATGACCACTGGAAAAACCATAGCTTTGACTATACGGACCTTTCTGTCAGCAGAGTAATGTCTCTGCTTTTCAACACACTGTCTAGGTTTGTCATCGCTTTCCCGCCAAGAAGCAATCGTCTTCTGATTTCAAGGCTGCAGTCACCTCCCACAGTGATTTTTGAGCCCAAGAAGAGGAAATCTGTCACTACTTCCACCTTTCCCCCTTCTATTTGCCATGCAGCAATGGGGCCAGATGCCATGATCTTAGTTTTTTTTAATATTTAGTCTTAACTGACTCTTTCACTTTCCTCCTTCAGCCTCATCAAGAGGCTCTTTAATTCTTCACTTTCTGTCACTATCAACATTACAATGTTTCAAAATATTTCAATAAATACATCATGAGAGTTTTTCTATATTTAGTTTTCAAAGAAACAATATAAAATCCTTACACAGGCAAATCTAAATACCTGGGCCCAAATCTGAATTTGGTCATGGTTCTACGAGGAGAATATCCTCCTCCCCCTTGGGTATCTTTGAAAACTCATTAATTACCTAACTCATTTATGTATAGAGACGCTTTTCCTCTCTTCTTGTGGACGAAGAGTACCAAAACTGTCATTCAATCTGAATCATACTAACCACCTGGAGAAACATAAAATACTGTCCTAAGAATGGGAAGATCCGTAATGCCTTTGGGTATATCTAAGCAGAGACTCAGGAACTCTGACCACTGGGTTCACATCTTGGCTGTTTTTCTCTCACTTGGTGAACGGGGCAAGTCACAAGTCACTGAACATCAATGGCCCCACCTCACTCTTTCAGTAAAACCAACCAAGAAACATGTACTTCACACAGTCCTGTACAATTTAATTAATGCTTATAAAGTAGTTGGAAATTCTTATCTGAAAGAACCTAGCACAATGCTAAATATTACAATCACAGCCTTCATTTTGGAAGCAACCTCTTTAAACTTACCAGAAGAAAAAAGAGCCTTAAAAGGAACTCAAGCTAACAGATTTTTTCAAAAGGGAAGGAAAGAGAGAGGGGGTTTTTAACATAAATGCTTGCCTATTTTCTTCACAACAATTTGTTTAAGTATTATTGGCTAACATTTGTGCCAAGCACGCTGCTGGCTACATTGAAGATATTTAAATATCTAGTGCCAACAAGCACAGCTGCTGGACTCTCTATGCCCTCCTCTTGTTCACTCTGTGCCAAATTACTCACACAGCAATGAATGATGAGACAGCAGCATAGGAAAATGCCAAGTGTGAGTGAGATTAGTGATAAACCAAAGGATCCCTACAGAGGTCAGTGATTAGCAAGTTCCCAGTTGTAATCACTTTTCTAACTCAGTCTTTATCTCATCATTTTATTCCACCTTAACTCTGCATCAACTTCTAGTGACAGGCATCAAACTATAAGCATCTTCCCAATTAATCCTGCAGAATTGCTACTGTACCAATAAAGGATCTCATTATCCTTGATAAGAACACACTGTCAGACCTGGGCAATTTGAATAGGCTTCAGAAATGACTTTTTGCGACTAAACCCGAGAGAAAGTAGTCTGAGACACAAACATTCACCAGTCCAGCTGTTCTTCCCATGCTCTCCATCCCTCCCCCTAAAATCAGATTCACAAACTAAACAAACGGCAAGGATGAGAAGGTTTCTTACACAAAACAGTTTGCTTTTCAGTCACTGGAAAGCTGGAAGAGAAAATATTAACATGCAGGATTCAATATGAGAGGGTGAGGTAGGTAGGCATAAACTGGGAATGAAGGAACACAGTAGAAAAAGAAAATATATAGATCAATTTTAGTCCTTTATCAAAACTTTCTAGACCATTTCATGGTCCATTTCAGAATCCATATCAAGGTATTCTTTACAGGTAGTTCAAAATCTAAACTCCACTTCTCTCAGAGATGTTACTTAATAATTACCTTTCTAACTTGTATCTGAAAATGTATTCATATCTGTATTGCACTGTTGCTTTTCCTTAGATTCAGATTTTAAGTGTGTTTCCTCATTTCTCCAACCTCATGAAGTTTAAAACTTAGATACAAAGATACTTCATTTTTGTAATAATCCAACAGATTATAGAAACAGGAATTATCTCTTCACCTTTGGCTGCATTTCAGGAGGAAACATGGTAAATATGTATTCTCTAAAAACAATCAAGTAACCATAGTATCCTAATGCCATTTCTTAAATGAAGAAGGATTCAAAATAATTCAATTGATGCTTTGCAACTTTCCAGCCAATTCTACTGAGCTAATCCTTCAATACACCTCAATCTTGTCTACTCCTCTTACTCCAAAAATAAAGGAAAAAAAGAGAATCAGGTAAAAAATCACATCACCAAAAAACTGGGCTGGGGGAAGAAAGAATACAGCATGTTATCAAATTATTTTGGTAATCACATATGTAAACTTCTTGCATACAGAATGATAAACAAAACATTAAGCTCATTATTGTTAATTCCTGTGATCTTCTCACATGTTTCTGTATTCTGACTGGTTAATTTAGACCATGACCTTAACCAGGCAAGGTCAGTGTCTGAGTCTGTTTTTTATGGCACCCAGGGACCAGAAGGCAGATGCCACTTGTTCAGGGAACACTGGTCTGGAATTCAAGACTTGTTTTGTTTGCATGCCAGGAACAGATTCTACTCCAAGGCTCTATCTATGGCATACAGCCATGTGGAGGCAGAGAGACAGTTTAAGAGAACCATCCTCTAAAATAGCAGATAATGAATGTCTGTTAATTAGCTAGTTTCCCTTGACAGCAAGAAATGGAATAAAAAAAGGAACTAGTCAATGGAACTGCTACCATGTAACAACTATCTAGTAAAAAACAGGGTAGTGAAATGAAACTAGCACAGAAATGAGAGCCCGGAGGGTCCTGTCTCTGTGTGAACTAGCAGTGTGACGCATAAATCATTAAATCTCCGCAGGAATCAGTTTCTTTACCTAAAGAAAGGAGTGAGGTGGGACAAGTTTGGACTGGATGATCTCTATTTCAATAGCCTGTGACACTGACATCCTCATCTACTTTGCTATCAATCAGGTACCCTCTTCTGACAGAATGTAAATTTGGGTACTGTTGGCACTAAAAGGAAGACAAGCTGCTAAAAAAATTTAGGGACTTATGTAATAATGATGACATGCAGTTATAAAAATGAAGTATATAGGCAGTTCATCATACCTCTGTTTAGTACACTTTGATGTATTTAAACTGTGAAGTTGGTATTTGACTGTAGGAAACTGAAGTTAATATACTCAGGATTATTAAGACTTCATCCTACTCAGATTAAGAAAAACTAAACGGTAATAAAATTTCTCATTAGGGCTGAACATTCTCCATCTATACACTGCAGGAAGGTAAACACCACAGAAAACGTACAGATACGGAGCAACTGAAAGGTACACCACAGAAAATGTACAGATATGGAGCAACTGAAAGGAGACCATTTTCTTGAAACAGAGAAAGCCTCGGATAAAGCCTTAAATCCCTTTTACGGTCTGCTAAGATTTAAATAAGATTCTTGCTACATTTGGGTAACTATGAGGGCAGAGTATGAAACATTTCAGTTTTCAATGAGTGGCCTCTTGTACTGCAATTTACGACCATCCTACCTTTGTCAAAAGTTTGAAAACAGGTAAAGGCTTGCCTCATATTCTCAACAGGATATAATCCAGAGTTCATTTGTGAGTCAAACAACTCAAAATAAGTTTTTTTCAAACACTCCAGTTCATTATAAATGGCTATACAAATCAATTTAAATTACTCACAGTATGTAAAACATTTGTTGAAGGGAGAAGCGAAGAAATTAAAGAATAAATGAAGTAAGGAAAATAAGTGGGGCTTCCCTGGTAGCTCAGTTGGTAAAGAATCTGCCTGCAGTGCAGGAGACTGACTGCAATGTAGGAGAACTGGGTTTGAACCCTGTGTCAGAAAGATCCCCTGAAGAAGGATCCAGTATTCTTGCCTGGGAAATCTCATGGATGGAGGAGCCTGATGAGCTACAGCCCACAGGGCTACAAAGAGCTGAACATGACTTAGCAACTAAACCACCAAAAGGAAAAAACGTAATAACGAAGAAGAGTAGGTATGGGAAAGTGGCGAAGAACAGAGACTCTGAATGCAGGATAACTAGGTTACTCCAACTCTTACTAACACTGTTACCTAAACTCTCTATCCCTTAGTTGACTCAATGCTGTAATGGGATAATAAAAATTTTATTGAGTTTTTGTGAGGATAAAATGTATTAACATACAATGTGCTTAGAATAGGAAAAACACAGCGCTAATTCAGTATTAGTTACTATTTTAAAGAAAAATATATTGAATAAAAGACCCATAATATTTAGGATATTTATATATGCTAATAGCCTATCCTAAATATCAGTGCTTGAGGAAAAAGTCTTAAACAGAGGTGATAAAGAAGGTAGATTCCTGGGAAATAATTTAAACGGAACTAGTAGAAACTTTTAACGGTTTTCAAAATTCTTTATGCCTTTCATTTCATTCAAAGTCATTAAAAGCTAATGGCTTCACTCTTTCCTTAGCATTAACGAATGGGTAATTCTCTAGCACAATTTGCAGACTGGGTCACAATCAAGTTTCTGTTCAACAACTGAATAAAGAGAATGATCTAGCAAAAACAGCATGCAAGGCGTGAAAAAGGTGATAAAGAGTTTGAAGAGATATGAAAGCATATGAGGACAACCTAAAGTGGATTTTAACAGAATTGTAGATTCTGTAACATAGAGGATACATGGTAGATGTAGTCCTTTACCTGCTTATTCCTTTTTTCTCAGGAGTTGGGGAAAATGGTTATGGGAGATTACCTTGGTTCTAAGACACTGGTTGAACAGAGCTTAGTTGCTGTCTGACGCTCATGCAAGACAGAGAAGCAGACCATCTTTATTAGGTAAAAAGGAAGAATTAGCCTTGTTGCACTGTAAGGAGGTTTACACAGTGTGTAAACAAATGTGATGTTTACTACAAACTGGATTTTAAAAAGGCAGAGGAACCAGAGATCAACTGACAACATTCGTTGCATCATACAGAAAGCAAGGGAATTGCAAAAAAACATCTACTTCTGCTTCCTTTGACTTCATTTAGTCAAAGGCTAAAGTCTTTGACTGTATGGATCACAACAAACTGGAAAAATCTTAAAGAGATGGGAATACCAGACCACCTTACCTGTCTTCTGAGAAACTTGTATGCAGGTCTAGAAGCAACAGTTAGAAATGGACATGGAAAAATAGATTGGTTCAAAATTGGGAAAAGAATACATCAAGGCTATATATTGCCACCCTGCTTATTTAATTTATATGCAGAGCACATCATGTAAAATGCTGGGCTGGATGAAATACAAGCCGAAATCACGATTTCCGGGAGAAAGTTCAACAACCTCAGATATGCAGATGATACCATTCTAATGGCAGAAAATGAAGAGGAACTAAAGAGCTTCTTGATGAGGGGAAAGAGGACAGTCAAAAAGATGGCTTGAAACTCAACATCCAAAAAACTAAGATCATGGTGTCCCGTCCCATCACTTCATGGCAAATAGATGGGGAAACAACGGGAACAGTGAGAGACTTTATTTTCTTGGGTTCCAAAATCACTGCAGCAGGCATAAAATGAAAAGATGTTTCCTCCTTAGAAGAAACTATGACAAACCTAGAGAGCATATTAAAAAGCAGAGACATCACTGCTGACAAAGGACTGTCTAGGCAAAGCTATGGTTTTTCCAGTAGTTAGGTACGGATGTGAGAGCTGGACCATAAAAAGGCCAAAGAACAGAAGCTTTTGAATTGTGGTGTTGGAGAGGATTCTTGAGAGTCTCCTGAACGGAAAGGAGAACCAATGAGTCAATCCTAAAGGACATAAGCCCTAAATATTCACTGGAAGGATTGATGTTGAAGCTGAAGCCACAATATTTTTGGTCACCTGATACAAAGAGATGACTCACTGGAAAAGACCCTGAAGCTGGGAAAGATTGAAGGCAGGAGAAGGGATGAGACTGTTGGATAGCATCACCGACTCAATGGACAAGAGTTTGCGCAAACTCCAAGAGACAATGAAAGACAGGCAGCCTGGCATGCTGCAGTCCATGGGGTTGCAAAGAGTCAGACACAATTTAGCGACTAAACAACAACTACTACTTAAAAGATTTTCATGTAGGGAAGAACCTATTCTTTAAAATATGTGAAAAAATACTAGAAATTAGAGAATAAAAAAGTAGAAAACCTTTTTTCCCATCTTCTTTCTCTGTGTGCTCTGATTATTTACATTTAATGTGATTATTGACATGGCTGGATTTAAAACTACCACTTTTGTTACTGGATGTTTTCTGTTTGTCTCATCTGTTCCTTTTTTTTTTTCAGCCTGCTTTTGTATCAAGTATTCTTTTTCATCTCTATTACTTTTTTTTAAGTGCTCGTTTTCAATTTATAATACATATCTTTTTAAACAAATATTTATTTTTACAATATATAACTGTAGCTAACAGAATCTACTTTCAAGTAATAATGTAATAGTGTAAGAACCCTGTGGCTTCTCAGGTGACTCACTGGTAAAGAATCTACCTGTCAATGTATGAGGTAAGGGTTCGAACCCTGGTATGGGAAGATTCACTGAAGGAGAACATGGCAACCCACTCCAGAATTCTTGCCTAGGAAATGCCATGGACAGAGGAGCCTGGTGGGCTGGTCCACGGGGTCGCAGAGTTGCGTTCAGCTGAGTGACTGAACATGTACACACATACATAAGAACCTAATACAAGCATATTTCCAAAATCCTCCCTCCCATCTTTTGGGTAATTGTTGTTATACCTCTAGCTTTTATATATTTTATATATCCCACATACAGTATTACTATTTTTACTTAGACATATAGTTATTTTATAGTGTGATTAAAAATGAGGGAACACATGCCTTTTGTATTTATTTTTACCATTTTTGGAGTCCTGATTTCTTTGTATATATAGGGGATGGCACACTATAAGCCATGAACCAAAGCTGACCTTCCAGTTTTTCTAAATAAAGTTTTACTGGAATACAGCCATCATCTACAGTGGTTGTGCTACAGAGGCAGAGTTAAATAGCTGTGACAGAGACTGTCTGACCTACAAAGCCTAAAATACATGGTATCTGGCCCTTGACAGAAAAAACTGGTGTAGATCTAAGTATCTGCCTGGTGTCACATTCTCTATGCCTTAAGAACTTTGTTTAACAGTTATTGCAGCATAAATCTGCTGGGAACTGATTCTCTCAGCTTTTCGTGTATCTGTAAAAGATTTTACCTTGTCCTCACTGGAAAAAAAAACAAAAATTCAATGGATATATAATTCTGGGTTGACAGGGTTTATTTTAATACTACAGCGATGTTTTAATCTTCATGCTTGCAATTTTTCTAATGACAAGTCAACTGTAGATTATTTTCATTGCTCTGTACATACATGGTTTTTCTGCCTCTGATTGCCTTCAAGATTTTCTCTTCATTGCTGGTTTTCAGCAGTTGGAATATACCTCTAGAGGTATGTGTCTATTTTGTTTTTTCAAACCCTCTATGATTTTTTTTTCTCTCTCCATCTCCATCCAAGACTTTAGTCATAGACTGACAATGTCCCACAGATCTTTTATCACTTTTTTCTCTTTGTGTTTCAGTTTGGATTTATGTTAACCATACTCAAATGACAGATTTCTTTTGCAACTGTGTTATCTATTGACAGTTCTGAAGGAATTCTTCATCTCTGATATCATGCCTTTTATTTCCAGCATTTCAATTTGATTGTTACTACCTCTACCTGCTAAAAATTTCCCATTACTTTGTACATGTTGTGCACCTTTTCCCATTGGATTCTTTAATATGTTAACCAGAGCTACTGTAAAGCCCTTGTCTGATAGTTCCAATAGCTGAGTCATCTTTAAGTCTTGTTCTATTGATTATTTTACCTCTTGACAGTGTTTTTTTTCCCTTCCTTTTCTTCTTAATGTTCATGTCTCATAATTTTGAGTGAACACAGAATGCCATGTGTAGAAGAGTAGAGACTGAGGTAATAGCATTTAGGCTTGAAAATGAGTGTGCTTATTCCAGAGTAAGGCCTTTAGTGTGAGAAAAACTAGCCAATCTAATCAGAAGGTTAGCTGGGTGTGACAGCTATTGCCACGGTTACCTTCAGTTGACCAGAAATGTCAACTCCCTCCAGCGATTGGCTGCTTCTGTCTAGTACTTGGCATATGGCTGGGCTGCTGTAGGACGTTCCTCAGAGTTAGTTTTCCATTCTCAACTTTGAACAGATCCTATAAATGTGTGCTTCAGAGTGGAACGATCTCTCCACGCTTCTGCCCCTTTTCCAGTAGTAGACTGCTGCTGCTTTTCTATCCTTCATCCTTTCCTGTCTATAAGATCAAAACTCTGCTTTATATCTCAAGTTAACCTTAGGTTGGAATTTTCATCCCTCCCTGATAGGCAGGAGACTTGTACTTAGTATAGTATAGGTTCTTAGGTCTAAGAAGAGATTTTTGTCTTCTCTTGACCACAGCGTGTCTTAGCTTATGTCCTTTGGGCAAAAGGCCTTGCTGCCCCACCCAAAGCAGCTAAGTACCTAGGATCCAGGGAAGTTAGCATGCATTTCTTGCCTTTCCCATAATAATAGCTGATCAGCACCCGTAAGCCTGGACCATCAATAGGAATCTTCAGTCTCTTGCACTAACCCCAATCTTTCTTGTGAGTACTCAGTAGAGGTTTGAGGGGGAAAAGTTTGAGAGTAAGTATGAAGTCCCCCTTTGAACTGTTCTTCTGTTAGATGCCCTCAGTTATTTCAAATTCATATGGTGCCAGCCCTTGGCCTTCTGCTAACAACGGGGCTTCTGTTGAACTTTTGCAGATTCCTCTTTCCCGCTTGTATTGTGATACTTTATCCTCCTCTACTTTGCCATAAGCAATACCAGTTCATGCACACCATTTCTCCTTGAAACTCAGGTCATATGACTGCCATGTAATTTCAGCTTGCTGATGGACTCAAAAAAAGAGTTCTGTACTTTATTAGGTCTTTCCATTTTTTTCTCATTAGCAACAGGGAAAATGGGGGTTTCCCTGGTTGCTCAATGGCAAAGAATTCACCTGCAAATGCAGGAGAAACAGGTTCAATCCCTGATACAGGAAGATCCCACATGCCACGGAGCAACTAAGCTCATGCACCACAACTACTGAGCCTGTGCTCTAAAGCCCACATACCGCAACTACTGCAACTGGCAGGCCCTAGAGCCCATGCTCCTCAACAGGAGAAGCCGCCACAACGAGAAGCCTGTGAGTTGCAACCAGAGAGTAGCTCCCGCTAGGCACAACTAGAGAAAACCTTACACACAGCAAAGAAGATCCAGCACAGCCATAAATAAATAAAATTATTTAAAAAAGAAAAAGTGAAAACGGTATGTGCTGCAGCTCTCTGTACCCTAAATAGAAGCTATATATCCTCTAGCTTCATTGTGGATCGTTTCCAAGTGTGTAAATTCATCAATCCTTTCTTTTTCAATGAATAATCTGTTGTTAATCTCATCCAGTGTATTTTTCATTTCATATATTATATTTTTCATCTCCAGGGTTTTCTTTTACTTTTTTATACCACTTGTTTCTACTTTCCGCATTTGTCTATATTTTTGAATTATGGAGACTATTTACAACAGCTATTTTAATATCTTTGTTTGCTGATGTTCTATTGTTTATACTGATGAGTTTTACTCCTGATTATAGAATTTAGCTTCCTGCTTCTTCTCATGCTTAGCAACTTTTGCTTAGATGTCACACATTTATGAAGTTCACATTTTGGGGTGCTAGATTTTGCTGTATTCCTTTAAACAATGTCAGACTTTGTTCTGGTAAGCAGTTAAGACACACAGAATCAGTCTGATTTTTTTCTAGGGCTGCCTTTAAGCTTTGCTAAAGTAGGTCCAGAACAGCCTTTAGCCCAGGGCTATTTTAGCCTCACCAACACAATACCCTTCTGAGGACTCTACCCAATGACATTTATTAACAGACCTTTCCACTTTGGTTGGCTGGAAGAACTAATTCTAGCTTTGTGCGACTTTCAGGAATTATTCCGCCTACTCCTTTTGTGATTCCTTCCTGGTTTCAAGTTAAGTTTCCTCTCACACATGCACAGAACAGTATTTAGCCAAAAAACCCGAGGAACTTCTCTGCAGATCTCAAGTTCTTTGTACTCCTTCATTTTGCCGTGCAAATTGGACCTACCTAGGCTTCCAGAATCCTGTTCTTTGTCTCAACTCAGTAGCACTATTGGATTCTATCTGATTTCCTCTTCCACCTAATAGGGCCTAGAATCTTCCTCCAGGGAGTAAAATGAGAACTGCAGGACTCACCTTGATTATTTTCCTTCTCTCAGTCACTGCCTATTGTTCAACGTTTGAAAACTAATGGTTTAATGAGAACTACTATGAAATTTTCTGAGCTTTTTATACACTTCTTGGAAATCTTTCACCAGTCCCTCTTCCCAAACCCAAAAAAGGATAAAAAGAAAAAGCATTTATCCCAAGTCTTTCTCTAGCAGAACTACTTTTATATATCAGGAAGGTAATAACACAGCAAAACTTGATTTCCATTAATAATCAACATTCTGACCAAAGAAACTACCCAAAGGAGTTCATATGATAAAAGATAACATAATAGATTCCAAATTTGTTACAATATTTACATTTTGAATATCCTAAGTTAACTATATCCAGTTCACCTAAACTATACCATAATAGAAACTGGGTTTGATAGACTCTTGGAAAATCTAAACTACTTCTGTTTTTATGACACTGTAAAGAAGTTCTCTAATTTCTAACCTCGGATTTTTTTTCTAAAATACTTTTTTTTTAAACTTTTATTTATTTATTCATTTATTTTTATTAGTTGGAGGCTAATTACTTTGTAAAGTAGTAATTACTGTAGTATTGTAGTGGTTTTTGCCATACACTGACATGAATCAGTCATGGATTTACATGTATTCCCCATCCCAAACCCCTGTCCTGCCTCCCTCCCCATCTGATCCCTCTGGGTCTTCCCAGTGCACCAACCCTGAGCACTTGTCTCATGCATCCAACCTGGGCTGGTGATCTGTTTCACCCTTGATAGTATACTTGTTTCAATGCTATTCTCTCAGAACATCCCACCCTCACCTTCTGCCACCGAGTCCAGAAGTCTGTTCTGTACTTCTGTGTCTCTTTTTCTGTTTTGCATATAGGGTTATTGTTACCATCTTTTTAAATTCCATATATATGTGTTAGTATACTGTATTGGTCTTTATCTTTCTGGCTTACTTCACTCTGTATGATGGGCTCCAGTTTCATCCATCTCATTAGAACTGATTCAAATGAATTCTTTTTAATGGCTGAGTAATATTCCATGGTGTATATGTACCACAGCTTCCTTATTCATTCGTCTGCTGATGGGCATCTAGGTTGCTTCCATGTCCTGGCTATTATAAATAGTGCTGTGATGAACACTGGGGTGCACGTGTCTCTTTCAGATCTGGTTTCCTCGGTGTGTATGCCCAGAAGTGGGATTGCTGGGTCATATGGCAGTTCTATTTCCAGTTTTTTAAGGAATCTCCACACTGTTCTCCATAGCGGCTGTACTAGTTTGCATTCCCACCAACAGTGTAAGAGGGTTCCCTTTTCTCCACACCCTCTCCAGCATTTATTGCTTGTAGACTTTTGGATAGCAGCCATCCTGACTGGCGTGTAATGGTACCTCGTTGTAATTTTGATTTGCATTTCTCTGATAATGAATGATGTCGAGCATCTTTTCATGTGTTTGTTAGCCATCTGTATGTCTTCTTTGGAGAAATGTCTGTTTAGTTCTTTGGTCCATTTTTTGATTGGGTCATTTATTTTTCTGGAATTGAGCTGCAGGAGTTGCTTGTGTATTTTTGAGATTAATCCTTTTGTCTGTTGCTTCGTTTACTATTATTTTCTCCCATTCTGAGGGTTGTCTTTTCACCTTGCTTATAGTTTCGTTTGTTGTGCAAAAAGCTTTTAAGTTTAATTAGGTCCCATTTGTTTAGTTTTGCTTTTATTTCCAATATTCTGGGAGGTTGGTCATAGAGGATCTTGCTGTGATTTATGTCGGAGAGTGTTTTGCCTATGTTCTCCTCTAGGAGTTCTATAGTTTCTGGTCTTAAATTTAGATCTTTAATCCATCTTGAGTTTATTTTTGTGTATGGTGTTAGAAGGTGTTCTAGTGCGATGGCTGGGTATGGGCCCAACGCTCCAGCGTCATCCATTTTCAGGGCTAGTTGATTTGGCAGGTGAGATGTTACACACTCCTTAGTGGATTCCGACTTCCATGGCCACCGTCCTGCTTCTAAAATACTTTGAATTCTACCAACTCTTGCTATTTAAATCTGGAACAAACTGCTCTAAGAATATGATCTCCTGTACTAACTACACATACTGTTATTGCTAAAAGGTTAAAAAGCTGGCAATTTTCCAGTTCTTTCTCATTAGTTCAAGTTATGGAATACAATGTTCGGTTCATAGTTTATCCTATATTTTCTTTTGGCGTGTCAACTATTTCTCTAAATTTAGTCTCAGGTATCTTGTTGTATAGGCCTTCAATTCTCTGTCCTATGTATGTACTTTGACATATACACACAACACCACACATACATACACACATGCTCCAGACAGCATACAGGCATTAAATATGTTTGTGAAAACTGCTGTTATTAAACTATATTCTGGACCAGCAAAGTAGCACAGAGGGAGCATGCTGGGTCCATAAACTATATTGTTACAGATTGTTTCTTAACCTCTTAAGCTAAATCATATCTATATTTATTTTGATACTTTTCTGAATAGCTCCTTTCCTACATCAGATTATATTCAACAATAAAAAACAGTGATTTTACTGAAATATTTTGAAAACCAATACTAAGTAACGGTAACACTCACACTTAAAATTATTATTTTGAAACAATCCTCTTCTGAGAGATTCCTAAATCCTGGCAACTTGAACTTTGATTTAGGGCTCTAATCCTGGACCTGTCTCATGTTAGAAAACTGGTCATATGTTCTAGTTAATCACATTGTTTTAAAGTCCATTTGACATTGTTTTTCTTTTCAACTTTTCCATAAACTTGTATTTTGTTATTTCCCTTAAACAGTCTAAGCTAAATCCTACTGAGAGTTGCTGGACTCGTTAGCCTCTCTGCATGAAATGCGTGTGTGCAACAGCACTCATGCCTCTGCTCAAGGGTTACCTCCTCAGAGGAGCCTTCCCTGACTACCCTATCTAAAACAGTCCACTCTAACTCTTCTTTCTCTATTTTTAATTAAGTCATAAGATATGTCTTCTTCTCCCTGAAGAGGTACAATAACTTAGCTGGTAACCATTACAACTCACATTTTCCCCTTTTCTTAATATAAGTTTAGAAACTGCTTTAATTTACATTGCTAGTTTATCCACATTTTATTATTTCTCAAATATATTTTGCAGCATCATATTTGCCATAATTGAAATTTAAAATTTCTTTGCATTTTCTGTTCCTCTGATGTCTCTACAACTTTATAAAGTATGTCTAAGGATTTATGAGATCTTCATGTTTTAAAAACAATTTTATACTGTCTGTTTCTCAGGCAATACAAGTATCTTAACTATTTCAAGGAAGAGTTTCTCAATCTGAATTAACCACTTTTTTTCCTAGTACAAAATGCTTTAAAATATTCTGAACAGACAATTACAGCAGGTAAGTAGAATGAATGGAAAACAAATCATTCATGGATCAGAAATAACTGTTTAATAAGATGTAAGTTTAGAGTTCCTAATAGATATATTAAGATCAAGGAAGAAGTATAAAACAGCTCCTAAAAGGCTGGGTAACTATCATATTGATGTTAAACAAATACAATGCTCCATGGAATTCAGCTTTCTAGCAGCAAATAATAAGCTTAATAAGTAAATATACAGTTAAATTCTTAGTACTGAGAATAGATATGATCCAGAAACCATAGGATTTATTCCATATTCACTTCAACTTTTCTGGATTACATTCAGCCTATGTCTATTTTAGGAACTGCTTTGGAAGGTCCTTATGTTTTATGCAAGGAACTGCTATTTTCCCAGATGAATAGAATATCCATTCTCTGACTCCAAGTTTCCATGACAATAAAAACAAAACATTCATCAGCACCAACTTGGTATTTGATGGCAAATGCAGCTGCAGCTTATAACAGTTCAATCTTTATCCCAACTCTTTTCTGTAGAACAGAGACACTATATTTCTCCAAAGGAACTGAATTGTTTTCACAGTGATTCTCCTCCTACCACTAGAGCTAAACACTAACAACCACATGTGCTACACAATCTCCAATCTTAAAATCAACCACCCTTCTCAAACACATGCCAATACAATGAAAAGTTTCTGAATTTTGCTAACAGCACATTTGATTTGTGAATTCTGAAAGATTAGTTGGTTTACATATTACAGATTTAGAGGAACATAAAAGTTTAAGCTTTCACTGGGAGAGACAGTCACAGTAAACAAAAAGCTGTTAAACTCAATCACATTATGGTAAAACAGTGCCCCCTTGTGTCTTGGTGTTTCTACCTTGTCTAAATTCAACATTCATTTCCCTACAGTTCTATGGTATGGGTTTATATAATTTTTATATCCCAGAAATAAAAAGGACTTAATAACTAGCAGTTACCCTAAAACAAAAATTCTAATTGATTATAAATATATTGGCTATTAAATACCAGTGATTTTTAACATTATAATCTGCAATATGAAGAAAATGTAATGACTTCAGACTGATTCAGTAGTTATTTTTATTTTAAATTTCATATTTAATTTACTGTTAGAGAGGCTGATGAAGTTTTTAAAATGAAAAGAAAAACTCACCCCCATTAGTTACATTTTCCTCTGATAATGGTTCTCCTATGTAACCACTTTATACTAGCATCAGTTACCTTCATTATTATTTTGGGACAACTAGTGAGTTCCAAGCTTTACTCAGGTATCAAACAGTTTTAACTAAATGGAGGAAATACGCAATTTTAAAAAGTATCTGTAATGACAATGTGAACAATTCTTATATATTTTAGAAATGCAGCATGTAGAAAAACATCCATGTTTCATCTTTAATGCACTCAAAATGTAATACGCATACTAGAAGCTTGGGCGAGTTTATTAAGAAATCAAACCTCAGGTCCCATCGTGGATGATATGAATCTGAACTTGCGCTTTAGTGAGATCTCCAAATTTAACACTTGACACAGCTCTAAATTCTCTGCCCTCCTACCCCCAACTATTATGGGAGGGGAGTGAGAGGAGGGGAAACTGACTGACTGTTTAGGTATGGGAGATAGCTTTTAAGACCAGGTGGATTCTAAGGGAGGAAAAGAACGAGAAATAGCTTTGGGAAGGCAATCCTGAATATATAACCCAAGCCAGGTTGCCGGCTTTACCGAACTGATCCCTACCTACAACTCTGTTTTTCCATTTTCTCAATTACCCAAAAAACAAACAAACAACTAAAACTCTGCCAATTAAGAGTTCAATTTGGCCGATAAGAGCTTATAAAAGTGCAAATAATCAGGTCAGAATAAAGTCCATCACTCAATATCAATGATGCCTAGCAATTTTTTACATATCACAATCTACATTTACCATACATTATCTCATTTGACATCACCACAGCTCCAACAAGCAAGTGCTATTACTCCCATTTTATAAATAAGGTGACTAAGAATCACCGACATCAGCTAAATTACCTAAAGGTCACACAACTAGTGAAAAGTGAGCAGACTGCTAAAATACAGGTCCTGAATCCAAGCCTTACGCTCTTTGAATTGTACCGTGCTACCACTACTCATTAATAGGAATGAGTATCTTTATGGGTTTCCCTCGTAGCTCAGTTGGTAAAGAATCTGCCTGCAGTGCAGGAGACCAGGGTTCAATTCCTGGGTCGGGAAGATCCCCTGGAGAAGGAAATGGCAACCCACTCCAGTATTCTTGCCTGGAGAATCCCATGGACAAAGGAGTCTGGCGGGCTACAGCCCATGGGGTCGCAAGAGTTGGACACAACTTAGTGACTAAACCACCACCACCTCTTAACAGTAGCTGAGGTCAGTATATTGGGATCTGGTAAAACACTGGAGAAAAAAGACAATTCTAGACAGCACTCTGGGGAAGACTGTCACAGTTGAAGACTAAAGTTGTTGTTCAGTTGCTAAGTCGTGTCCCACTCTTTGCAACACCATGGACTGTAGCACGCCAAGCTTCCCTGTCCTTCTGGGAAAGACATCTTCCAGAGTTTGCTCAAACTCATGTCTATTGAGTTGGTGGTGCTATCTAATCATCTCGTCTGCCACCCCCTTCTCCTCCTGCCCTCACCATTTCCCACCATTAGGGTCTTTTCCAGTGCTCAAACTCATGTCTATTGAGTCGGTGGTGCTATCTAATCATCTCGTCTGCCACCCCCTTCTCCTCCTGCCCTCACCATTTCCCACCATTAGGGTCTTTTCCAGTGAGTCAGTTCCTCGCATCAGGTGGCCAAAGTATTGGAGCTTCAGCATCAATCTTTACAGTGAAAATTCAAGGTTTGTTTTCTTTAGGACTGACTGGTTTGATCTCTCTGTAGTCCACAGGACTCTCAAGAATCTTCTCCAGCACCACAAAAGCATCAATTCTTCAGCCCTCAGCCTTCTTTATGGTCCAGCTCTCACATGCATACATGACTACTAGAAAAACCATAGCTTTGACTATGTAAGACCTTTGTTGGGAAGGTGATATCTGTTTTTTCATACACTGTCCAGATCTGTCATGGTTTGCCTTCCAAGGAGCAAGTGTCTTTTAATTTCATGGCTGCAGTCACCATCCACAGTGATTTTGTAGCCCCCCAAAATAAAATCTGTCACTGTTCCACTTTTCACCTTCTGATTGCCATGAAGTGATGGAACTGGATGCCAGGATCTTAGTTTTTTGAATGCTGCGTTTCAAGCCAGCTTTTTCACTCTCCTCTTTCACCCTCATCAAGAGGCTCTTTAGTTCCTCTTTACCTTCTGCCGTTAGAGTGGTATCATCTGATTATCTAAGGTTGTTGATATTTTCCCAGGAAATCTCGATTCCAGCTTGTGATTCATCCAGCCCAGGGTTTCCCATGAGGTACTCCATATAGAATTTAAATAAGCAGGGCGATAATATACAAACAGCCTAGTCACACTCTTTTTCCTATTTGGAACCAGTCAGTTATTCCACGTTCAGTTCTAACTGTTGCTTCTTGACCAGAATTTGATCTTACTAGTATTAAGTATCATCTGTTTATTTTTCTGTTCATTTTAAGAGTGAACAAATTCCAAATTTCTTAAGATGTGCCTCATATCCATCACTTTCTTTCCACCCTCCTCAAGCACTACCATCTCATTTCAGGCTTCTGCAGATGAACAACTTAGGAAATGACACCAACAACTCCCAACTGATACTTCTGCTTTTGTATCTATTTGCTTTCATCTATCTGCACATTGTTGATAAACTCAAATTTCAAGAGCACTTTCATCATTACATCCCAATATATGGAATACAAAATCCATTTCTAAAAATTTTGACATTCCAAGTTCTCCACATTCCAATCTAAACTTTTTGTTGTTTTAATTTTGGAAAAAGTCCAAAGCATACAAAAAGCTGCAAGTCCAGTAAAAGGAATTTTTCTCCCCTTGAACCATTCTTACAATAAGTCACACACATGCTGCCCCACCATCCCCCAATACTATAGGATGTCCTACTGTGTACTGTGCAAGTAGTCACAATACAACCATCAAAATAATGAAATTAATATTTATACACAGACATGAAATAACAGACTGGTTCCAAATTGGGGAAGGAGTATGTCAAGGCTGTATATTGTCACCCAGCTCATTTTAACTTATATGTAGAGTACATCATAAGAAATGCTGGGCTGGAGGAAGCACAGGATGGAATCAAGATTGCTGGGAGAAACATCAATAACCTCAGAAATACAGATGACACCATCCTTATGGCAGAAAGTGAAGAAGAACTAAAGAGCCTCTTGATGAAAGTTAAAGAGGAGTATGAAAAAGTTCACTTAAAACTCAACATTCAGGAAACTAAGACGATGGCATCCAGTCCCATCACTTCATGGCAAACAGATGGGGAAACAATGGCAACAGTGAAAGACTTTATTTCTGGGGGCTTCAAAATCACTGCAGATGGTGACTGCAGCCATGAAATTAAAAGACGCTTACTTCTTGGAAGAAAAGCTATGACCAACCGAGATAGCATATTAAAAAGCAGAGACATTACTTTGTCAACAAAGGTCCATCTAGTCAAGGCTATGGTTTTTCCAGTAGTCACATGTGTGTACGTGAGAGTTGGACTATAAGGAAAGCTGAGTGCCGAAGAATTGATGCTTTTGAACTGTGGTGTTGGAGAAGACTCTTGAGAGTCCCTTGGACTGCAAGGAGATCCGACCGGTCCATCCCAAAGGAAATCAGTCCTGAATATTCACTGGAAGGACTGATGTTGAAGCTGAAACTCCAATACTTTGGCCACCTGATGCGAAGAACTAACTCATTGGAAAAGACCCTGATGCTGGAAAAGATTGAAGGAGAAAGGAGAAGGGGACGACAGAGGATGAGATGGTTGGATGGCATCACCAACTCAATGGACATGAGTTTGAGTATGCTCAGGGAGTTGGTGATGGAAGCCTGGCTTGCTACAGTCTATGGGGTCGCAAAGAGTCAAATACGACTGAGCGACTGAACTGAACTGAAAGATCTGAATAACACCTTAGCAAAAAGATCAAGTTCAGAATCATGACTGCCTTTAGTTGTCTTAGCTGTCTTAGCTGTCTTAACTTTCACTTTCATGTTCCTGATATTACAGGCCAGAATGTCCCTCATTCTGAATTAGTTTTGCCTGATGTTTCCTCAAGATGAGATTCAGTTTTGTCAGGAATATCACAGACGTGATGCTGTGTTCTTCCCAATGCATCTTGTTAGGTGAAATTTGAATTGAACTATCCTGTTACTGATCTTCATTTTGTTTCATTAAGGTGGTGTCTACTAAGGTTTCTCAACTAAAAATCTACTTTTTCCCATTGTAATTAATAAGTTTTTGTGGGCTGGCAACCCACTCCAGTATCCCTGCCTGGAAAATCTCATGGACAGAGGAGCCTGGTGGGCTACAGTCCATGGGGCTGCAAAGAGTCGGGTACGATTGAGCAACTAACAATTACTTACTTAAAAACTATGTAAAAATTGGTGTTCTTTGCAAAGTCTTCAAGTTTTTGTATCAGCACAAACTTATGGTTTTCAATTTTATTCAATGACTTATAATCCATTACTATCATTATTTATTTTGTTGTTCAAAATGTCCAGGTTTGGCCAGAGGGGGCTCTTGGAGCTGGCTTCTGTGCCCCTCTGCAAGTCCCCATTGTTCCTTTCAGTGCAACAAGACGCTCCAGGCTCATCCTGTGCTCTCCCTGCTCTATCCCTATGATCAGATGTTTCTCTGAGAAGCCCTGGTTTCTTTGATCGAGAACAGCATCCTGAAACCAAGTTCTAGACACATGGGATATTCATTGCTTCCAGGGTTTTGCTACTTGTAGACTAAGTGGAGAGAGCTGAGGGAATATATTTATACACACACACACATATATACAACACATATTTCTATTTTTCTACCTCTTATGACATATACTGAAAATTATATGATCTCACACCGACATCTCCAAATCCCATTTAATACCTGTATTTAATCAATTTCCAGTTGCTGCTGCAGCATCCTCTACCCTTTTGTATGAATGCCCTCCTGCACATGTAAGTTCTTAACCATTCTTCCTCTTATTTGCTGTGACTTCTGGCTTCCCAAGTGGCCACTGCCCACAACCAAGCAGGGTCACGCCTGTGTCTTCCCTTTTTCAAGGTGTTAAATACCCCAACTACTCCCCTCGTTTTTGCCTCTTTCCTTTATGATTTTCAACCAAGAGTTTCTAAATCTTTTTCTGCAACCTACCAATCTTCTTATTCCAATGTAGATGTATCTACGTTGATTAGTTTCTGATACTTAAATGTATAATTATATGTCCCTTCTAGTATAAGAAGAAAGGTGGTTCTTTCCTAGGTTGTAAATATTTCAGATAAATAAACAACTGTGCTTCTAATAAAACAACTATTAAATAAATGACAGTCTCTAAGAAACAGGAGTGAGATGGGTAGTTAATCCCTGCCTTTACCACTTTAGGTGAAGAGTGTTCTCTTTTCTCTACATCCAGAGAAAACAAAGCAATTTCTGAATTCACAGGGAAAAAAACCACAACAAAACAAAACTGCAAGCAATCTGAAACTTGTCCACAGCAGTCACTGGGACAGTAAAGACATCTGAAATCACGGGATTTCAGTGGAGAAGAATTTGTGGAGTAAAAGAGGTGATTTTTTTTTCTTTTTTAATGTATATTTTGTGCTAGTCACTCAGTCACGTCCCACTCTTTAAGACCCCATGGACTACAGCCCACGAGGCTCCTCTGTCCATGGAATTCTCCAGGCAAGAATACTGAGAGTGGGTAGCCATTTCCTTTTTCAGGGAATCTTCCTGACCCAGGAATCAAATCCAAGTCTCCTGCATTGCAGGCACACTCTGTACAGTCTAAGACACCAGGAAATCCCATAGAAAAGGTGAACATTTGCTTTAAATATCCGAAGGGCTGCCACAGTTTGTGTGATCTCAAGAACATATCTAAGGCCCAAATAAAAATTCCAGGGAGACAGGTTTTGTTTTTTAGTCATGTCATAAACCAGTCAGTTCTTTCTATCAGATATCCAAAGATTAGACAGCTACCTCGGGGGAGAGTAAGGACTACATTATTGAAGGCAGTCAACACACAGGCTAAGCGACATCTTGATGTATGTGTCAGGCACACAAAAGAGTAAAAGGGGGGTACTGGACTTGGAGTCAGAAGACACAGTATGCTGGTTAAAAGCACTAGGGAGTCAAACAGACCTGGGTTTTCAGTGCAGTGTTAATCCTGGGCAACTTAATTACATCAGTTTTCTTACATGTAAAATGAAAACGATCATGTTTATCAAAAAGAAATGTTGTGTGAACTTAGTACACTAATATACACAAAAGGCTTAGCTTAGTGTGTCAAAAATGAATGCTTAACAAATGTTTTCTTTTATAATTAGGTATACTTTGTAGTCAACGAACCCTAAGTTATGGAAGGCTTTATGACTAGGCATTAACTCTATGAATGCAGCAACTTTATCAGTCTTGTTCCTTTTGTTTCCCCAGTCTTTAGCACAATGCCTGGCATTGTGCACATGATCTATAAATATTTGTTGAATAAAAGGAGATTAAAATACTAATGGATTGTCGGATAAAGAACCTTTGAAAGTTCCTTCCAATGCTGATACTCTATGACCCAGCAATATGATATTAGTAAAAGAATATCCTTACATTAATATCTATAATCCTTGGCAACCTTCTCTTTTGTCTCTCTAGAATGATCAATAAAACAATTCAATGAATACCATTTATCAGCCAAACACATTTACCTACAACCTAGTTGATCAAAGAAGACAAACATATGGCAAAATATGTTTAACACTGGACTATATGCTTCATGAAACAGGGCCACAGAGTTTTGCTCACTTCTATTTTTTCACAGGACTTAGCACTGTTGATTGAATTAACTTCAAAAAAGGAATTGTAAAAGAGAGCTGGGTAGATGAGGCCTGTTACACAATGTATCAGAGAACAGGTAGAAAAGAACTGGGAAGAGTAGAAAAGTAGAGGGGGCGAGAGGAGGAAAGCGATGTATGTATAAGGAAGACTCGTGAAACCAATTACAAAAGAGGAAATAAACTATGTCTAAGTGGCTTTGCCTATTTAAAAGAAAGACAAAATGCTAGGATCTAGTGAAAAAGAGCATTGCGTATATTCAACAAACATCCACTGAGGACTCAACACATATACCTCAGGCACTGGGTTCTCTCTAATATCTGTGTTTAGGGAGAAAATGATGAACAATTTTATGTGAATCAGATGTATCAACAACACGTGTATCTGAAAATCATACAAAACACTCATACTTTTGGAACAAGCAATTTCTTAATATTAAAAATTTACGCTAAGGAAATAACCAAGTTAGGACAAAATTTTACAAATAAAAGATGTTCAATACAAAATTGTTATAATTTAAATGGCTCCAAACAGTGAGAAATGGAGAAAGTTATACCACATGATATACTACATAGTAAATTATCAGAGAATCCTTCAAAATCATGTTTATGGGAAGTATTTATCATATAATATTAAGTGAAAAAGCCCAACACAAGATTGAATTAGCTAAATCCTCTTCTCTGAAAAAGTATGCTAAGGAAAAAGACTAGAAAGAAATAAATTGGATAAATAAACTCTCCAGATTAACCAATGCCCTTATACTCTCTTTAGAATACATAGTGCTTGATCTCTACAGCATACTGAATGTCATGGTTGACAGGCTGTTCTCTTAATACCCTCACGTTTCTACTCTCACCAGTTGAATTTTATGCTTACCAAGAGACAGTTTTAAGTCTTCTCCAAAATTCTCCAAGCCAGGCTTCAGCAATACGTGAACCGTGAACTTCCAAATGTTCAAGTTGGTTTTAGAAAAGGCAGAGGAACCAGAGATCAAATTGCCAATGTCCGCTGGATCATTGAAAAGGCAAGAGAAATCTAGAAAAACATCTCTTTCTGCTTTATTGACTATGCCAAAGTCTTTCACTGTGTGGATCACAATAGACTGTGGAAAATTCTGAAAGAGATGGGAATACCAGACCACCTGACTTGCCTCTTGAGAAACCTGTATGCAGGTCAGGAAGCAACAGTTAGAACTGGACATGGAACAACAGACTGGTTGCAAATAGGAAAAGGAGTGTGTCAAGGCTGTAAATTGTCACCCTGCTTATTTAACTTCTATGCAGAGTACATCATGAGAAACACTGGGCTGGAGGAAGCACAAGCTGGAATCAAGATTGCCGGGAGAAATATCAATAACCTCAGATATGCAGAAGACATCACCCTTATGGCAGAAACTGAAGACGAACTAGAGAGTCTCTTGATGAAAGTGAAAGAGAAGAGTGAAAAAGTTGGCTTAAAGCTTAACATTCAGAAAACTAAGATCATGGCATCCAGTCCCATTACTTCATGGCAAATAGATGGGGAAACAGTGGCTGACTTTATTTTTGGGGGCTCCAAAATCACTGCAAATGGTGATTGCAGCCATGAAACTAAAAGATGCTTACTCCTCAGAAGGAAAGTTATGACCAACCTGGATAGCATATTTAAAAGCAGAGACATTACTTTGCCAACAAAGGTCCATCTACTCAAGGCTATGATTTTTCCAGTAGTCATGTATGGATGTGAGAGTAGGACTATAAGGAAAGCTGAGCACCGAAGAGTTGATGCTTTTGAACTGTGATGCTGGAGAAGACTCTTGAGAGTCCCCTGGACTGCAAGGAGATCCAACCAGTCCATCCTAAAGGAGATCAGTCCTGGGTGTTCATTGGAAGGACTGATGTTGAAGCTGAAACTCCAATACTTTGGCCACCTGATGCAAAGAGCTGACTCATTTGAAAAGACCCTGATACTGGGAAGAATTGAGGGCAGGAGGAGAAGGGGACGACAGATGGTTGGATGGCATCACCGACTCAATGGACATGGGTTTCGGTGTACTCCAGGAGTTGGTGATGGACATGGAGGCCTGGCATGCTGCGGTTCATGGAGTCACAGAGTCGGACACGACTGAGTGACTGAACTGAACTGAAACTTTTTTTATTAGAATCGTACTTTTTTGGAGAAGGAAATGGAAACCCACTCCAGTATTCTTGCCTGGAGAATCCCAAGGATGGAGGAGCCTGGTGGGCCGCCATCTATGGGGTCACACAGAGTCGGACGACTGAAGCGACTTAGCTGTAGCAGCAGCAGTGCCACAAAGTGAAAATAAAGGTCACTAATTACAAACCATGAAAGGGTTCCATTTCCACTTAGACCAAGATCATACACGTTATGTCTGAACTTTTTTTATTTTTGTCTTCATTCATATCTTGGTAGTTTTCCTTGCTTTCCAATAAAGTTTTTCTATGAGGACTATTATAAAAAAATAAAAATAAAAAAAAGTAAAATCGTACTTTTTGTTGTAATTCTATAACTAGATGAAATCTATAAACTGACAAAATGAAAATGCAAAAAGAAAGGTAGTTATTTCTGTCAAAATGTGATCAATGTGTGAGGAGGTTCAATGTGTGAGGAAGCTGCCCCTAAATCATCATCCAATGATTTACAGTAGCTAGACAACTGCAAAAGATGGGAGTGGTGACCAAATCCATAAAAATCTAAAGGAATACACACAACTGCTCCAAAAATATTTTATTTTTACCATAACTTTGTACATTATTTTTCCTGCTAAAAGTATATTTGCAATTCACCACCTGTGATTTTCATTTGGTGAACTACAGGAGGGTTTTAAACAAGAAAAGTAATCTAAAACCCAATAAAATTGTCCCATCCATTAAAGACAGACCTCGTTATTACTTCAGAAAACTGGTGACTGAACATACATTGATATAGTTCATCCCTGTTTCATTAAAATGTTTGAGTGTTTTCACTTGTGGTAAAATATATACAACATAATATTTATCAACTTAACAATTTTAAGTGTACAGTTGAGTAGTGTTAAGTATATTTACACTGTACAACTATTATCCAAAATTCTTTTCATTTTATAAAACTAAAATTCCATAAGCATTAAGTAATTCTCCATTCTCTCCTCCTCTCAGCCCCTAGTAACAATCATTCTATTTTCTATCTCTCTGAATTTGACTACTCAAGATACATCATATAAGTGGAATTATACAGTAGTTTGTATTTTGTCTTTTAACTTCACTTAGCATAATGTCCCCAAGGTTCACCAATGGGCATGTGTCAGAATTTCTTTTCTTTTTGAGGCTGGATAATGTATCATTGTATGTTTATATCACATTTTGTAATCTGCTGATGGGCACATGAATTGCTTCCACCTTGTGACTATTTTGACTAATACATCTATGAACATGGGTGTACAAATATCTGAGATTCTTTTAACTTGGGAGGAGTGTATATCAAGAAGTGGGGCTACTGGCTTGTTTTAAATTTTTTGAGAAATAAATTTTTAGTTAAAAAGAATAACTTTCAAATTCCTATGGGAAAGAGAATTTCTACTATACTCCAACTGTTAATGTTAACACTGAATGAATGATGGGATTATGAGTGAATGAAGTTTACTGTCTTCCTTTTAGCTTATTATAATTTCCAAATTTTTTAAAGTGAGCATTGTTACGGTACTCATCTAACTTCTCAAGGTGATGGTATAAGGAGGGGGAGCTTTGGGAGGTGACTGGGTCATGAGAGCAGAGTTCTCATAAATGAGATCAGTGCCCTTATAAAGAGGCTTGACATGTGAGGATACAATGAGAAGTCTGTAACCCAGAAGTGGCCCTCATAGACCAAACTGGGACTTTCATGTCCCAGCCTCTGCAGCTGGGAGAAACAAATGTTTGTTGTTCACAAGGCACCTACTCTGTGGTAATTTGTTACAGCAGCTCAAGTGGACTAAGACAGTAAGTGTACCTTTCTCTATGAGCATGGCCAAAGCTGTAACTTACTTCTTTAGAATCTACTTTTCAGTCACTACTAACACCCTAAAACTATGTGGGGGCATATTAAAGACAGACAGTTGCAATCATGTTACACTTAATAAGATTTCAAAAATCATCCATATGATAGGATATGAGGCCTTTACTTTTGAAATTTAGCGCATGTAATTAACTAAAACCCATAAATGGTTTATCAAAGATCATCATTTCATGTGGTACATAAGAATAAGAAATCTGAGAGCAGAAAGGAAGTAATTACCAAAGGAAAGAGAATACCGAAACAAGAGAAAAAACTACTGGGAGAGAGGGATAGCTAGAGAGCAATGGGGAGAGGAGACAAATAGAAAGACAGATTAAAATGTGGAGAAAGAAACTAATTTGAGTTTGGGTGATCAAAACACAATCTAAGCTAAAGGACCTCTCAAGGTCTTTTAAAAAATTATAACTTAAATTTGAACTCAGGCTTTCAATTAAAATGAGTTAAATGACTTCAGCTGTGAGTTAATACAATCATAAATTCACTTACTCAAATCTTCAGAATTTCAGAAATATTAGAATACTCTAAATAGAAAACTTTGATCATTTAATAATGGAACAATTCTCAGTAATGTAATGTATCAACTGGTAATGTGCACCTGAAAAAGAAACTATTTTAACAACTTCCAATTTATTTATGTATAGAGGCACATTTCATTTTACTGTGCTTTACTTTATTGCACTTTGTAGACATTGTACTTTTTTGCAAATTGAAGGTTTGCTATGATGCTATGTTGAGCAAGTCTAAGGGCACCATTTTTCCAACACCATTTGCTCACTTCATGTCTCTATGCCATATTTTGGTAATTCTTGCAATATTTCAAACTTTTTCATTATTATTCTATTTGTTAGGGTGATCTGTGAACTTTGATGCTACTCACTGTGATTGTTACAGGGCACCATGAACTGTGCCCATGTAAGACAACATCTATAAACATTATGCGTTTATTGACCTGCCATTCTCCATCTCTCTCCTTCTCCTTGGGCCTTCCTACTCCCTACCCCCTGACACACAAAAATGCTGAAATTAGGCCAATTGATAAGTCTACAATGGCTTCTAAGTGTTCAAGTGAATGAAAGAGCTGCAAGTCTCTCACTTTAAATCAAAGGCTAGAAATGATTTAAGCTGTGATGAAGGTATGCTAAAAGCTGAGACAGGTTGAAAGGTAGGCCTCTTGTGCCAAACAGTTAGCCAAGTTCTGAAAGCAAAAGAAAAGTTCTTGAAGAAAATTAAAAGTGCTACTCCAGTGAACACACAAATGATAAGCTAAATAGCCTTACTGCTGATATGGAGAAAGTTTTAATAGTCTGGGGAGAAGATCAAACCAGCCACAATATTCCCTTAAGCCAAAGCCAAATCCAGAGCAAGGCTCTAACTATCTTCACCTGTATGAAGGTTGGGATAGAGAGAGGTAAAGAAGCTCCAGAAGAAAAGTTTGAAGCTACTAGCAGAGGCTGGATCATGAGGTTTCAGGAAGTGCTGATGTAAAAGCTGTAGCAAGTTATCCAGAAGATCATTAAAAGATAAACTACACTAAATGGATTTTCAATGTAGCTCTTTCATGGCTAGAGAGGAGAAGTTAATGGCTAGTTTCAAAGCTTTGAAGGACAGTCTGACCCTCTTATCAGGGGTTACTGTAGTTGGCAATTTGAAGCTGAAGTCAGTGGTCACTGAGCAGTTGCCCAATCCTAGGACACTTGAGAATTTATACTGCCTGTACTCTATGTGTTCCCTTGGTACTCTATAAACGAAACAACAAAGCCTAGATAAGCCCACTGCTGAGACCTGCTGCTCAGAAAAGAATTCCTTTCGAAGTATTACTGCTCATTGACAATGTACACACGGTCATCCAAGAGTTTTAATGGAGATATACAAGATTCACATCATATACAAGTTTAACAGAGATATACATGCCTGCTAATAACACAACATCCATTCTGCAATTCATGGATCAAGGAGAAAATTGGACTTCTGAGTCTTCTTCTTTAAGAAATACATTTTTATAAGATTACAGTTGCCATATATAGTGATTTAGCTGCTGGATCTAGGCAAAGTAAATTGAAAACTTTCTGGAAAGGATTAAAAACAATTGTGATTCATAGGAAGAGGTCAAAATATGAACAAAATCAAGAGTTTGGAAGAAGTTGATTCCAACATTCATGGATGACTTGGAGGAATTAAAGACTTCCGTGGATGAAGTAACTGCAGAGATGGCAGAAAAAGCAAGAGAACGAGAATTAGAAGTGGAGCCTGAAGATGCATCTGAACTGCTACAATTTCATGGAGAAAAAAAACTTGAATGGATGATCCAAAAAGTGGTTTCTTGAAATGGAACCTATTCCTGGTGAAGATGCTGTGAAAGAGTGTTGAAATGACAACAAGGAGATTTAGAATAATCTTAGTTGAAAAAGCAGGAGCAGGGTTTTAGAGGACTGACTCCAATGTTGAAAGAAGTTCTACTGTGGGTAAAATACTACCAAACAGCACTGGATGTGACAGAGAGATTGTTCATGAGAGGAAGAGTTAAACAAAGCAACAAACTTCACTGCTATTTTAACAATTTGCCACAGCCACCCAACCTTCAGCAGCTACCACCCTGGATCAGTAAGCAGCCATCAAGACTGAGGTAAGACTTTCTACCAGGAGAAAGATTATAACTAGCTGAAAGGTCAGATAATAATTAGCATTTTAAAGAAGTACAGTATTTCTAATTATGTACATCTTTAAAAACAGACATAACAATGTTGTACACCTAATGGACAGTGAAAAGGTAACTTTTATATGCACAAGGAAACTGAAAAATTCATGTCACCTGCTTTGCTGTAGTGGTCTGGAACCAAAACCACAGTATCTCCAAGGTATGCCTACAGCAACAATACTTTGTCACCTGCTTTTATCTTTTAATCTAATTAAATGTGATTAGGCCTCTTCTAATCCCAACTCTTTTTGCCTATATCCATGTTTCAATCCTAATGAATTCCTTTGATGATGTCATTTCTGAAATAAATCTTTTTCTTTTCTCTTAGAACTAACTGCTAGAATGGCTTAAAAGGTGATGCACAAGAGTAACACCCATAAAAGCTGTATCATTTGGGGATGTTTTAGATACAAAATAGATTTGGTTATTTGTATTGTACAGTTACCTGAATCTCCACTGGAGGCAGCAAACTCTCCAAGCTATCCTAAGTGCATTGACTTTCCAAAGATTTTTGTAAGCCAGGAATGGTTTAATAACACAGAATAAAACAAAGGGCTTAAGCTAAGGCCAATTCCAAGCTTAGGGGAAAACTCTCCAAAACCTGATTCAAGCAATGAAAGTCAGTTCCAACTACAGAGAAACTGTGTTAGAGGAAAAAAACCAAAAAACCCAAAAAACAGAAATCCTCAGAAAGTGCTGAACTATTAATTTAGACATGAGCATCAAGGTCCAATATTTAGTCATCCACTGATGCTAACAGGTAAAAAGAAAACTGGAACTCTTATTCCTTTCTCTAGAGAACTGGCTTAAGGATAGCCTGCTAAAAGAGAAGAAAAAATAGAATTGATGGTGGGTAGCCTATCCCTTTTCCAGGGGATCTTCCCAACCAAGGAATCAAACTGGGGTCTCCTGCATTGCAGGTGGATTCTTTACCACCTGAGCTATCAGGGAAGTGAACTGATGGCAATATTCTTGAGATCAAATCTTCTTTATAATGAACACTTTACTGTCACTGAAGAAAAAGCACAGTACCTCAAACTGTAACTTCTGTCATATTAAAAAACTTTTATAAAATTACCATACTCTATAATTTAAACAAATTTAGACAGTAGTTACAGCACCACTGTATTATAGAAGCAATGTCATCAAAACTATCAGTGGATGGTGCAAAAACTCTTATTTCAATGTTCTAAGTTAATCCAAAAATATTTTTTAAAATAGTATATTTAGACATATAATTTAGACTAGCAACTTTCAAAAGTATTTTCTTTGAATACTGTATACTATTTTTCAAAATAATACAATAAAAGCCCTTCATATCATTAGTGTCAAACTTTTACCAAATTAGAAAAAAGAACAGGGTTTTATTATATGACATAGCCTTTATAAATTACCAAATCTTTTTAATATTAGAAAACATGTGTTTTATTTGTAAGCACATGCTAAGTAACACATAATTTAAGAAGTCCTCAAATTTAAAATAAATGATTTTGATGTTCCTCAAAATTCTACTGTTTTTAAAGGGAAAATTCGCATTTTTTTTTTCTCTATGCAGGTTACCAATGTAAGATAATACACTGGAAATTGAAATCCATTTTTTTATACTTTGGAATACAGAGATAGGAAATACCTACAGATCTATTAAAAAGATGTGACATAACTATAGCATGAGGATATTACTGTTTTATGTTTAAATCCTCAACCCACTGTTCTAAAAGACCAGTGTGAGGTTGTAAGACGCATAAAGAAAAGATGTTTCCCCAGAGCAAAAACAAAAGGAAACAAAACAAAACCCAGCATGGTATTCCATATGGCTAATCTTCCTTCAGATTTCTAGTGTTTTCTGAGAGCAAAGATGATTAAAAAGTTCAGCTTTTGACTCCTCTGTATGTCTCAAATACTCAAAATAAATTTTCAAAATGTTAGTAATTTGAGAGTTAGAGTTTAGAGGGTGCAGGAACCACATTTCTTTACCCCCTGTGCTCAGTTCAGGGAGGGCACATTACCTAATATATCAAAAGATTCTAGCTCAAAATCATGGATCAGTAGTTTTATTTAGGCAGAAAAATGTAGGACTCTGTATGATTTAATTGATGATATCAGTTCTACATTTCACCTAAATACAGGGGAAAATTTTAAAAAGATCTGAATGATGTAAAAAGAAACTGAAAATAAGCAAGTAAGTTTCTTAGCTCAAGAAACTGTTGTCATGAAAAAAATGTTCTAAATTTTTTCCTTCTGAGCTAAAACACACATCAGTTCTTAATAACAATGTACTTGAGCATTTATTCTATAGGTAACTTACCTTTGGTTACACTGATCATTCTGCCAAAGTGGTTTTAGTTCTCCTATTCTCAAAAGATAAAGTATACAAAATCAAGAAGCTATAGTTACATATTTTGTTTTATTACTGTTTAACAAAAAAACACAAAATTCATCCTTTACTATCTATAAGATATTTCAGTTGTAAGACTGGATACACTTGTAAAAAGGTTTTTCTGTCTTAAATCTAACAAGTTCAATTCATTTCATGGAGGGCTGCTGTTTAAGCAATACCAAATTTCAGAAATGACACTGCTTGCTCCTTTGGGTGTACAAACTTTAAACACTAGACTGTAAGAAGGTTGATACAGACAATTCTCTAATCCTATAAAAGGAAAATTCATTTTAGAAATTTCTTTAAAAAGAATAAATAATACAAGCTAATGTAAACCATGACTTTAAAGCAATGTGCTATGTATACACAGAAATCGTCTCTTTCATAGCATAGTACAAAAGGCTGCACAGAATCCATTTTTCTTTTTTGAACAATCTTCCTTCTTTGTTTACTTCTTTATATTTTGCTTCTTTAAAAAAAATGTTCTTTTTCCAATTACAGAGAGGAAATAAAAAGAAATGCAACTCTTTTATGTAAAGTAAATCCATCTGGATGTTTGCTGCATCCCATACTATAAACCTGTGATCCCCAACCAGAATGAGTTATAGTAAAGCTGCAGGCAAAATTGTCTCCATATACCACAATCCATTATCCCTGTCAAGTTAATGTTCCATGTTGAGCCATATGGCACGGGTACACATTCAACAAAGGAAATTCCTTAAACTTGTTATAATCAGCACTTGCAGTCATCCAAAAAACTGACATAAACAGCTTTATTGTGTTTAGTGCATTTCAGTTAATATCCATGACAAAAACAGGAAACAGTACAGGAAAAGAAGGAGGAATGTGGGAGACCAGAGTTATTAAAAAAAATTGTACATTTTATAATTAGATTTTTTTTCCTAAGCAAGTGATTTTCAATTACAGTATGCTCCAACCCCTTGACCATGATCCACTGGGCCATATTTAAGAAAAAACAAAATTTAATGACATCAATTTTCCATGGTATGAACAAACCTAAATCTTAGTCTTACATATCTGATTCATATAAAGCATCTTTGGCAAAATAATGAATGAGTTAAAATTTCATGTTTGTTTTCTTTCTGCAATTGTTTCATAATTGCTAAAATCTAACAGTGCCTCATTAAAAAAATAAGGCAATTTAAATAAAGTGTCTTTATATGCATTAAGTGTAGGTCACAGATGAATCAAGGGCTCCCAGAAGCCTTTAGTACCTGGCATAGCCCAGCACATCAAACTCCAGTCAAGGTATAAGTAGAGCAGAACTTCATTTCAGCCCCCGCAGTGACAACAATAAAACGCTGAGAAAACACACTATCAAATACTGAACTCAGCATCAATTTCTGTTAATTACAGCCTTGTCAGCAACGTGATTATTCAAACAACTCATGCAAATGTTAATGAGGCCTTATTTGCATATTTATTTTTTCCTTTGTTGAAATGTCATTGATTATTACATTCTACTATGATGAATGTGGCTGATGATGTGCTCTGATATGTAATTAGTCATTAGGTGGAATGAATAGATCAATTATGAAAAAGGACTAAGATTAAGAAATATCAAACAAGACCGCCCAATATAACCATAGAATCTTTTTTAAAAAGAACGTAATAAATAATTTCTTGACATTTAAACTGCAACATCAGTACTTTTCAATAAATAAACCACTACTTTTGTGAGGTTAAATGAAGGCTTAAAAATACATCAGTACTTTGATAATCCAATTATGATCATAGAAACCATCTTTTTAAAAACTGCAAACCACCTCAAGTGGCATGTCAAAACAACAGCAAAAAAGAGCAGATTTTGTTTTAGATTTGCACAAATTAGAAATATACAAAGTACACTTAAATCTAGTATGAAGAGTAGAGGTGAAAACAGGTCAAAGAGAAAGGAGTATAACATCCTAGAGAGAAGTGGTAGGAACCTGACAGAGAATGACTACCTTCATAAAAACAAGGCAAGCAAAAACATACTCCTTCAAATCCCAATTTGTTCTTAGAGGAAAAGGATTATTTAGCCTCTGAAACTGTTTGCTGTAACTATCCAGCCAGCACTTGCTATTCACAGATGAAAAAAAAAAAAACCACATTACTGCAGACCAGATGGGAACATTCCACATGACCAAACCAATCAATCACCTCGGTGGGGCGCAGGTGCAACACAGCCGTGTAGCAACACACCATTTCACAGTCTATCGGGCACAAACACATGGCCACCAATCAATGGCCCCCCGAGGACCTCGAAGGGGGCAGGCTCTCTGGAGTCTTACTGGTCCATGCCTGATGACTTCATAATCACACATCATTTCATTCACTAGAGGATACAAACTAGCATTCTAATAACCTTCTACTGAAAATGGTCATGTTGTGCATATTAATACAGTGCTGTTTGGAGTGAAGCAACTGACTTTACACGGCAGGCTAGGCAAGGCATGCAGGGCTGAAACAACCTGAAGCTAGAAACTTCTTCCTATTAGAAGATGGCTGATCTGTTCAGACAGATCAATGGCAACATGATCCATTCTCTCACATCAAAGTTGGCATGTAAGTCTCCTATCTTACACAAAGCAACTGTTAAACAATAGTAAGCCTGAAGAGATAAAGGAGAATGAAAATAAAAAGAGAAGTTGCTAATCTTGTATGAAGGATAAAAAGGCACTCCATCTTTCTAAACTAACCTAACTAAAACTGAAATGCAAATAAAAATTAGGTGACCATGAATAAAACTTACATGTATTTCATTGGCTTTATTTTCCTCACGTTTTCCCAGGGCTTGAGGGGTGTCTCTGTATAGTGCATAATTATAGGAGAAGATAAATAGAACAATTTCCAGCAAACACTGCTAGAATGCCACCAAGGCACAGGGCCATGCTCTGTTAGGTAGCATTCACAGAGCTCCTGTTGGCTCATTTTTCAGAGAGGTTGTAGGCTAGGATATCCTTGAAAACTGAGTATTGTGCATAACTGATTAACCACATACCATGCAGACAGGATCTTATTAAAAAAAAAAAAAAAAAGGAAAAATATATTTTGTTATAAAAAGGAAACCAGTCAACTCAAATCCTTATTGGAACAAGGCTGGGTGTAAATCTGTTTTTAAAAAGCAGCTTTATTTGATAATTCACTGGGCAGCTGGGGACCTTATAGATCCTTACATCCCATTAGGAACATCAATCACTAGAGCCAGGGTTCACAGGGAAACCAGTGCAAGGCAACTCAGAGAGTCTAAACTGACCTCTGATAACACTAAAAGTTGGTTTGGGTAATTAATTTTTGATGCTAATATTATCATTTTGTCTCTCATAAAAAAACATATAGAAGACTACATTTCATACTTGGATTCTGGATACATGGGTGTTTACTTACTTACAAACATGAGTATCATGCTTTGCCCACATGAGGCTAAAAGTGATTATATCTTCTACAGTCTAAAAGAATGAACACACATTTTACAAAAATACACTTACTAGAACAGAGGTCAGTTCCTTTGGGAAATAAATCTCGTGATTAGTCAAAGGAATTATTACTCCACAGAGGTAACTGGCAAGATAATCTCACTGATAGCTTATCACATACAATTCACTTTAGAAAGCAAGTCTGACTTCTTTCTAAATGAAGATATCTTAGACTAGAACAAGACACAAGATTCAAGTCAGAGACTAGAATTCTAGTTCAAATTCTTACTAATTAGTTGTGTAGTCTACATCAGGTCAGATAACACCAGTTACTTCCATTTACTAATTTGAAGACTGGCTAGATTACAGAGGACCTTGAAATTTCTCCTACTTATGACTCCCTTTGTGGCCTGACAAAGTCTCTACCTAGTAGTTTTCAGAGTACCAGGAAAGGGTGAACAGAGATCAGGTGTCCTAGTTCCCAAAATCTAGCAGATAAGCCCAATAAAACATGCTTATTGTTTAAATGAACAAGTAGTCATATTAAAGGGATGATGTGAAGTCACTCTTATGAAAATACAAAAGATAATTATTCCTTTGGCTTACAGAAGTATGAGTAAAAATAATCAATATTTGAATTGAAGTTATCTTGTTCCCTAACAGAATAACAATGTCAAAATTGTTATTTTGATGATCATGATATATAGGAAAAAACCCACAAAGGTAAGAGTGGTGACATCTCAGCAAATGAGGAGGGACTGAATGGCATTCAAAGTTGCTGCCACCAGACATACCTTGGGTGGCCAAGAAAACACATTTTCTCTCCTTCTTGATTCCAAAGTTCAATCCTAAATGAAAGCACCTATGTTTGAACCTTTCCCCCTAACTCAGGAAACATATTACTAAAAACATTCCTAAAAATGCTTTGAAAAGCAAAGTAGCAAGCTGCACTTTTACTAACTACTATGAATACAAAGCTGTATTTAAAGGCATTAAAGAAAAAGGTTCAGAGAGCAGTTTTGGAATCAGACAGTATTTGGTTTAAATGCCAGTTCCATGACTTATTAATTTTGTGACTTTTGGATGAATTACCTAAACTCGCTAAACCTCAATTTCTTGATTTGAAAAAGATGACTAATAATATAGAGGCAATACCTACACCTTAGAGGTTGTTGTGAAAATTTAATGAGTTAATGCATGTAATGCTTATTAGCAACAAGCTTAACAGAGCAAGCAGTCTGTTTTTCTGCTACTTAATAACTAATAATAAAAAAAACCAACCAGAAAATATCAATATCAGGAAAAAGTTAATCTCTTTAATGGTCTAGTCTTAATTCATAAACAGTAGTGATCCAAATTCTGTTTGTTTAAAAGATAATAATTCATAAGAAAATGGAAGGTTCCCTTATGATAACTATTAACTGCAAATACTGATGATCAATGTATTTCTCAACTGGCCCTCTAATAACACATCCTAGAGAACCTGAATCAAGAAAATCTACCCCAAAGAGTAAAGGTTTATGCTTCTGTCTAGAAATACTTCTCCCCTTTCTCTAGATTTGTGCAAAATTTTAAAAAAATTTTAAAAAAAGATCGTCTTTTGCATACAACTGATTGATGCTTCTCTAGAGTCCACAAAAAACCAAAATGGTCAATAAAATGTCAGCTGTCCTGCTTATTGTAAACTACATTTAAAAACAAGCTAGCTTTAAGGTAGTACCATCATCCAGAATGGTTTCCCAGGCAGCACAGTTTACTGATAAAGAGTCCTCCTGCCAGTGCAGGAGACACAAGAGACAAAGGTTTGCTCCCCAGGTCAGGAAGATTCCTTGGAATAGTAAATGGCAACCTGCTCCAGCATTCTTGCCTGGAAAATTCCACTGACAGCCTGGCAGGCCAGAGTCCATGGGGTCACAAAGGGTCAGACACGATTGAGCGCAGCACGGCACATCATCTGGAAACCAGAGCTCCTCAACTGTTTTAGCTGAAACATCATTTGGTGGTCACACATCCACCTTCTTGCAAAATTGAGCCTTTCATCTACCAGAGACATTTTACACTAGAGAGGCGAAAGTGTATGAGTCTTGTATTTACTTGACTTCTATTATCTTGTATTTACTGATCCAAAGAACTTAATCGAGCAGTCAATTAAATTCCTTGAAAAGTTTAAAAATCAACTACATTTGTTTTTATAGCAAAGATGTAAAGTACAATATCATGTAACTAAGTTTGCTGACTCATAGTAGCCATTTCATAGTCCAGGAGGTTTATCAGCAAAGGCAAAAAGGAGAAACTCTTGCAAGGAATACATGAATCTACTAGGACTCAATGTTAGATTTGCCAAGTAAGTATCAAATGAACTCCAGAGGATTACTTGATCTTGTGGCCCGATTAGTCACATGCTTGCTCTTTTTCCCTCTCTCCCCCCTTCTCTAAGCCCCAGTTTCTTCATCTGTGGAATTGGAGATAAAATGGGAAAGAAGAAATGAACATTTAATAAATGTCTTTTAAGGATAAAACCCTGTGATGGACATTAGATACATCCTTCCATTACATCATCCTTAAGGACAGAGCAAGGCCAGAATTACTACCTCCATTTCAGAGATTAAACTATGAAATCTGAAACACATTTCTCCAAAGAAGATATACAAGTAGCCAAGAAGCACAAGAAATGATGCTTAATATTATGAGTCATTAGAGAAATGAAAATCAAAACCTCAGTGAGGTTTTCTCACGCACAAGGGTAGCTATAAAGTAAAAAGGACAGATTAATGTTGGCAAGGATGTGAAGAAATTGAAATTCTCATAAATTGCTAGTCAGATTGTAAAATGGTGCAGAGTCACTTCAGAAAATAGTCTGGCAGTTCACCAAATGGTTAAACATAGAGCTGTATTACTCAGCAATTCTACCCCTATGTATAAACTTAAGAAAACTGAAAACACGTCCATACAAAAACCTGTATACCAACGTTCAAAGCAATATTATTCACAGTAGCAAGAGTAGAAACAATTCAACTATCAATTGATGAATGGATAAATAAATGTGGTACATCCATCCAATGGAATATTATTCAGCATAAAAAGAGATGAAATACTGACACATGCTAGATAGACACAGATGAATCTTGAAAATACACTAATTGAAAAAAAAAGTCCAAAGACCACATATTGGATGATTCTATTTATATACAATGTCCACAATGGACAAATCCATACTGACAGAAAGTAGATGAGTGGCTGCTGGGGGCAGGTTGAGGGGAGAATGAGAACTGACTTCTAATAGGTACTGGGTTTGTTCAAGGAGTGATAAAGATGCTCTAAGTTAGTGGCGATGGCTGTACAACTCTTAAGAATACACTAAAAAACATTAAGCTGTATACTTTAAAAGAGTGAAGTTTATAGTATCTGGATACTATCTCAACAAAGCTGTTATTAAACACACTGAGTATCAAAGATTTAAAAATAACAACAAAAGCACTTCCAAGGGCTATGAATATTAAATGAACTAATAAGTTAAAGCACTCTGCATGATGTCTCAGACACACTGAAGGTTCTTAATGAAACATGACCTCCTTTTTGTCAAATGCAGAAACAATAGAAGTTAAATATGATTTTGATTTTAACCTGATAGCTTAATGAAGCTACTCAACTCTTGTCATCTGACTAGCACAGAAGGAGCAAAAATACATGTTTACCGGTATACAGTTACAGTCAAGAAAATTAGATTATACATATCTATCATTAGTTTGAAAGAAAAAGGACTTATTTACTGGCCTACATCTGAAGCTAAACTAAATATAATGACAATCTACTGCAGACAACCTAATTAGTTATATACAACTGTAAAGAATCCCTCCGAAGACTATCAGCAATCGTCTCATGAACAATGAAGCTATAGCCACAAACATCACTTCCTTTCTAAAAAATAATACTTCGTTCAAATCAATTTATCAGAATTAGATATTCTAATATTCAGGAAAAAGTACTTATTTTTTAAATCTCTAAACAAACAAAAATTGGTGTTTCAGATGGCTCTTCTGAGTAATGGCAATAGTGATCAAAACAATACAACAGGCAGATTCTTATAAGCCTATTCATTTATCACCCTTGGTGACAGTGACGAATAGACAGGGAGACCTCTCCCTATGGGGCACCTCCAGGAAGAGTCCTCTGTATTTATTCTTATACCTTCACTGGGGGTGACCACAGAACTATTTTATTACTGATTAGTCTATTCTCACATTCATTCAATCAGCATTTCACAAATACTTCTCAAACTTGGTAGGAGTTCCCTACGTTGTTTACATCAGTGTGGGAAGCCCTGTGAAGAGAGCCCAAAACCTAAGTGAACCAAAAATTTCTACAGTGATTCACAATTTTTAAAGCTCATACTCCATTTATAGTTATTATAAAGCATTGGCCACATTCTCTGTAATACAATATATTCTCGAAGTTTGTCTCATACATAATAGTTTGTCCCCCAACACCCTATTTTATAATGTCCCTCCCCATTTCTCTTCCCCACTGGTAACCACTAGTCTGTTCTCTATTGTGACTCTATTTCTTTTTTGTTATGGTCATTATAATTTGTTCAGTACACACCTATGGGCCAGATGTTATAAAAAGTGTTTACATTGATCCTTTCATTCATTACTTACAGCAACACTATTTTATGAATAAAGGAACAAACTTGAGAAGTCTATCTGCAAATCTGCCTGAACAAAGAAGTTTTTAGATTCCACACATAAGTTATATCATACAGTATTTATCTTTCTCTGACTTATTTCAACTGACATAATATCCTCCAAGTCCATCCAAGTATGCTATTCTTTTTTATGGCTGATTAGTATTCCCGTGAGATATATACATATCAGTTCAGTCGCTGAGTTGTGTCCGACTCTTTGACACCCCATGAACCGCAGCACACCAGGCCTCCCTGTCCATCAGCAACTCTCGGAGTCCATCAATTCTTCGGCACTCAGCTTTCTTTATAGTTCAACTCTCACATCCATACATGACTACTGGAAAAACCATAGCCTTGACTAGACAGATCTTTTTGTCAAAGTAATGTCTCTGCTTTTTAATATGCTGTCTAGGTTGGCCAAAACTTTCCTTCCAAGGAGTAAGTGTCTTTAAATTTCATGGTTACAATCACCATCTGCAGTGATTCTGGAACCCAGAAAAATAAAGTCAGCCTGTTTCCACTGTTACCCCATCTGTTTGCCAAAAAGTGATGGGACCGGATGCCATGATCTTTGTTTTCTGAATGCTGAGCTTTAAGCCAACTTTTTCACTCTTCTCTTTCACTTGCATCAAGAGGCTCTTTAGTTCGTCTTCACTTTCTGCCGTAAGGGTGGTATCATCTGCATATCTGAGGTTATACATATACATATCTATATATATACATATACACACACACATATCATAGCTTCTTTATCCTTTCATCTGTTGATGGATACAGAAATTGCTTCTGTATCTTGGTAACTGTAAATAACCCTGCTATGAACATAAAGACCACCTACTGAATGGGAGAAAATATTTGCAGATGATGAGATAAATAAGAGGTTAATATCCAAGATACATAAACAGCTCATATAAGTAACAACAAAGAAAAACCAAACAACCTGATTTAAAAATGGACAGAAGAACTGAAAAGACATTTTCCCAAAGAGGATATGTAGATAGCCAACAGGCCCATGAAAAGATGGCTCAATATCATTCGGGAAACACAAATAAAAATCACAATGAGGTATCACTTCACACATGTCAAAAGGTGACCTGATACTTCATCAAAAAGAATACAAAAAATGTTGGTGAGGATGTGAAAAAAACAGAACTTACATACATTGTTGGTGGGAATGTAAACTGGTTACAGCCACTGCAGAAACAGTATGAAGGTTTCTCAAAAAACTAAAAATAAAACTACCACATGACCCAGCAATTCCACTCCTGGGTACATATCCCACCCCCCCAAAAAAAAACCCAAACCACCAAACACCAATTCTCTTCCTTTAAAAGGCAAACTCAAGAGTTAGAGAATCAGTAGAAATGTTAGTAACAAATAAGAGATTGTCTACCTAATCAGAAGAAATGAAAAAAATTTTAAAAGGATTGAAAAGGAATCTCACCTTGGGATTCAAAGTTATTTAACTCTGTAACACTATCCCAAATAATTAATTTCAGGAAAATAAAAAAAAATTTTTTAGCAGTCTCTAGCAGTGGTTTCAGTTTCAAAGTAAAGTTCATTATTAAAAATTATGCTAAATAAAAGAGACTCCTTGGAAGAAAAGCTATGACAAACCTAGACAGTATATTAAAAAGCAGAGACATCACTTTGCCTACAAAGGTCCGTATAGTCAAAACTATGGTTTTTTTTTAGTAGTCACGTATGGGTGTGAGACTTGAACTATAGAGAAGGCTGAGCGTTGAAGAACTGATGCTTTCGAACTGTGGTGCTGGAGAAGACTCTTGAGAGTCCCTTGGACCACAAGGAGATGAAACCAGTCAATCCTAAACGAAATCAACCCTGAATATTCACTGGAAGGACTGATGCTGAAGCTGAAACTCCAATACTTTGGCCACCTGATGCAAAAAGGTGACTCAGTGGAAAAGACCCTCACGCTGGGAAAGACTGAGGGCAGGAGAAGGGGTGACACAGGATGAGGCGGGTGGACAGCACCACCGACTCAAAGGACAAGAGTATGAGCAAACTCTGGGAGATGGTGAAGGACAGGGAAGCCTGGCATGCTACAGTCCATGGGGTCACAAAGAATAGGACATGACTCAGTGACTGAATAATAACAACATGATAACTGTATACTTTACTACAAAAGCCTCTGGCTTTCATTCACTTAAGAAGTCCTTTTATTCATATTCAACCACTTCATTTATATAGCCAAAGCAATGTAAATCAAAGTAGCAAAGAAATAAAAGTCTAAATTTAACAGAAAAAAAATGCACAGAAAAGCAGGTTTTAGCAATGAGTTTCATCTTTCATATTATAAATGTGAATCGTTTTTTGTTTTAATATTAGTCATTATTTTAGTATTTAGCTTGTGCTTCATTTTCTCATCCATTCAACCTCACCTCCACAATAATTTTTCTTTCCATTAAATCATTTAAAACAGTTATTTTTAGCAAGTCTGCCCTGCTTGATTTACACAACAATATAACATAACTATTGCTGTTCTTCACCTAGAAATTCTTCCCAAAAAACCCATTAGTAGACAGAATAAATCTCTCTAAAATCCCTAGTGTTTTTGTTTTTTTTCCCCTACAGCTTATGAACACACATTCAAATTTTAAGCCTTGGTTTCACAAGGTTTAATTTATAAGGGGGTTTACTGACTATACTTTTTCTGAAAACTGCACTTCAAATTTAATTTTATTTAAATGATACATTTCAATGACCCTAATGAAAATGAAATGGAAAGAAAATGATAAGGTGAACTGATAGGTTCTTTGGGTGGTTCTCTCGGAAGCTGAGAAATTCTAGCGGCAGTATAACATTACGTTTTAGGAGTACAGACTGGCGTCAGAGGTAGCTGAATTCTACTTCTCAATTCATTTCCTCTTAGTTGCTGAGGCAGGTTTGTTGGTTGACTTCCAAGTTTGTTTTTTAACCATGAAACAACGCTGCTGTAACTAACAAATGAAATGATTAATATAAACACTTCTCATAATGTCTGGCCCAGAGGTATGTGATGAACAAATTGTAGTTGTTATATAACTATCATTATGAGAAGTATAGACTTTTCCCCCCGCCTTGGTTTTGACAAAAGTGTAATAAAAGCTCTGTGATGGTGTTTCAGGAAAATCAAAAGGAATCCCTCTACTAAAATGGCTTGAAGTCTGATGTAGGGGACTTGAAACTAAATGGAAATTTCACATTTTCTTGAAGATGCCATGGAAAAGATAAAAATGAGGGAAAAATCAAGTAAAGGCTTTTTAAAGGAAGTGACATTGACTCTTGCCTTGCAGGCAGATACAGAAGGGAATGGCTACCCACTTCAGCATTCTTGCCTGGAGAATTTCATGGTCAGAGGAGCCTGGTGGGCTACAGTCCGTAGGGTTTCAAAGAGTCGGACCAACTGAGTGACTAAAATAAAATTGAAGCATGAATAGTTTTCGGCAGAAGGAGACAGGAAGATAAGTACAAAAAATGAAAACATCTTAGAATGAATAACATACAGAAAACAAAAAAATGTTAACAAATTAAGAATATATGAATAAAACTATTTTATTCTGATTTCACACATGGACATACTGCATTCATCATAATGCAAATATACTGATGACAACCAAATAAGTTATCGACAATTTCACAAAATTTCACAGAATCCCTCACAAATCATTCCATGAACAGAGGAGCTGTATCCATGAACATTTCTCTTTTAAAGAAAAACATTTTTCAAATGAATTTGGTAAGGTTTTTGGAAATGCTCTAATTTCAGAATAAAATGAATTCATATTGACTACAATTACCAGAAATGTGTTCTGTAAGTAGTGGCAAAGTCTGGCTTACCCATCAATGAAGTTAAGCTTCATTTCAAGTAACCTCATGAGTGGATCATCATTTATACATTCTCTGAACATCATTTCAGCTCTAGACCATGCCTTAAAGTATGCCACTTCTTCCAGTTTCAAAACTGTCCTTCATAAAAATTCCTGTTCCAGATTTTTTCGGTATCAGTTCATTTGCAGAGCAGAGCTATCAGGCATCTTGAGTCCTCTGAACAAATAAGCTCTTTCAGTCTCTCCTTAAAGAAACTACCTGTTTTTCTGGGCACTACCCTGACATCTCACTCAGGTAGCTCACAGAGGAGTCATCATTTAGCAAACACATTCGTAAGAAAAGGGTCACTCACAGCTGCCATGAGTAGGAATTAAGTTATGGTGGGGCCTACCAATTTAAATGTGACAGCATTATATTCTTAAAGAAGCTGGGAATTTAGTGGGAAAGATGGATATGCGTGCAATCATAACAAGTCAAAACATACACAATTACAAGTCATGAGAATTCACCAATAGGCAGGAATCATTTTAACTACAGTTTAAAAGTAACTCAACAAACAAATACAGAGCATCTGCTATTATATATCAGGTGTTGAAAAGAGCACGGGGTGGTGCGGGGAATGAAACAAGACATCCTACCCTCAAGGAACATCTATCGAAAGCAAGTGCACACACAGGGAGCTCTAGTTAGTGCTCTGTGGTGGCCTATGTGGGGAAAGAATCTAAAAGAAGAGTGGATGTATATGTGTATGCAGTTGATTCACTTTTCTGTGCATCTGAACCTAACATAATACTGCAAATCAACTATAGTCCAACAGAAATTTTTTTAAATGTCCAACTAGAAAGAAACATAAAGTGCGCGCACACAAGGCGCGAGTTCCAGTGTCGCCTGCACAGGACGCCGAGCGCAGAGCGCAGGCACACCGGGCTCACGCTGGGAGTTCAGGCGGGGCTTCTGAGAGAGACTAAAACAGGCCTGAGAATTCCAGGAGGCCAGGGCCGTGACGGCTTCCCGTATCAACGAATATCCAAGAAACTAACACAGTAACTGACAAAGGACAGAAACTCGGCAAGTTCTGAAATGAAGTGGTAGAATTATGAGAACAAGTGTATGTATGCACTTCCACTTACCACATCACTGTACTTAACCCACCAAATTATATGTTATTATTTCATATTGTTAGGTTAATCATGTTTCCATTATAGCTTGCAATTGTAATTATCTCTTATTTTTTGCCTGGCTATTGATTATTAAAACTGATAAACATCTTTTACTATTGTGATTATGTAACTATTATTCACTTAATACCATTTTATCATAATTGGGCTAGAGAAGATAATAGAATTCTGTATCACTAAAACTACCATTTAAGAGAAAAACTTGTAATCACTTCTTAAAATCCAAAGGCATAACAGAATTATCTTGGAATTTTTTGAAAAATACAAATGCCCAGGTACTGCTATTCTTCTCCAAAGTTTCAGATGTGTTTCTCATGAGCCACCATGAGAAAAACGAAAACATATGATCTTTCACTTTTATCGAATTTGTTTCACTTTCTCTACTTCATTTCAGTGATCCCATTTCATTTACTTTATGATTTTCAATTTCTCTTTTTTGTTGTTTATCTTTCTCAAGCATTTATTAAGTGTAGTAGAAAAGTTTTTGTATACATATATAATGTACAATAAAATATATATTTTAGAAAACTTATGAATTTCTGCCTAGCTAAAAACATTTATGACATTTTGATTCCACTTGTTTGACTTAGTATTAATAGAATGCTAGATATCTAATTTATATCGCTCAGAACTTTGATATATAGTTCCATGTATTTTGGCATCTAGTATTACTGCTAAAAGTCTAGAAAATTTATTATCTTAGTGATCTTAAAAAATTTTTGAACGAGGCTTGAAACTTCTAATCCAATTCTGAGACTATAAAGAAATACTATGCTGTTTAAAAAAAAACAGGAAATTAACAAGCGATACAGTATTATTAACTAACGTACATATTTTGTTCAAGTTTCACAGAATTTTATGCTAGTGTCCATTATTTGTTCTCATACCTTAATCAAAGTTCCACATTGTATTTAACTGCATTGAACAGCTTCAGCTGCATGCAACAAATTCTGGTAAATTCTCTGCTCATTTTTATAAGAAATATTATCTAACTTTCCTTGTTATAACTTCTTAGACACACCCATCATTTAAAAGTGGACATTTGATTTCCAAATATATGGGATTTTGTTTAAAGTATCTTTAGTATTAATTTCTCATTTAAATGCTTTCTTCTCTGAAATCAACCTCTGTGTTTTCTTTTCAGTGTAACTTTATTGAGGCTTTTGATGGCTAAGTCAAAAATCTCTCCTGGTAAATGTCACACTGCACTTGAAAAAAGGGTTATTTTCAAGTATCTTTTGATATTGATTTCTAACATAACTACACAGTGATAAGAGAACAGACTCTATGATTTCAATACCTCAAGATCATGAAATTTTTGCACCTTGTTTTATATCCCTGGATATGTTCCAGAATCTCCTAGCTTACCGCCTATGGGAAATTGAATAGAATTTGTATGCTTCTGTTGTGTAAAAACTGTATAAATCTTAATTATGTTGAATTGGTTCACAGTGCTTTTCAGGTCTACTATACCCTTCTACTTCTCTGTATATTCATACTATCAATTTTTGAGAGTTTGATATTGAAACTCCAACTAAAATACTTAATTTATCTGCTTTTAAATAATATGTAGTAGAACTATACACAACTTTGTTGTGTATATTCTAAGTCTCCTATAAATGTGTTACCATACTTTCATAATTTAAAAAAAAAAGAGAGGTGTGGAGTGCATTTTAGTTAGAAGAAGGAGTGTGAGAAAAAGCATGCAAACATGAAACTGTCTGAACTAAGCAGGTAACTATAAGCAAGTAAACAGTGTTAGGACCTAAGACTCAAGGGAAGAGGTGTTTGGAAATAAAGAAGAGATATGTGAATGCCCCGGATTTCACTGACGATCTGAAACAGAAACCATGTTGGTGATCAAAGAATGTCCAATGTAGTAATGTAAACAACTGACTTTATTCTACAAGAGATACAAAGCACTATGGAAAAGAAGAGGAAGAGATTAATTCCAATTTCTTACTGCAAAAGGAACACATAATATTTACTAATATGATGCTAAATCAATGCTATTGTAATCATACTGCCCATTTCTTTATGAGTTACAATATTTCAAAATCAAAAGAATAAAGTGTCCATATGGAGTGAGGGCTGCTGGATAAAGTGGGAGGAAGAAAAGATAAGTCTAGCTCTTGATTTTGTGTCCAAATAATACAAACAAGTAACAAATTATGCTAGCTGGGGTTTACAATTTTTTGAAAAAGTTGTCTCAAAAATAACATAGTATAGTCCAGCATGCAGAAGATACTAAAAAAATTCTGTGAAGTTACACATGAAATAAATAGTTCCTCATTGACTGCAAATTCATGATTAACCCATCACAAGACAGAATAAACATGAGTTATTCTGGGAAAGTGGTGGGTAGGTAATACAATCAAACTTAGTTTAAAAAAAAAAATGTAAAGAAAGGAAAAAATTGCTAGCTTTGAAAACCTGAAGAGTTTCTTTTAAGTGTATCTTATGGAAAGTACAAAATATTTTCAGGTATCTATTATGTAAATACACAGATATGCAAGTTCCAGTTTTGGCTAAAGAAGCATTTAAAATGAATTTTAAGAATGATAACAACTCAAAAAAACAGGATGATTCTGCACTAGTTAGGCAAGAGAAGAAAAACTGGAAAGGAAATAGAAAACAAAAATCTGAAAATACACTGGCTGCTTGGCTATCTGCCTCACAAGGCTGTTGAGGTAGAATGACTAGTGATTTGATCTGGACAGGTGGGTCTGAGAAAGTAACACACACATGAACAATACAACTACTCACTGAAATATCTAAAATTAAAGAATTTCTCCACAGATATGAAGTTCAGAATGTTTCTGACAACTGCTCTGTAAATTAAGGTAAATATCAGTCTAAAGCTGATCAAATTGGCTAGATGTCAAAGTACAATTGAAAAAAAAAAAGATATTTCAAAAGAACAGCACATATCCCAAATTCAAAAGACCCACTAAAGGGAAGAGAGGCCCTTCATCTTTCTCAACTCAGTAAGATTGACTTTCCAGTTCAATGATACTCAAAGACTCAAGAGGCAGTGATTTTTTAACATGGGTTAACAGGGACGGGAGCCTGGTGGGCTGCCGTCTATGGGGTCACACAGAGTTGGACATGACTGACGTGACTTAGCAGCAGCAGCAACAGGAGTAAGAGTTAATTTGCTCAGACAAAATTCTTTTCTAAGGAATTGCTGCCCTTCAGTTAGCTCTTTTATTTAACATTTACAAAGGTTGATATTGACGTTTACTATATATCACTGCCAGGGGACCAAGTTGCATCTATACTTAGAAATAACACAATGGAGATGAGGCGGAATCATAATCAACATTGAAGCTAGCCTTCCTCACACTGCCAAATACATCCTGGCCTGGCAGCCTCATCCTAAATACTGCAGAGCCAATTAAATTGATCACAGTACTGAATAAAAGATAGCCCTGCTGCATTGAAAGAATTGATAGAACAAAGATAGACAAAAATGATTCAATAAAAATGATCAACAACAAAACTTTATTTAATATGCCTCCCTGCTATTTTTAAGTGGACAGGTTATGTAGTTGAACATGATCTTTTCACAAAATAAAGCAATTTTTTTAATATCTCTAAACTTTCCTAACTCTTTTGCGATCCATAAAACTGCTTTTGAAATTATACAACTATTTTAACAACAGTTCTCATATTAAGAGTTATAGGATCCAAATGGAAATAAAGTGACGTTATCCAAACTTAGGGAAATGTTATTACAAATTTTAATTTATCAATAACAGAGAATGTTTACTAAATATTAGCAATGTATCAGGTACTATACTAAGCTCCTTGCACTTATTACCACCCTTTAATTCTCAAACCAATTCCTCCATTTATAAATAAAGACAAAAAAACCCAGAGTCAGAAATTGAATCGATGTAGTCTAACATCAGACTTGCTGCAGGAAAGTAGCTCTTATCTACATAACGAAGTAGTTTTGTTCATTCAAAGCAGATTTTAAAATTATACTAAAGTGAGAGGTCTTTTTCTATCAAAGTCATTAATATCTAATTATAGACACGATTTTTACTATAAAAAAGAAATTAGTATGCTTTTTTTTTTTGCCTGTCTCGTATTTTATTGGGTTTTGGGGAAGCTGGAAGTTGAATTTCAACATAAAGCATGTTTTTCTACTTGTTCTGTTTTTCCTCATAAATAAAACGTCATTAAAAGAATAAACTTACATATTTAGCAGTCTGATACTCAGGGCCAAAAAATGATAACACATTCTCTGGCCAGTGGAAACTTTGAAATTTGGAAACTTAAATACTCAAATCAACTCACACTCAGAAAAAGGAGTCAATAAAAGTTATTAATAAATCCCTTTATCGTTCTGTCCCCAGACTTCTCAGTTATTCTATTACAACTAAACAAAATATAAAATGTGCCTCCCTACCATGAAATTATGTAGGAAAAAGTAAAATAAAGCTGCAGTAAAGATAAAATGAGAATAGTAATTCAGTTTAGTTCAGTTCAGTTGCTCGGTCGTGTCCGACTCTTTGTGACCCCATGAACCGCAGCACGCCAGGCCTCCCTGTCCATCACCAACTCCCGGAGTCCACCCAAACCCATATCCATTGAGTCGGTGATGCCATTAAACATTTCATCCTCTGTTGTCCCCTTCTCCTCCTGCCCTCAATCTTTCTCAACATCAGGGTCTTTTCAAATGTATCAGGTCTTTGCTTCAGGTAGCCAAAGTATTGGAGTTTCAGCTTCAACATCAGTCATTCCAATGAACACCCAGGACTGATTTCCTTTCGGATGGACTAGTTGGATCTCCTTGCAGTCCAAGGGACTCTCAAGAGTCTTCTCCAACACCACATTTCAAAAGCATCAATTCTTCGGCACTCAGCTTTCCCTATAGTCCAACTCTCACATCCATACATGACCACTGGAAAAATCATAGCCTTGACTAGACGGACCTTTGTTGACAAAGTAATGTCTCTGCTTTTAAATATGCTATCCAGGTTGGTCATAACTTTCCTTCCAAGGAGTAAGCGTCTTTTGATTTCATGGCTGCAATCACCATCTGCAGTGATTTTGGAGCCCCCAAAATAAAGTGAGCCACTGTTTCCCCATCTATTTGCCATGAAGTGATGGGACTGGATGCCATGATCTTAGTTTTCTGAATGTTGAGCTTTAAGCCAACTTTTTCACTCTTCTCTTTCACTTTCATCAACAGGCTCTTTAGTTTGTCTTTACTTTCTGTCATAAGTTTGGTATTATCTGCATATCTGAGGTTACTGATATTTCTCCTGGCAATCTTGATTCCAGCTTGTGCTTCTTCCAGCCCAGTGTTTCTCATGATGTACTCTGCATATAAGTTAAATAAGCAGGGTGACAATTTACAGCCTTGACGTACTCCTTTTCCTATTTGGAACTGTTGCTTCCTGACCTGCATACAGGTTTCTCAAGAGGCAGGTCAGGTGGTCTGGTATTCCCATCTCTTTCAGAATTTTCCACAGTTTATTGTGATCCACACAGTCAAAGTTTTTGGCATAGTCAATAAAGCAGAAATAGATGTTTTTCTGGAACTCTCTTCTTTTTTTGATGATCCAGCGGATGTTGGCAACTTGATCTCTGGTTCCTCTGCCTTTTCTAAAACCAGCCTGACAACATCTGGAAGTTCATGGTTCACATATTGCTGAAGCCTGGGTTGGAGAATTTTGAGCATTACTTTACTAGCATGTGAGATGAATGCAATTGTGAGGCAGTTTGAGCATTCTTTGGCATTGCCTTACTTTGGGATTGGATGAAAACTGACCTTTTCCAGTCCTGTGGCCACTGCTGAGTAATAGTAATTACTGTATTTTAGATTTTATATTTTAAACTATAGTTTGCTATTAATAAACTAAACTATAATCTCTCAGAGGACAAGATCTTACAGTTTTATATATCATGTAGGAATAAGTTCTTATCATGTAAAATAAGAACTATTAGAAGAAAATCATATGTGGAAAATATGCAACATTATTTACCGGGGGGAATATATTTATATATATACAATTTATGGGTTACCAAGGCCCATAATCTTGTTTACAAACTATCTATATTAAGTACCTGGAATTTATCTGTATATGAGAAAATGTGTCTATGTGGAACCCAGGGTAAGTACAGTGTGATGGTTTAAAAGGACAGGGTTTGAGGTTGAGGAACGAACATCTTCCTATCAATTGTACTTAAACTTACTGTGCCCCAGTCTCCTTATCTGTAAAATGAACATAACAATCTCACATGTTTTTCCTGAGGATTAAATGAGACATTGTTAATGCTCATCTACAGAACAGATTCCAACATAGTAAGGTCCTATGAAAATCACAGTCTGGGAACTAAACAGGAAATAAGAAAAATGGCATTTTCTTCCTTATCTGAGTACAGGTGGGAAACAGGTGTATCTTTTTCTTCTTAGATCTCACTATATAATCCTCTGCTCCTCCCTAGCATCCCCCTGCTCTCCTTGTGCCCAGGGTACTCAACTCTTCACTACAGATCTCTGCAGTGATTTGTCATCCACGGTATATCACACTCCAGAATGATTGAATTCCCTCCTCTCTCAATTAAAATTGTCTGATAGGAATCAAGCAATCCAACTTGACCAAGTTTTAATAATACATTAACATTCTGACAGATTATGCTTATTAACCCAAATCAATTGCTGGTACAATATAAGGCACTGAGACAAAATTAAAATTTAGGCAAAAATAGACCGATCTTTCCTAAGAATCTGTCTACAGACTTGCTCCTTTGAGTCATTTTTGTTAGTCACAGCTTCTCCCCATATAATTCAGTGTCCACCAGGTTCTGAGTATTTTCAAAACAGGTCCTGAAGGTAGTGCACAAAGGATAATGTTGTGGAAAGATCTATAACAGCTTCTTGTCATGAAAATGAGAAATTTACAACTAAAAACTTAAAAAAATACTCAAAGTGAAAATTATATTTAAGTAAATTAATCTGAATTTTTACTTTCTTTCCCCAATTAAATCAAATGAACTATGTTCTCCCAGCTTGATCTTGAGCTTAATGTCTAGACAATATTCTATTTCATATGTATCAAGTGAAAGTGAAAAGTGAGAAGCCGCTCAGTTGTGTCCGACTCTTTGTGACCCCATGGACTGTAGCATGCCAGGCTCCTATGTCCACGGGATGCTCCAGGCAAGAATACTGGAGTGGGTTGCCATCCCCTTCTCCAGGGGATCTTCCCAACCCAGGGATTGAACCCAGGTCTCCTGCATTGCAGGCAGATTCTTTACTGTTTGAGCCACCAGGGCAGACCTACCATATGCATCATTAACTTGTTAAATACAAACTCTGAGTCCAGAATAGTTCTTTTGCACATAATGCTGTCTTTTTCATCATGGTATTTCCCACTCACAAGCACAGTGTTTAACACAAAGAAGGCAGTCAACAAAATATATACATGTGGTATATTAAAACTCTTATGGGGATACAATCAGAATTTGTGCTGTACCAAACCAGTTTTACTAAAATGAACTGCCTGCCCATTGGTTTTCCACAGAAAATCAAGGCCACCTAGGTCTTACTGAAAGGATGGCAACTCAACTGATAACATTTCCAAAAGAACAATAAAGCTGCTTTACAGAGGCTCCTCTGAATCTGAACAGTTGTTGAGATCAAGTTGCAGCCTGGCCAGGCACAATCACTCAGTTAGTGAGAGCTCCTTAAGGGCATTCCAAATGAATTACCTCCCACCTCCAATTAATCTGCCAAAGCAGTGATCTACCTTCAGGCACAGCTAACCCAGGGCCAATCCCTGAAAAAGCTACTTGAGGCTTGGCTCCTTTGCACTCTGGTGTCAGGTCACTAAAAATTCAGATCACCTGGAAATTCAAGAGGAATCAGGTCATAGGGCCAGTTTGGCATGGAGGATAGTCCCAGAGCTAGGGCTTCCTCAAATTGAGGGAGTTAGAACCTTCAGCTGTGAGCAGGCTCATGCTTCGGAACTAAAAAATTCCCAGAACAACGCTCAATTCCACCTTCCCAAGATTTAAGAAGGAGCAGAGGATATTCCTTCCTCTGAATCACATTATAGAAAATATAAATATAAACTATACCCTCCAGAAATATTCCTGTGATCAACCGGAGAGTTTTAAATTCTTTTTTTTTCCAATGCTATCTAAAAGTAGAGGAGTTAGCTTCTTGTTTCTATGCTGCTTTTGGTAACCCCTCTCTTTTGGACCTCTCCCCACTTAGAAGGACTTCCCTGGAGGCTCAGACAGTAAAGAATCTGCCTGCAATACAGGACACCTGGTTTTGATTGCTGGGTTGGGTTGGGAAGATCCCCTGGAAAAGGGGATGGCAACCCACTCCAGTATTCTTGCCTGGAAAATCCCATGGACAGAGGAGCCTGGTGGGCTACAGTCCAAGGGGTCACAAAGAGTCAGATAAGACTGAGCGACTAATACTTTCACTTTCTACTTACAAAGTGTTTTATCTTTTCAAGATACATAAAGCAAACCTAAAAATTCCTCTATGCCACACAGGCAAACTATGAAATCTTATCAAGGTCTGCTAATGAAGTCTGTGTCGTCTTCACTCAATCCCAGTATACCAAGGGCCTCAGTTTGAATTACTCTCTCTTTAGGTCTTAGGGAGGATAAGCAAGTGCCACTATCCCTAATGAATCCAAAATTTATTTTTTATGCCTGCAACAAATCTCTAAGAAAAGTTGTGGGTAACATGATTTAATAGAATTTGGCCTGAAACTCGCTGGGATTCAGCTGTTCCATGCCTCTGTTCAGGGAGACATAACAAGACATTGCACCAAGAAGCCAACCAGAGGTAAACTCAATTCAGGCCCAGCCAGCTCTGCCACAGGTGAGCTCCATCTTAAGGGGGAAAAAAAAAAAAAAAGGAGAACAGGATCATAACAAGCCAGAAAAGGGAAGATATTCAAATATGCCTTCACCTTAATGTCCTACGCATGGGACTAACACCAAACATACAGCATCTGGAACAGGATATTAATGTGTTTTCAATCACTGAAACTCTACATTTCTGTCTACAATTTTTAGCCTAGTACCCCACACGCTGCCATCTGAATCTCCTTTTATCACAATCAACTTTTTTTCCTTTTCACTTAACAACTCAATAAATGTTAATATTCTGAAAGTGAGGCTTCCAAGTACCCTAATATTAAGCATCTCAGTTTCTTCACTTTTTGACATGAATCAGGTCCATTTTTAGCTTTCAACAGCCAATGCACTCATTCTATCTGGCCCAGCCCAAATAGCCTATAAACACAGACTAGACCTCTCAAATTAAACAATTTGTAGAACTGGAAAGAAAGTAGCTGACTACATTACTACGCTGGCATTTTTTTTCTTTCTTGTAATCAAAAGTCTCATTTTCCCCAATTAAAAATAAACAAACTTTCAAGCAAATTCCTAAGAGCCTAGTCAAAGAGTAAATAAGTAATGGGCACTACAGAAAGATGGCTCCAGTTTCTCAAGTGTATAAGCACTTGCTTAGATTCTGTATTAAAAGCAAAAATGTCATACACATCAGATGAGAGGCTGTTAGCACAAGCCAAAATTCAGTGTCCTATAGTTTCAAACTATTTGTGATGTTACTCTATTCTGCCAGGGATTTCAAAGGCTAAAGCATGGTTGTTTCTCCTGACTATGGTACTCTTAAAATGTTTTATAATAGAATTCTTCAAAATAAAATCTAAACAATCAGATGAACACAAAGTCTCAAGTTTCTTTGAACCTTGATTGATCATGTTAATTAAATCTTTCCTATCACATGCTTTATTGACACTTAGAATCATTATCTTTCCAGGCTACTCATTATATGCTGTTGTATTGCCTTGAGTATGCAGGCTGAGAAAGCTACAGCTTTACAATTTGCTGGATAATTTAGGAATCATTTTGACTTTTCCCCAAATTTCCTCAGTCAGGTCTCCTATGACACTAAATTATCTCCATTTTTTTCTCATTACAAATACCAGGACCATGTGGATCCTGAATCAAACTATTATTTAATCCATTACATACAGCTCGGTGGCCATTAACAACTTCTCTAATTATGTTCCTTCACAAAGTAAAGCTTTCTAAACTATAAAACACTGATGAAAGAAATCAAAGAGGACACAAACAGATGGAGAAACATGCCGGGCCTGCCGGCTAAGGAACAGGTCGAGGACGCAATCACCAGAGCACCTGAGAAACGAAAGATTCGGAAAGATGGGGTTGAGAGGGACGGAATCAGCTTGTGACTGATTCCGACGACTTTATTGAGGGGTAACATACATATATATGCTAACAGGACTCACCAAATTTTAGATCAAAGACATGCATATGTGCAGAACTGCAGACACTAGTTTTAGCTCATGAATTTTATCTCAACTCTTTAAGACTAGCAGAGGATGGCACTGGCGTCTTACAATCAGTTAAAGATTCACAGGAGCCTGATAATCTTGTCAGAGTCAGGAGAATGGGCAAATGGTGGCTGCAGCAATTTCCTTGAGGGAGGTGAGAAAGGCCAATTTGCACTTTAATAAATCAGGGGTGGCGGGACAGAGAGGGACCTTTTGATCTCTCCTAGGGCCGAGAGAAGGGGCCTGAGCAGACAGGCCGGCTCCCCGCAGAAACATACCGTGTTCATGGATTGGAAGAATCAATATTGTCAAAATGGCTATTCTACCCAAAGCAATCTATAGATTCAATGCAATCCCTATCAAGCTACCAACGGGATTTTTCACAGAACTAGAACAAATAATTTCACAATTTGTATGGAAATACAAAAAACCTCGAATAGCCAAAGTAATCTTGAGAAAGAAGAATGGAACTGGAGGAATCAACCTGCCTGACTTCAGACTCTACTACAAAGCCACAGCCATCAAGACAATATGGTACTGGCACAAAGACAGAAATATAGATCAATGGAACAGAATAGAAAGCCCAGAGATAAATCCACGAACCTATCGACACCTTATCTTTGACAAAGGAGGCAAGGATACACAATGGAAAAAAGACAACCTCTTTAACAAGTGGTGCTGGGAAAACTGGTCAACCACTTGTAAAAGAATGAAACTAGAACACTTTCTAACACCATACACAAAAATAAACTCAAAATGGATTAAAGATCTAAATGTAAGACCAGAAACTAAAAAACTTCTAGAGGAGAACATAGGCAAAACACTCTCCGACATAAATCACAGCAAGATCCTCTATGACCCACCTCCCAGAATATTGGAAATAAAAACAAAACTAAACAAATGGGACCTAATTAAACTTAAAAGCTTCTGCACTACAAAGGAAACTATAAGTAAGGTGAAAAGACAGCCCTCAGATTGGCAGAAAATAATAGCAAATAAAGAAACAGACAAAGGATTAATCTCAAAAATATACAAGCAACTCCTGAAGCTCAATTCCAGAAAAATAAATGACCCAATCAAAAAATGGGCCAAAGAACTAAACAGACATTTCTCCAAAGAAGACATACAGACGGCTAACAAACACATGAAAAGATGCTCGACATCACTCATTATCAGAGAAATGTAAATCAAAACCACAATGAGGTACCATTACACGCCAGTCAGGATGGCTGCTATCCAAAAGTCTACAAGCAATAAATGCTGGAGAGGGTGTGGAGAAAAGGGAACCCTCTTACACTGTTGGCAGGAATGCAAACTAGTACAGCCACTATGGAGAACAGTGTGGAGATTCCTTAAAAAACTGGAAATAGAACTGCCATATGACCCAGCAATCCCACTTCTGGGCATACACACCGAGGAAACCAGATCTGAAAGAGACATGTGCACCCCAATGTTCATCACAGCACTGTTTATAATAGCCAGGACATGGAAGCAACCTAGATGCCCATCAGCAGATGAATGGATAAGGAAGCGGTGGTACATATACACCATGGAATATTACTCAGCCGTTAAAAAGAATTCATTTGAATCAGTTCTAATGAGATGGATGAAACTGGAGCCCATTATACAGAGTGAAGTAAGGCAGAAAGATAAAGAACATTACAGCATACTAACACATATATATGGAATTTAGAAAGATGGTAACGATAACCCTATATGCAAAACAGAAAAAGAGACACAGAAGTACAGAACAGACTTTTGAACTCTGTGGGAGAAGGTGAGGGTGGGATGTTTTGAAAGAACAGCATGTATATTATCTATGGTGAAACAGATCACCAGCCCAGGTGGGATGCATGAGACAAGTGCTCGGGCCTGGTGCACTGGGAGGACCCAGAGGAGTCGGGTGGAGAGGGAAGTGGGAGGGGGGATCGGGATGGGGCATACGTGTAACTCTATGGCTGATTCATGTCAATGTATGACAAAACCCACTGAAATGTTGTCAAGTAATTAGCCTCCAACTAATAAAATAAAATTAAAAAAAAAAAAAGTAAAACTTTCTAGACACCTTACATGTAAACTTGCTTTGAGTTGGGATTCCTAATGGTTGACTTCAGTACAAGTGTGATGTCAATAACATACAATAACATGTAAAATTAAAAACACCATATATGACATTGCTGCTGCTAAGTCACTTCAGTCGTGTCTGACTTTGTGCAACGTCATAGATGGCAGTCCACCAAGCTCCCCCATCCCTGGGATTCTCCAGGCAAGAACACTGGAGTGGGTTGTCACTTCCTTCTCCAGTGGGAGAAAGTGAAAAGTGAAAGTGAAGTCGCTCAGTCATGGTCCGACTCTTAGCGACCCCATGGACTGCAGCCTGCCAGGCTCCTCCATCCATGGGATTTTCCAGGCAAGAGTACTGGAGTGGGGTGCCATTGCCTTCTCCGATATTATGACATTAGGTTAAAGTAAATAATATGAACTAGTTTAATTAGCAGTTAACCTAGGCCATAGGTTCAAATTAACTAAATATAAGCTAAAATAATTGATGTTAACACGAGAGATAAAAATTCTAATATTCTTATAGAAAAGCCTAAGTTGACTACAAATAATTACAGAATTATCCTTTAAATAGCAAAGGACTTAATGGACTATCCTGTTTACAATATTAACAAACATCACTACTGTATATACTTCCAATTGCTTCACAGGAAATAAGAAATATATTTTTTAAAAGATCAGTTGTCCCATTCCCTTCCTAAGAAAGGATTTTAGTACCTTTACAATAGCTGACATCTTAGCCCTTCTAGCTTTCCCCATCTGACCCCACACACTGAAGCACAGATACAAATGCCCAAAGAAAGAAGACCCACTGGGGAAAATTGCACTCTGCTCAGTTTTGCATGCATCAGTGGACTTCACAGTAGATAAATACAACCCAGAGCAAGATTAACTGACACAATGAAGCAAAAAAGGGAAATTTGAGATTTAGCTACTTCATCTTAAGCCTCTTTTTAAGTAAGGGTGGTTTGTTTCTACTTGAGCATTCACATATACAAAAAAAATATGCCTTCAAGGACTCAACCACATTTTTAATACTAATCATTTTTTAAATGACTATTTTAATCATTTTTTAAAAAAATCTTGATGTATAGTACACCATATTTTATTATGATTTTAAAAGATCCACAATTATAGCCTTTGTTTTTCAGAAATGACACAGATTTTGACAACACAGGTGAGTTTTGGAAAATTTATTATTGGCTCTTTGTACAAATATTTAAAACAAGACTTCTATAAAAGCTTAGAAAACAATTTGACAAATTATGTAGAAGCTTTAAAAATCCAAGGGGAAGTTAGAATTAGCCTACTAATTCTACTATTTTTTTTTTTTTTTTTAATCAACTTCATTTCTAAGAACCCTCCCCAGTTCTCTCCTACATTTACCACAAGAGACTCTAGGCCAAAACTCCCTCCAAGGAGTTGTTTGTCTAAAATATCTAACCCCAGGGATCACCAGATTCTCAAATTCTTCCTGTGGAGCCAGCTTCCTTTGACTAGTGAAAAAGTGAAAACTGCAGAAGAGTTTCCCAAGTAGGATTAGCATTTTAGAAGAGAGGAGGGAGTTTTTCACATCTAACTGAGATTATAAAAGGCAGTCAATCCTCGAACCTCATTTCTGACTAATGTAAAAAGTGAGGACAACTCCAGTCACAAAATCTGTTATTGCATCTTTCTACTTTGCCTCTTGGGGAAAGAAAGGTGTCAAGGATCTGCTCTGGGTGAAGTTTATCACTAATAAATTACCTTTATGACTTTCTAATATTCTTCTTCTATGGATACTACATTTCCTCACCCCAAGCCCTTTTGTTAATATTTTTCCAAGTAAATATACAATTCTAAGATACAGATTACCTTGTTTCCTAAATATTCCCAAGTTGCTGACATCCTCAAGAACACACACAAGACTTCTGGCCTTTGATGTTTCCCACTCCCTCTTATTCAAAGGTACAAAAGTGCTGTGCACACAAAGTGAAGAACAAATGTTGATGAAAAGATGATTCTCCTTACTTGCTAATGTCATCTATTAGAGCTGTACAGTTTCCTAAAAATAAAAGTTCAAGAGACATTCCAGCCTTAGAAATACATTGATTTTCAGTGATAGGCCAACAAGGGTGACTGTTTTGGTCTAAACTTCCATTGTAAATGTTTCAGAAAAATAATCTCTGCACATGCCTGACCATTCTCTTCCCTCCTGTATTTCCTAACATACTCTCCTAAAATTTTTAATTTCCTTCAATTTATTTATTTATATATTCAGCTATCTATCTGTATACATACTTTTTAAAAAGATTTTTTGAATGTGGACCATCTTTTAAAAGTTTATTGAATTGTTACAGTATTGCTTCTGCTGTTTGTTTGCAGTGAAGGGTTAGTTGCTCAGTCATGTTGGACTCTGTGACTCCATGGACTATAGCCCATCAGGCTCCTCTGTCCATAGAGTTCTCTAGGCAAGAATACTGGAGTGGGTAGTCATTCCCTTCCACAGGGGATCTTATGTTTTGTTTTTTTTGGCCCTGAGGCATGTGAGATCTTAGCTCCCTGACTAGGGATTGAACCTGCATCCTTTGCACTGGAAGGTGAAATCTTAACCACTGGACCACCAGGGAAATCCCAAACAGTAAAGTTAAAACTTTTCTTTTGAGGTAACTATAGCTTTACATGCAGGTGTAAGAAATAATGGAGAGATCTTGAGTACCTTTTACATATTTTCCTTCATCTTTTAGTATCACAACCAGGATACAAACATTGCTACAATCTACTGATCTTGTTCAGATTTCCCTAATTTTTAAAAAAATCTATGTGCACACACAAATGTGGTTGGTTCTATATAATACCACCACAGATGAAGGTTCAGATATACATCACTGTATCATGAATCAGAACAGTTCCATCAGCACAAAGATCCCTCCCGATGCCCTTTATAATCACATCCTCCTGTCTCCCTAACCTCTGGCAACCAACAATTTGTTCTTAATTCTGTAAGTCTGCCATTTCAAGTGCAGTATCACCAACTCAATGGATATGAGTTTCAGTAAACTCCGGGAGTTGGTGATGGATAGGGAGGCATGCTGCAGTCCATGGGGTCACAGCGTCAGACACGACTGAATTGAACTGAACTGATATAGAAGGTGAAATCTTTGATATAGATGGAATCAAACAGTATGTGATCTTCTGAGAGTGGCTTTTTTTCACTCAGCCTAATTCACTCAAGATCAATCTCAATTATTATACCGATTAAGAATTCATTCCTTATTATTGCTGAATAGTATTCCATGGTACGAGCATACCACAGTTTGCTTAACCATCTACTGAGTGAGAGACATTTGGACTGTTTCCAGTTCTGGCTATTATAAATGAAAGTGCTATGGACTTTCATGTTCAAATTTTTGTGGGAACAGAAATTTTCATTTCTCTGGGATGAGTGCAACTGCTGAGTTATATTGTAATTGCATTTTAGTTATATGATAAATTAACTGTCAAAGAGTCCTCTAGAATGGCTGTATCATTTTAAATTCCCAGTGGACATTTTTCTTTACATTCTTAGGTTAAATTCCTTACTGGTGGAGATATGTAGAGCCACAACGTATTTTTTAATAAAAATTCATTTTCCTAAGTATATTTGGGGGTACTGTTTTCTTTCTAAGTGATCATGGTAAATTGGAAAGTTAAAAGCACACTGTATGAAGAAAACAGCTGGGAAGTTCAGATGAGCTGCAATGTCCTACAACTGTTCACTATAGCACGTGTGACCAAAGAGGTCAGAGACAGATTTTTTAAAAAGATGTAAACAGAAACAGAGGATACACATAATGACATTGAAATTAGGAGTGTATATATACATATACCCCTCTAATAACGCGAGGGAAAAGTAAATTACAAGCAGATACCTGCCACTATGCCTGTACTTGAAGATGTTTTCTAGTAACTTTGTACAACACCTAAAGATAATACTTACAATATTTTTTAGAAGACACCTGATTGAAACCTTACTGTAAAATAATTAAAACAAAAGTTTATGTTTAATGTGCTTCTATCTTGTCTAAATATCCAGATGTGGATGTATGCACGCATGCATGCCTGTACGTGCACACGTACACAAGGGTAAAAACACTCTGCACTTAATCTTGTCATTAAAGGATTGCACAATTTAAATTCCTTGAAACCATTAGTATGTATGAAAGAAAAATAAAAAGTAGATGAGATTCATTGGTGTAACCATATTTCATGTCATGTAAACCTGAGAAACATTTATAAACATGACCACATAAATAGAACACTACATTTTCTTAAATCTTTCAACTAAAAGAGAGCTTTAAATTGAAGATGAATAGGATATCAAGTCAGAAGTCTTCTCAAACACAAAACATTAAGGCCTGTATATGAAAAATTTTAAATATATATTCTATGTTGTCATGTTAGTCACTCCGTTGTGTCCAACTCTTTGCAACCCCATGGATGGTAGCCCGCAAGGCTCCTCTGTCCATGGAATTCTCCAGGCAAGAGTAGATAGCCATTTCCTTCTCCAGGGGATCTTCCTGACCCAGGGATCAAACCTTTTTATATACATATTATGCGTTCTATAAACTGTAACAAAAATCCATAATTTACACTTATTTTAGAAAAAATGTTGAGATACAAGCTAGAGAATGTGGTGATATTTTTATTGCATACATCTTTGGGGATGTCCCCCAGTTGGGAGTGCAGATTCTCACTAAGGCAACAGTACTATTCTGATGACTGTGCCATTCTCACCCTATTCTCTCATAATGGATTCTTTCTACAGACCTTTCTCTACAGCAAATCTCTGAAGATTTCTCTCTGAAGAGCAGCCTCACTGCCACATCACCAAACTGTCTGATTTTTCGTTTTTCCTCTCCTAATGTGGTAGGTTCAATTCACTACAACTACAGTTTCATACTACTATTTTGAGAAACAGATTCTTTTTAATTTCCAGAAGTATAGAAAAGTAAGGGAAAAACAGGTTTTCAGATAAGGAAATCTGACATTTGCCTTAAAAAGCAAATTTTAATATCACATTTGAAGACAAAACAACAGGAAAACAACTCACCTAATGAGTAACTTACCATTCTGTATCGAGGCAATGAAGCCCTGGAATTTTACAAATAATTTACCACTACCACAACCACCAATCACCATGTTTGGATATTAAAAAACAAAAACAAACAAAAAAACCCCAAAACAGTCCTGGTTCATTCCACACAATTTCAAGTATATGATTTATTATCTTGTCAAAAAATTAACAGTGTTGCTGTTTAATTTTTTTTTTTTTTTGGTTAAATTATCTAGAACAAGATTGGCAAACTACAGCCAGGAGAGAAAATCCAAGCCACCAACTGTTATTTTTGCAGCTCATGAGCTAAAAATACTTTTTCACATTTTTAAATGATTATATAAGTACCTACATAGTATCACTGATTTTGCCTTCTGGGCTGTAAACACTAAACTATTTACTATCTGGCTTCTTGCCAAAAAAAAAGAAAACGTTTGCTAACCCCTGATCTCAGGGATCAGTATAGAAAAATATGTAATAGAAATTAATAACATTTATAACTATAAATAAAACTAATTGATTTAATTTGCTATGAAGTGGCCTTGAACTCCACTCCCATTTAATTGTGACTCCCTAGAAATTTCATTATAATCTGGGGAGTCTGACAACTCTCCAGAGGTATTCTCAAAGTGAAAAACAAGTAAGCAACTTAAGAATGATTGTTACATACTTCACCACACTACACCATGCATATGCCACTAACCAAAAATTATTTTTAAGAGGACAGTATTTACTGAAAATATAGTAATATATACAAGAAAGCTCCCCCATACAGGTAGAACAGAAACTACTGCTACTCTTAAAAACCTAAAATTCCAAGTAACACCACCACCAAAAAAATTCAACCCAGAAGTCACAGAAAACGTGACCTGAATCTGATCTGAAGCAAAATCTGAATCTTTTAAGAAAAAAAGAAATAACCTGAGATGTGAAGGTGATTAAAAAAATGGTGGACACTAAGATTAAGCAAATTTTTTGAGGGATTTTAATTAAAATGTGAGGTTTACTAAGTAGCAGTAACATAGTACAACAGCTAGTCAACTGAAAGATAACTACCATGAATACCTCAAACAATAACATGTCTATAACTGAAACCAAAGCAATTCAGGATATGCTTTCAAACTTTTTAGAAATTTATTTTCATTTGGTAGCTAATTAAAACTTTCATAAACACTGCAACCACTAACCAACCTAGGACTAAGCCTTCACTTTGAAAATTACCAGAATTTTCAAGGTATAATGAGTACCAGGCACACCTCTTCCCTACTCCCAGTCCTTATGACAATCACATACCTTTCAACACTCCCAATTGAGAACCACTGAGCTAGATGACCTCTAAGATCCATTCCAGAGCAAATATTCTATGAGAATTTTACTTAATACTTAATTAGCATTTATTTTTAACAAAATACTCAGAAAACCTATAGTAAATGATACATATATTATTATAACCATAAGCAGTAAATCTGAAGCATTACCACATCGAAGATACAGTGATGACGCTGCTCTAGGACTTTTCCTAATCAAAACAGTGTCGCAAATACTCATGTGTGCCATGGTGTGATTCTGAGATTATACACATCAGGGAAAACTGTCAGGTTTACAAAAGTTCCTTAATAAAAAAGTATAATGCTTTTGTTCTCCAGTAACCAAGCAGCCACAGCCTTTGTCACCTACCCCACTAAAAGCAGAACTCAGAATATCCTCAGAATTCAGACTCACTTGTTCAGAATCAGACACAAACAACAGGAAGATTCAAGGAAGAATCATTTAACTGATCTATGCCACTGACCCATTATGAAATTGTGCAGATCACTGAAGATTACTATTGATCACAGAGCATACATACACAAGTGATGATGAACAAATGAACTGGGTAAATAAATAAAAATAAAGGTGATCATCTTTACACAAGTCAGTGGAGATATCATTTAGCAAGGTCGCAGAGTTAAGCCAACCTTGTGGCCTGATGAAAATATTCACTAAGGACCAGATAACTTAGAAAAAAATATCAGTGAGATATGAGTCAATGGCATTGCTGGTCAATCTTTTGCTAAATAACCCATGAAAAGTGAAAGTGAAAGTGTTTGTTGCTCAGCAGTGTCCAACTCTGAGAACCCATGGACTGTAGCCTTCCAGGCTCCTCTGTCCATGGGATTCTCAAAGCCAAGAATACTGGAACGGGTTGCCATGCCCTCCTCCGGGGGATCTTCCTGACCCAGAGATACAAAGCAAATACAAAAGAAATTCACTGAAAGCGGAATACCATGCAAAAGACTGAAAATTCCATCAAGTTTGACTCCATGGACTGTATTTTCCAGGGAATTCTCCAGGCTAGAATACTGGAATGAGTAGCCTTTCCCTTCTCTAGGGGATCTTTCCAACCCAGCGATGGAACCCAGATCTCCCACATTGCAGGAGGATTCTTTACCAGCTGAGTCACAAGGGAAGCCCAAAGAATCCTTTAAATAAACACAAAAGTCACTGATGGATTAGGACCTAAATGAATTAAGAGTCAGTTAATAATTGAAGAGAAAATTAACAAGGTTCAAATGTGAAGTAAAAGAAATTTTCTGTATTACCATAAATTTTTTCTGAAGAAAAAAAATACACTAAAAACTTCAACAATTAATTCTTTGCTCACTTAAAATATAGTGGACAATATACATTTTGCTTTATTAATATTACTTTCTAATTGAAGTTTTTGTTTTCAAAATAAAGCCCTAATATTTTCCCCTCTATCTTCGGAAATCTTGACATCTCTTTTCAGCAATTATTTATTTCTCTTATATACATCACTCCAGGACTACTCACTCATAGACAAAAGGGACCTAGGTCTACACAGGAGTACCCCTGAAACTCTGAAACCTTTTTCAGTGTCAGGTACTAGTTTGGTCTCTCCTAGACTGGGCAAAAAGGATACCATTAGGTCATCTCAGGTTACCGGAATGGTTTCAGAAAGAACTGCTATCAAGTCATTTTAACTATGAAAAGAGGCTGCTTTTCAGAGCGAGGATGCAGGGTAGGGGCATGGAAAGAAATTATTTCTGGAAAAGAGTAGTTACAAATAAAGTGCATGCATGCACTGAAATAAAACATCCCCAAACCACTAAGGATAAGGTAACCTGCAACAGGGCTTCCCTGGTGACTCAGACAGTGAAGAATCCGCCTGCAAGGCAGGAGACCTGGGTTCAGTCCCTGGGTCGGGAAGATCCTCTGGAGAAGGGAACGGCTACCCACTGCAGCAGTGCTCAGTCATGTCCAACTCTTTGTGACCCCATGGGCTGCAGTCCACTAGGCTCCTATGTCCGTCGGATCTTCCAGGCAAAGATACTGGAATGGGTTACCATTTCCTTTTCCAGGGGATCTTCCCGACCCAGGAACTGAACCCACATCTACTGCATTATCGGAAATGGCAACCCATTCCAGTATTCTTGCCAGGATAATCACATGGACAGAGGAGGCTGGCAGGCTACAGTCCATGCGGTCCAAGAGTGAGACACAACTGTGCATGCATGCACACCCACCTCTAACACAAGCTACAGGTATGTCCCAGTGTGTGCTCCATGGAAAACAAGTTCCCCACAGGGTAAAGATGCTTTTTTATTTTAAAAGACTTCTGTGCATCATCTGAATCTGGAATATGATGGGCTGAACATAAATAAGCTACCCCGGTTTTCCCCAGTGTCTTTAATATTTCAAAGTACAATCTGAATCTCTAAGAGGGGACATGTGATATATTGCTTCCCAAAGTTATGTCACTAAGGAACTTTTCTTCATTATTACCTCTCAAAAGCTGTGTCTCCATACTTTAAGAAAATATTGAGCTAGTAAAACCCTGAAGGCATTACATAGAAAGAACCAATACTTTATATGCCTAATGTGCCTAGTGGAAAGAATCCTTGATTGGGAGTCAGAGGACATGGGTTTTATTTTGCCATTTACTGACTCTATGTCCTCAGGAAAAAAAACACAATTTTCTTGCACCTTAGTTTTATCATTTGCACAAAACCAAGTATAATTCTAGTTGTAGCCTTTTCCAGGGTTGAATAAAAGATATTACATAAGCTATAGAAGAAATAAAATTCTAGGGCTACAGAAACTTTTTAGACTATCCAGCAAAACCTTATCTGAAAGATAAAGGTTATTTTTCAAGATCTGAATTACAATCCAGATCTTTTAACTCTCAGCCCTATAGTTTTTCTATATTACCATATGTTGTTTCCAGTTTTTAAGAGATAAAAATACTAACCAAACATCTCTAGAGGCTAAACAGGCCTTAGAAAGGAACACAAAAGGTGTCAGAAAAAAGAAAAACAGAGGGTATTATCTTAAGTTTACCACTGACAACACATGTGCATAAAGCTTTAATAGACATGGGGGATAGACAGGTAAGAGCAGTTAACAATAACTTGGAAATCTAAGGGAGGCAATTCTATAAAGTAATTTGTCTCTATGTCCAATTAATAAAACAGTCCTACCATCACCAAAAATACATCTAATCAACAATAGGTAAAGGGAAGCAAACATTACTGAAATCAATGAAGGGCCCAAGGGTAGAAAAACGGACCAAAGTTGGAAGAGGCTAGAAGTAAATAAGACGATTTGGTGATACTACTGCAATTCACTGCTCTGCAGTTTTACTATAATACAGAAATGCTTGATGCTAATTACTTAGTGATATGCCAAAAGGATGTACTTATTTCACTTGAAACATAAGAAAGAAACACTTTTCCATATTGACAAATCAACAGGATAATTCTGGAATTCATTAAAAAGAAACACTAACTGATCTAACATAATAGCTTTCCTTCCTGTGTAAAATGCTTCAAAATATCTAAATGAATATAGAAGTGCATGTTTCTATGGCAAATTGTTCATTATTGAATCATTATCAACCCTTGTTAGAAAAAATTTCTCATTTTTGCAATGTACAAAATCATTAAAGTGTTTGAGAGCTCCATCATGAAAGATAGTAGCACTTTACAATCCACTGTTTCTTCAGGCAAATGTGCTTATTATGGCTGAACATAATACGAAAAACATTCCCTAGATGTACAATTTCACTGCCCCCCACCCCCGCTTAAATGGTGTTTTTACATGTTGACAGCAATGATGAAATATGTTACTGCTTTCCAGTTAGTTGTAACTGTTTCTCAGCACTCATCATTCACAGAATCACTCTGAAGGTTTTACCTATTATGATGATTAGGTATCAACAGCTCTAAATGCTGCTAATACTGCCATGTACATCTCAGTCCTGCTTTAATACTGCAGACTTTCAGCCTGAAAACTCCCCTAAAATTACCAAATGACTAACAAAGTGAATCTATCCACTGTAACTCTACCGAGTGAGACAGACCCACCTTCTAGGGTATTAGTTCAATTCAACTCACACCAAGTGGGATTAATTGCTGCCGCTTGGAGCTGCTCCGCAATTTAAAGGACATTCATTTCCCAAAGCTAACTATTGTCATGCAGATTGCTTAGACTCAACAGTTAGATATCGCATTTGATCATTTTTACTAAAAGTAAAAGAAAGGAAGTGTAGTAAATCAGATATTGCCTAGATCACTGCAATTCTTTTGAACCTATCTGTCTAATCTTTTCAAGGTCATTCCCCCTTTCTTAAAAGTAAATTAACATTTTTAAGATTAGAGAGCTAAAACGTACAGTGAAAATGTACCCTCACAATTTTAAGTCACCTTTGCTCAAAGCTACACTAACGATGCAATTCTTCTAAAGAGTCAGCTCTGTAAGTTAAAAACGAAAGAACATTAATATAAAATATAAAAAAGGGTAATTTCTGAGTTTTCACAATTCAGTTATACACTTAATTAAGAAAGCTTAGTTCAATGTAAAATTACAAATACACTGCCTATAGTGTGGTCTACCACACTTACTATAAATTAAACATTACCTGGGGAAAAGATATACTACAAAAGGAAACTATTTGGAGTACTGCATCTATTTTACTTTGACAGCAAGTGCAATAAAAAATTTAAAGATAGATTAGAAAGTTTTCCCTAGCCTAATGCAAGGATAATTATTTTGTTCTATATTTAATTCTGATTTTTACCTAGACGATAATATATTTAATACCAGGATTCTCAGTTTCATCTAAGGTTGAAACAAATTGTCATTCTAAATACAATTTTTACCACTGATTTTAGTCTTGTGTCATACTCAATGACTCTGGCTTTAAAATGGTAACTGCCTTAGGCAAAATCCACATCAGAATCTGTCTCCACCATACTTTATGGAGGATAAGGGAAATAAACAAAGACTGTGCAAAATAAAACCATTTATAAAGAAATTGCCGACCACCAGGATTTTGGATTTGGGTAATCCACTTAGATTACCATGGCTATGTCTTAAAAGGACAATTCTAAGATCACAATATAGGTCATGTCCTTAAGAAATAGAATAAGTAATGAAATCAATGTCAATTACACAAAACTTCCATATTAACATGACGCCACTGACAACCAGTAAGACAGATTAAATAAAGCTTCTGTAATGTGCTTAGCCCCAGCATAAACAAGATGGAAAAAATAATGTCATAAAACAGATTCTTTTGAATCAGGTTCTGCAGAAAGGTAAAAGTATCACTTAAAAAAAGAGTGGCATCCAAACTCAGCGGAAAAAATTGAGGGCTTCTCATTTCAGACTGAATAGTTACAAACTTTGATACAAGAAAGAGAGAGCAGAGGGAGTGAGAGGAAGGGAGGGCAGGTTTGCAGGGAGTAGGGGGAGATACAGTGAATGGTTAACCTTAAAGGTTATGCCAAAAATAATCAGTTTTAGGCGGTGAGTAATGTTCAAAATGCAAACTTACTACAGAAAAAGAAAATCTTTAAAATCCCCAATATGAACCAAAGTGCTTAAAACAAATGCTGCAATATTTAAATGTACTATTAAGTTTTTATCAAACTGTCTAAAGAAATACTGTCCAACATGAATAAAATTTGCCTAAAATCACTGCTCTGTCATATTTTTATTTACCACATACATATAACTGTTAAGACAAATAGTAAATTAAAAACAAATGTCTTTGAAATGCTTCTCTGCCCAGAAGGTAGAAAACATATAAAGCTTGGTGTCACAGACACTGCCAACACTGACAGTTAAAACGCTGCTGCTTCCTTTATTGATAGCAATGACAATAAAGCTCTAAGAGAAGGACCCACATTTCTGAACACTTGCCCCCCAAACTTGACTGAACAAAGAAAGCCCAGACGCTCCTAGAAAGTGAGGAAGTTTCTTTTAGATACTTATGTACCCTTCCTGGACAAGGAGATAAAAAAATGTCTCTGATTCAAGAGGCTTTATGAAGACTACTTGCAGAGAATTACCAACTTACCCATTAGATTTGAGTTCATGAAAGGTGTTGGGGACAAGCCTTCGTGGGCCCCTAAACGACTGTCATTCAAGTGATCACTGTAATGAGGGCTGTCTGTAAAACCCTAGAGGGAAAAAAAAAAAAAAGACCGGAGTATTAAAAAGATTATTTGGCAGTCTTGCTAATTGAGCATAATGACACTCATCTAATTAATATACAGACTTACAAATGGTCATTCCTAACCGAGTTTCTGGTTCATTACTTGAAAAACTAAACAGAAGTGCTGCTTTTATTCTTTTTAAGATTTTAAAGTCAAAAAGTTTCTTTATACATTTTAAAGAAAATTAACCCTATGATCTCTTTATATCCCCAAAAGTAAAATTCTAAATCGATGAACTAAGAACATATACTTATGAGTTATAATAAACTTAAAAACATTTATCCTCCTTTCTCTGCCTCCATACCCTATCAATAAAGGGTTGGGCAACTATAAGATTTACTTAAGATGTTAAAAGTAATCGAAAATCAATATACTAGAAATGAATCCTTTCCTAAATGGCAAAGAAACATTTAGTAAAAGAAGACCTGCTTATATTCCTTTTAATACTAGTATAATAACTACATATACTGAGCCATGCATACTCTTATACAAACTGAGCCACGTAAAATAGAAAACACAAAGATAGTTAATTTAAATTCTTAAGAATCTAAAAAATGAAACTGCAAACACCATGAAAACAATAAAGTTAGTGCTATTATTTCACAATGGCTGTTACTAAATTTATCCTAATAACTTATAACATGCTTTTTAAAAGCAAAGGAGCCTAAAAGATACCAAAGTTTACAAATAAATAAGTGTTACAAAAGCTCAGTGGATTAAATAACTGTTCTGGTTCTCAGATTCTTATACATACTAAGTACAGCATCACCTCCAAAATCATACTTTCTATAAAGGTTTTGAACCCTACTTAAAGTGTAGGTGGTACCTATCCTACCCTTTTGCCAACTTAAAGTGATTTTAGTAAAAATAAGAAAATCTTACAAGAGGCCCAAACAAGAACATAAACTCACTGCCTTGGCTCACAGAAGCCACCCAGAATCCCCTGGGACTATAAAATCATCAATCACTGAACATTTATCATTACCCAGACTGCAGGCTAACATTTAAGAAGACATTAATGGGGCTGAAACAGGCCTCACTATCTTTGCAGGGATGCTGTCAGTTCAACCAAAGGGCTAGGAATTGAGGGTTAAATAACTGTCAAATCATTACAATTGCTTATGGATGCATGTCACAACTCCTTCTGCTATTCTGTTTAAAACTAATCTGCTGGGAGTGCTAACTCCCAAATGAATCTTTGTTTCATTTTTATCTACTTTAGAATCACTGATACACATGTGACAGACATTCAAAAAGAATACTGGTGACATTTACAACTTGGTTATGACTACAAAGGTGTCCTCTGGTAACCACAACCAGAGTCCTGTCTGTCATAGTCACATGCAGCAGGAGCTACATACAAAACAGAATGGCTCCTGGCTAAGGCCACTCCTTGGAGTTTACTTCTGTTGCTTAAACACTCTTGAAGTGTTAAGTGACATCCTACTACCTCACATTTATCTCACTGTTTTCCTCTGCCACTCCCTCCCACTGTCATTCTTAGGTATAGAGTCAAATAAGACAATGAAGCTTACAAAAAACTCACTGAAATATTGCTTATCATCATTAAATAACTATTACTCTTGAAAAATGCCAAAAGAAATGCACTTGTAGGTCATCCATGCTGCTCACACTTCATTTCAACGTTAAAGGACACTAAAAGATTAATTTTGTATATTCTCAGTCTTCATTCTTGAAGTATAATAAAAAGAACCTTTCCCCTTCATGATTATAAAAATAAAAATATTTAAAAATTTTAAAACTCTAAAGTACAAGGATATAAATAATCTAAGTTTCAGGATATCATCAAATGACTGTATACACATTAAGTTTATACATCACATATATTGCAGTTAAGCAAAGACCCTAAGCCCCTATTAATATATGTTCAGAAAACACAACACTTATTTTTCTATCAACCATAAACAAATAACAGTAAGTACTATCTATTATCCAAGTGCACCCACATATAGCAGGGAACAGTACAGAAGTTACACAAGATTATATCTTAGCCCACTAATAAAATCTGAGATTGTCATATTATACCCACAGAGGATCTATAAACCTGTGTCATCACATACAAACAAGATTTGAATATGGGCCCTCAGTATCTGCTTACTCATAAACATACACTATTAACCATAGTGTTAATAATGTAAATAGTGAAATTTGATGTAAGTCATTTCAAATTTCAGTAAGTCATAATTTCATGCATATAAGATAAAAATTAAATAGAAATTTGAGTATTCTTTTTTAACACCTCAAAGGTTCATCTTAGTGCACAGAATTTTTGAAAAGCCACAGCCCACAAGAAAGAAATCTTCATCCGTAGATGCAAAGTGATGATGGAGAATGGAACAATGGAACTGGACTTTAAATGTTTTTCAGTTTTAGATCTATGTATGCCAAGTGATAGCCACTCAGTTGTGTTAAACTCTGCAATCTCGTGTACTACAGCCTGCCAGGCTCCTCTGTCCATGGAATTCTGCAGGCAAGAACACTGGAGTGGGTTGCCATTTCCTTCTCCAGGAGTGTATGCCAGGACCTTACTTAAAAAACGGACTGGCTACTGTTTGAGACTATTTTTATCATTGCTTCCTCATAGTGGAAGTGATACCCATCCAGAAAATAACTTTTAGGGAACCAGGATGAAAAGCTACAATTTACAAACACTTAAGTAAGATCAGTTCCAGAAAATGAACATAGGTATTTCTCAGTCAGCATGTTAACTGTGTCAACTAGCTGGGTAATACCTGTAACAGTGCTTTGCAAACCTCAATGTCCACATCCACCAACTAGTTCAGTTCATTTCAGTCGCTCAGCTGTGTCCAACTCTCTGCAACCCGATGGACTGCAGCACACCAGGCTTCCTTGTCCATTGCCAACTCTAGGAGCTTGCTCAACCTCATGTCCATAGAGTTGGTGATGTCATCCAACCATTTCATCCTCCGTCAGCCCCTTCTCCTCTTGCCTTCAATCTTTTCCAGGATTAGGGTTTTTTCCAATGAGTCAATTCTTCACATCAGGTGGCCAAAGTATTCGAGTTTCAGCTTCAGCATCAGTCCTTCCAGTGAATATTCAGAACTGCTTTCCTTTAGGATGGACTGGCTGGATCTCCTTGCAGTCCAAGGGACTCTCAAGAGTTCTCCAACACCACAGTTCAAAAGCATCAGTTCTTCGGTGCTCAGCTTTCTTTATGGTCCAACTCTTACATCCACACATGACTACTGGAAAAATCACAGCTTTGACTAGATGGACCTTTGTCGGCAAAGTAATGTCTCTGCTTTTTAATATACTGTCTAGGCTTGTCATAGTTTTTCTTCCAAGGAGCAAGTGTCCTTTTAATTTCACGGCTACAGTCACCATCTGCAGTGATTCTGGAGCCCAAGAAAATAAAGTCTGTCACTGTTTCCGCCACTATCTGCCATGAAGTGATGGGACCAGATGCCATGATCTTCTTTTTTTGAACGTTGAGTTTTAAGCCAATTTTTCACTCTTCCAATTTGATTCTGCATTTATAACCAATTGGTGATGGTTATGCTTACTTATCCATGCACCACACTTCTAGCAGCAAAAATCTAGACAATCTAGAAATAAAGATCTTTATCATATAGACAAAGGAAAAATTCAAGTCTACAGAGGTGATAGCTGAGTTCCCCCCACCCCAACCCCACCAATCAGAACTACATTAAAACACAGTAAGTTTCCAGGGAAGTAAAAATTAGGGGAAAATATCAAAGTTAACTACCACACAAACTACCTACTAACTACTACTACTTAGTACCTACTAAGTACTAACTACTGCTCAAACTACCACACAATTGCACTCATCTCACACGCTAGTAAAGTAATGCTCAAAATTCTCCAAGCTAGGCTTCAGCAATACATGAACTGTGAACTTCCAAATGTTCAAGCTGGTTTTAGAAAAGGCAGAGGAATCAGAGATCAAATTGCCAACATCCGTTGAATCATCGAAAAAGCAAGAGAGTTCCAGAAAAACATCTATTTCTGCTTTACTGACTATGCCAACACCTTTGACTGTGTGGATCATAACAAACTGTGGAAAATTCTGAAAGAGATGGGAATAACAGACCACCTGACCCAGCTCTTGAGAAACCTATATGCAGGTCAGGAAGCAACAGTTAGAACTGGACATGGAACAACAGACTTGTTCCAAATAGGAAAAGGAGTACGTCAAGCCTGTATACTGACACCCTGCTTATTTATCTTATATGCAGAGTACATCATGAGAGATGCTGGAAGAAGCACAAGCTGGAATCAAGATTGCCAGGAGAAAAATCAATAACCTCAGATATGTAGATGACACCATCTTTATGGCAGAAAGTGAAGAGGAATTAAAAAGCCTCTTGATGAAAGTGAAAGAGGAGAGTGAAAAAGTTGGCTTAAAGCTCAACATTCAGAAAACTAAGATCATGGCATCTGGTCCCATCACTTCATAGGAAATAGATGGGGAAACAGTGGAAACAGTGGCTGACTATTTTTTGGGCTCCAAAATCACTGCAGATGGTGATTGTAGCCATGAAATTAAAAGATGCTTACTCCTTGGGAGGAAAGTTATGACCAACCTAGATAGCATATTAAAAAGCAGAGATATTACTTTGCCAACAAAAGCCTGCCTAGTGAAGGCTATGGTTTTTCCAGTGGTCATGTATGGATGTGAGAGTTGGACTGTAAAGAAAGCTGAGTGCCGAAAAATTGATGCTTTTGAACTGTGGTGTTGGAGAAGACTCTTGAGAGTCCCTTGGACTGCAAGGAGATCCAACCAGTCCATCCTAAAGGAGATCAGTCCTGGGTGTTCATTGGAAGGACTGATGGTGAAGCTGAAACTCCAATACTTTGGCCACCTCATGCAAAGAGCTGACTCATTGGAAAAGACCCTGATGCTGGGAGGGACTGGGGGCAGAAGGAGAAGCGGACAGCAGAGGATGAGACGGCTGGATGGCATCACTGACTTGATGGACATGAGTTTGAGTAAACTCCAGGAGTTGGTGATGGACAGGGAGGCCTGGCATGCTTCAACTCATGGGGTCGCAAAGAGTCGGACACGACTAAGCGACTGAACTGACTGATCAAAGTTAACATAAAAATCGAAAGCAATTAGAGTAGCATAATATTTTTATACATGTAGTTAAGTACTCATCCATTTAGTTTTCAGTAGAAGGCAGATGTCAAATAGAGCTTTAATGAAAGAAATGAGCTGGTTGACCAAGAGTTTAAACAGCAGACCCCTTAAGTACCACATATAGTTAAGCAAAAAGCATCGATGTCTATTAGGAGGAAGGGCAAAAGGTATAATGCTGAATGGAGTTGATAGAAAAGCAAGGAAGGAAGTAGAAGAGCCAGAACATCAAAGGGCAGGAGAAAATGAGCAGAAAGTGATTGCCCAGCGGGAAAGGAAAGGTTGGAGTAACAAGAAAGGAACAAAAGCCAAACAAGGAACTGTTAAAATGGAGCTCAGGGAGATCAGTCAAGTGGTACTGAACAATGAATGCTTTTTCAATTTCAGAATATAAAGTAAACCAGTAAGATCATTAAATACAGAACTTTCATGATGCAAATTTTTAACTGACAGAGCATCACTGTGGTAATAAAAGAGAGCCAAACCTGATCCCCTGGAGCTCCTAATTATGACCCTAAATTCTGGGAAATGGTTTTACCATGAAAACAGATAATAATCTCATTAATAAAAATGAGATTTTCATACATCAGATGATAAACACTACATTATGGAGGACCAAGCAGAACTATCAGATTCATCTATCATAGTAGCTTTTTAGCCAAAAGTATGCTACTAACCACAAAAATATTTCCCAACACACCCTTAAAAAACTGTTTCTGCCTTACAATAAAAATGGAAAGCACTCAAAAGATAAATCACTGATAAAATCGGTTGATACAGTTTACAAAAACTGTTCATTCTGTATTTAATATCTAAATACAATTTAATTTTCAATTTTTAAATATTCCCATCTATGAATGCATAACATTTCATAAAAGGTTTAATATTATGAAGTATATCCTACAAAATATTCCACACTTTTCTCTATGTTCATTTTATGGTACAGAACTCAGAAACTTTAATCCTTGCCACAATACGACAACAATCAATTAAAGCTGCTATCCTTTTTAAACTAATTTAAACAGCACATAAACAAACCAATCTTTTGTTCTATCAGAAACAAAACAGGGCTTCCCTGCTGACTCAGTAGTGAGGAATCCACCAGCTAATGCAGCAGACATGGGTTCAACCCCCCAATCCGGGAAGATCCCACATGCCACAGAGCAAGTAAGCCCATGGGCCACAACTATTGAGCCTGTGCTCTAGAGCCCAGGAGCTTCAACTACTGAGCCCATGCGCCACCACTACTGAAGCCCATGAACCCCAGAGCCTATGCCCTGCAACAAGAGAAGCTACCACAATAAGAAGTCCAAGCATCACAACTAGAGAGTAGGTCCTGCATGCCACAACTAGAGAAAAGCCCACGCAGCAACAAAGACCCAGCACAGCCATAAATAAATGAACAAAATAACGAAAAAACAAAGCAGCTAGTGCTATTTACACTTCTCTCCTCTGTCTCCTCAAAAATACAAGAACTTTTTTTGCTGCCTAATGTTTTAAATAGCTCTTTTAAAAATTTTATTTCACTCAACCAGTAAATATGACATAATCACTAGAGAACTCTCCCAAGAAAGGTTTTTCCTAAACCATGTGGCTATTTCTTTGTATGAAAACCACTGTCTAATTCCCTTTTAAAATATTATTTTCAATAGATAAAAAGGGATGGGGAGAAAGGTTCTTTCAATAAAGACTGACTTTCTCAGAAAAGCTTTTCCTGACCCTAACAAAACTGGACGAACTCATTTTCGGCTCCCAAAGCGGCAAGCATTTCCATCATATCACTGCTTACACTTACTGAATTTATCTATTTAATCATCCATTTAAATTATAACATAAATATGTTATAATTGCACAGTATAGGTATAGTGGATAAACATGGAATTCTTGGAGCCAGACTAACAGGCCTGCATTTCATCTTTGCCCCATACGAGCTGTGTGACTTGAAACAAAGTAACATTTCTTGCCTCAGCTTCTTTATCTGTAAAATAGGGATAATAATAATATATTTATCTCACAGGTTATTATAAGGATTAAATGAGGTTTTCTATGTGCAACACAATATATGCTAGCCATTATTATCACCATCTCAGTTAGAGACGGTTATGTCTCACAGATTCTGAAAGGGCAGGCACCATGTCTCTTTTTCTCACAATTACACCCCAGAACAATGTCTGTCACATACACAGCAAGTGCTCAATAATGACAGATGGATGAGAGGGTTCAGTTGCTAAATCTTTATCATATCAGATATCATAAAGGTTCAATTAGTTTTTCCATAGAACACCCAATAACTAGCAGAAAGAAAGTTCATAAGGTGCTAAGCTTATCTAACTGGACTGAACAAATAACCACAGATTTTTGGTATTCAAAGAGCCACAAGATTTCATACCAAGTATTGAAATCCTATAGCTAAAGTGGCCAAAACTAGTATAGTCAGCCAAAAGTCATAAGACACCAGAGAAAGTTCAGGATGAGGCGATATAAATGAGTGGTCACACTCCAAAGAAATGTAAAAACAAAAATAAAAATAAGAAATAACATATGAAATATAAAAGAGAAAAAAAGTGTACTTATTGTATTTCTTGACTTACTCCTATGACAGACAAGGAAATAAATGTTTATGTATATAAAGTTATAGTTTTTAAACAAATCCTTTAAAGTGTCTCTTTCAGTTAAATGTATCTATGGAAAACACAAGTAAGTTGATCTGATTACAATAGTTTGTTACCTGAAAGTAGGAACTGTTTCTACATCACTTATTATCCTATCACTAGTGACAGGGACATAAACAAACACGTAGTATGTGACTAATGAAATCTGTTCATTTAATCAACGAAGGAAAAATGAACAATACTCTCAGTTAATCAATCAGATCTACCTCTGAAAAAGCTACCTAATAATCAATACATTAAGGTTCTGCTATTCTTAAATAAATCAGGTGTTAATAATAAAATTTCTTGATAGATTTGGCTTTTGTCATCCAGATCCATGAGTTCCTAAAAAACAAAGTTTTATTCCTTTTTATCACTACAAAAGAGACCAGCACAGAACTTCACATGCAAACTAAGAGCTAAGGTTTTCTTGGAGGATGAATAATCTGTCCAGGTAACTTTTTCTTTATGAATGCTAAGAAGTGGTTTCACAGAATAACCAAAATCTCAGACTGAAGAGCAAGTCTTGAACTACCACGGGTGGGAGGATAAGAAGAACCAAAATCTTACAGAGGTGGAAAGGATCCTCAGAAAATATGATGAATACATGAAATACTGCTTAAACACAATGACATAAAAATACTTCTGAAGATAAGATCACAAAGGATCACTGAAAAAAGTTCACTCAAGTTCCGTTCTAAGTTGAGCCATTCATGTTCACAAATTTATCCAAGTAACTGCTAATGTTATGTTAGAAACAATCAGACTTAATCCTGGCAGACTATTTCTGTATTCTAGATCTCCATTCCTAGATTGTTGAATTCTATATTATTTTTATGCTTCAATAAAAACTTACAAGCAGAGTATATCTTTGGAATTCATCTATCATCTCCCCTTATAGGTTTTGAATGTCAATTCCTCAAACAATGACTACATCAGAATCAGAAATTCATTGACATATAATAAATAAAAAGTGAAAACATTCTTCTACAAGTACAAAAAGAAGTAAAATCAACTATTTTATTTAAAAAATATTAGCCCATTTACACTACTTTAGTTTGTAAGTTTATAAATAAGCAGTGCCAGAAGAACTGATGCTTGTAAGAACACAGAAAACAACACTTAATTAAAAAAAATAAAATTTAGCACCAAGTATTATCTGGTTCTCCCCAAAACTACAGACACAGTTCAGACAAGAAATAAAATTCTTGTTTATAATAGCGAGGACATGGAAGCAACCTAGATGTCCATCAGCAGACAAATGGATAAGGAAGCTGTGGTACATATACACCATGGAATATTACTCAGCCATTAAAAAGAATTCATTTGAATCAGTTCTAATAAGATGGATGAAACTGGAGCCCATTATACAGAGTGAAGTAAGCCAGAAAGATAAAGACAATACAGTATACTAATGCATATACATGGAATTTAAAAAGATGGTAACAATAATCCTATATTGCAGGACAGAAAAAGAGACACAGATGTACAGAATAGAATTTTGAACTCTGTGGGAGAAGGCGAGGGTGTGATGTTTCAAGAGAACAGCATCAAAACATGTATAATATCTAGGGTGAAACAGATCACCAGCCCAGGCTGGATGCAAGAGACATGGTGCACTGGGAAGACCCAGAGGAACTGGGTGGAAAGGGAGGTGGGAGGGGGGATCGGGACAGGGAATACATGTAAATCCATGGCTGATTCATGTCAATGTATGACAAAAACCATTACAATATTGTAAATTAATTAGCCTCCAGCTAATAAAAATAAATTGGAAAAAAAATTCTGTTGATTGTTTCTAACGTCTAGATTTTTGCCTTCTTCCCATTAACTAGCAAAACTTACTAAGCCCAGTAAGTTCTAGTTTAGGAACTGATGTTCCACTAAGCAAAAAATTTTAAATAGTGAAAAGAAAAGTGAAATCGATTAGAAAATTATCTTAAAAAATTATACTATGAAATATAGTGCATCATACATAAAATTTTGAGGAAATCTTATGAGTTCAGTTTATTCCTAAACAAACATACTGACTTTATACTTGGCTGCAAAAGCTTTATTAATAGATCATATTCATATTATACATAGATTTTTTAAAAATTTCATGTATTTTTAAAGGAGAAAAATAAGTAATGAGGCAAAAGAAAAAAACTGCTTTCCCATGTAACTTAAAACCTGCATGCAATTAAAAATTTTCACTCTAATGTTTTTATAAGTCTTCTAATTAGAATTCATAGGAGTGGCTACAAAACAATACTGAACGTTTTAAATCACATTATTTAAAATCACTCATGGATTCTTTAACAACTCCTTCCTTTCTAATAAATTTCTGATCGTCTCTGACAGTCCTTCTCAAAGCACAGTCTGTGAATGATGCTGGATCAAGAATGGTGTGTTAACAATCAACAAAAAGGCAAGAAGAGAGAAGAAGCTTTTGACAATGGTTTAAAGTAATCTGGCAGAGCAATTTTGTTTGCTGTATATAATAATAAAAACCTAAATGTATTTTATGAAATTAACTACCTTAAAAATTAAACTATAAAATATAATGCAGCATACATAAAAAGTTTAAGAAAATCTGTTAGATAATTCCTTAACTAACATCCTAACTTTACACATATAAAGATTTACTAAATTGACTCAAAATGGATTAAAGACTTGAACATAAGAACCGAGACCATAAAACTCTTAGATGAAAGCAGAGGTGGTAAGTTCCTTGACTTTGGTTTTGGTGATAGTTTGGGGGGTTTGATACTAAAAGCAAAGGCAACAAAAGTAAAAATAGATAAGTAGAACTACATTAAACTAAAAAGTTTCTGCATACAGCAAAGAAAACTGTTAACAAAATGAAAAAGCAACCTATAAAGTGGGGGAAAATATCTGCACATTATGTATCTTCTAATACGAGGTTAATACAAGGAGTTCATACAACAGTAAAAACATAAAGACAAAAAACAAGCAATCCAATGAAAAGCGGGCAGAGAATCTGAAAGAATACAGATGGCCAATAAGTACATGAAAAGGTGCTCAATATCAGTAATTGCTGGGGAAATACAAACCAAAAGAGGTATCATCTTACACCAGTTAGAATGGCAGTTAAGAAAAAGATAAGAAATAACCAGTGTTGGCAAGGATGTGGGAAAAACCCTGTGCACTTGTGGTGGGTCTGTAAACTGGTGTAGCCACTATAGAAAACAGCATGGAGGTTCCTCAAAAACCCTTAAAATTAACATGAAAAAGAATGAAAATGTTAGCTGCTCAGTCTGTGATCCCACAGACTAGCTCACCAGGTCACTCTACCTGTGAGGGGACAGAGGATTCTCTGGGCAAGAATCCACTTGCCCAGAGAATGGACACTGGAGCGGGTTGCCATGCCCTTCTCCTAGGGGTCTTACAGACCTAAGGATCAAACGTGGCTCTCCTACATTGCAGGGAGATTTACCATGTGAGCCACCAGCGAAGTAGCAAAACTAACATGATTCTACAATTCCACTTCAGGGTATTTATCGGAAGGAAATCAAAACACTAATGTGAAAAGATACATGCATCCCCATATTCACTGCAGCATGATATAGAATAGCCAAGATACAGAGGAAATCTAAGTGTCCATGGATTGATGGATAAAGAAAATGTACATATATACAATGGAATACTATTCAGCCATAAATAGTAACAAAATCTTGCCATTTCCTACAATACAGATGGATCTTGAGGGCATTATGCTAACTGAAGTAAGAGAAAGACAAATATCTAATGATTTCACTGATAAGTGGAATTTTAAACAAACAACTGGAACTCATAGGTACAGAGAACAGACTGGTGGTTCCAAGAAGCAGGTGGACAAAACTGGTGAAACCTTTCAGTTTAGCTTCAGTTCAGTCGCTCAGTTGCGTCTGACTCTTTGCGATTCCATGAGTCGCAGCACGCCAGGCCTCCCTGTCCATCACCAACTCGCAGAGTTTACTCAAACTCATGTCCATTGAGTCGGTGAAGCCATCCAGCCATCTCATCCTCTGTCGTCCCCTTCTCCTCCTGCTCCTAATCTCTCCCAGGATCAGGGTCTTTTCCAATGAGTCAATTCTTCGCATCAGGTGGTCAAAGTATTAGAGTTTCAGCTTCACCATCAGTCCTTCCAATGAACACCCAGGACTGATCTCCTTTAGGATGAACTGGTTGGCTCTCCTTGCAGTCCAAGGGACTCTCTAGAGTCTTCTCCAATACCACAGTTCAAAAGCATCAATTTTTCGGCACTCAGCTTTTTTATAGTCCAACTCTCACATCCATACATGACCACTGGAAAAACCATAGCCTTCACTAGATGGGCTTCTGTTGGCAAAGTAATGTCTCTGCTTTTTAATATGCTGTCTAGGTTGGTAATAACCTTCGTTCCAAGGACTAAGCATCTTTTAATTTCATGGCTGCAATCACCATCTGCAGTGATTTTGGAGCCCAAATAAATAAAGTCAGCCACTGTTTCCCCATCTATTTCCCATGAGGTGATGGGACCAGATGCCATGATCTTAGTTTTCTGAATGTTGAGCTTTAAGCCAACTTTTTCACTCCTCTTTCACTTTCATCAAGAGGCTTTTTAATTCCTCTTCACTTTCTGCCATAAGGGTGGTGTCATCTGCATATCTGAGGTTATTGATATTTGATTCCAGCTTGTGCTTCTTCCAGCCCAGCTGTTTCTCATGATGTACTCTGCATATAAGTTAAATAAGCTGGGTGACAATATACAGGTTTGACATACTCCTTTTCCTATTTGGAACCAGTCTGTTTTTCCATGTCCAGCTCTAACTGTTGCTTCCTGACCTGCATATAGGTTTCTCAAGAGGCAGGTCAGGTGGCCTGGTATACCCATCTCCTTTAGAATTTTCCACAGTTTACTGTGATCCACACAGTCAAAGGTTTTGGCATAGTCAATAAAGCAGAAATAGATTACTCATAGACAAACATACTGATTTTACACTTGTCTGAGTGTATCCTAGACCTAAAAAATGAGAACATGTACTTTGAGATCTTTAGGAGATTCATATGCAAATTAATATGAAAATTAAAGTCGGAGAAGAACTAGTTTATATTATCTTGTAAGTCATAGGGATTAGTAAAATCCTCTACACCAGAAGCACGTCATTCAGTCTGGGAGAGCTCAGATTTTTAAACAGTAATTCCTCCACCCCATCCACAAGCTACATAACCAGGAAAAATTAGATAATAGAAAGAAAAAATGACATTCAGATGCAAAAAATTCTCATAATTTACATATTTTAAACTTTTTACCTTTTGCTATTGCATGTCAAAGACTGAACACATAACTTGTCAATAAATATGTAAAAATACTTGCTGATGTTCATGAAATCAATTCAAATATATCAAACCTAGGAATAAAGTAAATTTATTAAAATCCATGCATTAAGAAACAATAACTAACTGTAGAAAAGGCATCACACCAGTCATTGAGCAACACAATGTTCTTATATTCAATACAATAGCCTATTTTAAAATAATCTCTAAACCACCTGTCCTATATGTTATAAATTTATTTTAAAATATCAGGTGGAAAAAAATAACAACAAAAGTTAAATGGCATATAGTATAATAATATACTATTGGGCTTCCCTGGCTGCTTGGCTGGTAAAGAATCTACCTACCAAAACAGGAGACCTTGGTTTGATTCCTGGGCTGGGAAGATTCCCTGGAGAAGGGAAAGGCAACTGACTCCATATTCTGGCCTGGAGAAATCAGGGTCTCTTAGAAGAAATGGAGTAGCCATCAGTAAACAAAAGAGTTCAAAATGTAGTACTTGGATGCAATCTCAAAAACAACAGAATGATCTCTGTTCGTGTCCAAGGCAAACCATTCAGTATCACAGTAATCCAAGGTTATGCCCCAACCAGTAATGCTGAAGAAGCTGAAGTTCAACGGTCCTATGAAGACCTACAAGACCTAGAACTAACACTCAAGAAAGATGTCCTTTTCATTATAGGGACTTGAATGCAAAAGTAGGAAGTCAAGAAACACCTGGAGTAACAGGCATATTTGGTTTTGGGAGTACAGAATGAAGCAGGGCAAAGGTTAATAGAGTTATGCCAAGAGAATGCACTGTTCATAGCAAACACCCTCTTCTAACAACACAATAGAAGACCCTACACATGAACACCAGCAGATGGCCAACACCGAAATCAGACTGATTATATTCTTTGCAGCCAAAGATGGAGAAGTTCTACAGAGTCAGCAAAAACAAGAGGGAGCTGACTGTGGCTCAGATCATGAACTCCTTATTTCCAAATTCAGACTGAAATTGAAGAAAGTAGAGAAAACCACTAGACCATTCAGGTATGACTTAAATCAAATCCCTTATGATTATACAGTGGAAGTGACAAATAGAATTAAGGGACTAGATCTGACAGACAGAGTGCCTGACAAACTATGGAGAGAGGTTCGAGACACTGTACAGCAGACAGGGATCAAGACCATTTCCAAGAAAAAGAAATGCAAAAAAGCAAAATGGCTGTCTGAGGAGGACTTACAAATAGCTGTGAAAAGAAGAGAAGTGAAAAGCAAAGGAGAAAAGGAAAGAGAATCACATCCGAATGCAGAGTTCCAAAGAATAGCAAGCAAAGATAAGAAATCCTTCCTCAGAGATCACTGCAAAGAAAGAGAGGAAAACAACAGAACGGGAAAGACTAGAGATCTCTTCAAGAAAATTAGAGATACCAAGGGAACATTTCATGCAAAGATGGGCTCAATAAAGGACAGAAATGGTATATGGACCTAAGAGTGGCAGAAGATATTAAGAAGAGGTGGTAAGAATACACAGAAGAACTGTACAAAAAAAGATCTTCACAACCCAATCATGATAGTGTGATCACTCAGCTAGAGCAAGATATCCTGGAATGTGAAGTCAAGTGGGCCTTAGGAAACATCACTACAAACAAAGCTAGTGGAGGTGATGGAATTCCAGTTTCAAATTCTAAGAGATGATGCTGTGAAAGTGCTACACTCAATATGCCAGCATATTTGGAAAACTCAGCAGTGGCCATAGGACTGGAAAAGGTCAGTTTTCATTCCAATCCCAAAGAAAGGCAATGCCAAAGAACGCTCAAACTACCACACAATTGCACTCATCTCACACGGTAGCAAAGTAATGCTCAAAATTCTCTTAAGCCAGGCTTCAACAGTATGTGAACCATTAATTCCCAGATGTTCAAGCTGGATTTAGAAAAGGCAGAAGAACCAGAGTTGAAACTATCAACATCCGTTGGATCATCGAAAAAGCAAGAGAGTTCCAGAAAAACATCTATTTCTGCTTTACTGACTATACCGAAGCCTTTGACTGTGTGGATCACCACAAACTGTAGAAAATTCCAAAAGAGATGGGAATACCAGACCACCTGACCTGCCTCTTGAGAAATTTGTATGCAGGTCAGGAAGCAACAGTTAGAACTGGACATGGAACAACAGACTGGTTCCAAACAGGAAAAGGATTACATCATGGCTGTATATTGTCGCCCTGCTTATTTAACTTACATGCAGAGTACATCATGAGAAACGCTGGGCTGGAAGAAGAAAAGCAGGAATCAAGATTTCTGGGAGAATTATCAATAACCTCAGATATGCAGATGACACCACCCTTATGGCAGAAACTGAAGACAAACTAAAGAGTCTCTTTAAAAGTGAAAGAGGAGGGTGAACAAGTTGGCTTAAAGCTCAACATTCAGAAAACTACAATCATGGCATCCGGTCCCATCACTTCATGCCAAATAGATGGGGAAAACAGTGGGAACAGTGGCTGACTTTATATTTTTGGGCTCCAAAATCACTGGAGATATTGAGTGCAGCCATGAAATTAAAAGACGCTTGCTCCTTGAAAGGAAGGTTATGACCAACCTAGATAGCATATTAAAAAGCAGAGACATTACTTTGCCAACAAAGGTCCGTCTAGTTAAGGCTATGGTTTTTTCCAGTGGTCATGTATGGATGGGAGAGTTGGAGTATCAAGAAAGCTGAGCCCTGAAAAATTGATGGTTTTGAATTGTGGTGTTGGAGAAGCCCCTTGGACTACAAGGAGATCCATCCAGTCCATCCTAAAGGGGATTAGTCCTGAATACTCATTGGAAGGACTGATGCTGATGCTGAAACTCCAATACTTTGGCCACCTGATGCGAAAAGCTGACTCATTGGAAAAGACCCTGATGCTGGGAAAGATTGAAGGCGGGAGGAGAAGGGGCCGACAGAGGATGAAATGGTTGGATGGCATCACCGACTCAATGGACTTTGGTTTGGGTAAACTCCGGGAGCTGGTGATGGACAGGGAGGCCTAGCATGCTGCAGTCCATGGGGTTGCAAAAAGTCGGATACCACTGAGCTACTGAACTGAATTGATAATATATTACTGGTATATGTACAACAATATTAACTTATTTGTATGAAAAATAAAACTAGAAAATTATACTGTAATCTTACTTGCCTATTATTTTCTAAGATTTGCTTGAAATTCATTTATTTTTCCTAAAAATATAGCTTCTTTTTTAATGATTGAAATAAGATACTCTCATTATAAAAAAATGAAAATGTAAACAAACAGCATCCACTAAGAAGAAGAAAAAAGACTCCCTTTTTACCTAGAGTGAAATGCCAACAACATTTTGACACATTTTCTTCCAATTTTTACATGTTTCTAAGATAGTTCAAACATAGAGAGGTGTATGTAATACATAGTCATGTATGTTCCACAACTCAAGAAACAAAACTGTCACTATTTAAAACTCTATGTAATTCTTTCAAATTCTCAGAAGTAAACACTATACCTGTTCTTTTAAAAATCATTTTCATGCATTGGTTAATACTTTTGTTAAATATGCATGTTCTCAGAGCACCACTTCCCATGTTTTAAAATGTATCCAAATGGTATACTTTTTCCTATACTTATTTAACAGTCAATATGTAAGACTGATATGTTGGAAAAGTGTAGCACTGGTATACACACTGTGAAAGCCAAAGTCTCTCAGGCGTGTCCGATTCTCTGCAACCCCATGGACTACACAGTCCACGGAATTCTCCAGGCCAGAATACTGGAGTGGGTAGCCTTTCCCTTCTCCAGGGGACCTTCCCAACCCAGGGATTGAACCCAGGTCTCCTGCTCTGCAGGCAGATTCTTTACCAGCTCACAAGCTGGTAAAGGGAAGCCACAGGGGAAGCCCTAATATATTAATATCCTATTTATAAAATTCCCACAATTTATCTATCCAGGCCCCCTTTGATAACATTTAATTTGCTTCCCATTTTCCACTATTAACAAGCAAGGCTGCTATAAACATTTTAGTAATATGTCTATACAAGGATGGGGCTTCCTGGGGGTCTCAGACCGTAAAGAATCTGCCTGCAATGTAGGAGACCTGGGTTCGATTCCTGAGACCAGAAGATCCCCTGGAGAATGGAAAGGCACAACCCCACTCCAGTGAGCCAATCTGCAATTATCAGTTACAGCAACTTTGCTAGTCATATGCACCATTCGACTTCTTTTTCTTCATTTATCCCTATCTAATCCTCTTTCCAAATCCAATTTTTTTTCATAGTTTTCCCTATTCCCTGGTGACTCAAATGGTAGAATCTGCCTGTAATGCAGGTGACTGAGGTTGATCCCTGGGTTGGGAAGATCCTCTGGAGGAGGCATAGCGACCCACTCCAGTGTTCTTACCTGGAGAACCTGAGGGGACAGAGGAGTCTGGCGGGCTACAGTCCATGGGATCACAAAGAGTTGGACACAACTGAATGATTCACACACATACACACACACAGAAGTAGGAGAACTTATGTGAAATTTTTTAGGGGTTAAAACCTAGGAATAAGATTATTGGGTTGCAGAGTATGTACAACTTTAAATTTAATAGATATTACCAAACTATTATCTAGAAAACAAATGTACTGTTGTTTAGGGGGAAATGTTTCCTATTACAGAATCACAAAGTTCTCCATAGACAGCCCCAAACTTCTGAAAGAAAGCTTCCAAAATTCACTTATAAACTGTATCTAATTTGTGATGTACTTTCCAGGTGGCAAAAAGCAAAGTAAAGACCACTACATTTCCTTATTAGTTCACTTAACCCTTATGTAGCTACATTCTTATCTGAAATAGTCTGACCTGGGTACAAAGGCAGTCTTTTACCTCGATAAATGTTCAAGACATATTTGTTAAATGAATTAATCTGCATTAGGTTCTTTAGTTTATCTGAAGTTTCTATAAAACTATATCCAGGTGTTGATACAGCAAAACTGACAGAAGTAAGATATTTTAGTTGCCAGTATCATGTCTTGATGCCCAGCTTTGTGTAGGCTCTTACTGCCATGACAACGGTGCTAGCTGATGCTGATTTTTAGAATCTGACTCACAGACACAATAATTCATAGTCCATGACTAAATCAATACTGCATATCCTAGTAGAACACTTAGGACAATACTTTTGGATTATGTAATGATCTATGGTGATATGGACCATGTGTCATGTACACTACCTCTTCCCACTCCTGTGACTAAAGCCACTCATTTTTTCGTTTTTAATTAGCAGAAAACTGCTTTACAATTTTGCGATGGTTTCTGCCATAACAAGGCTAATCAGTCCTTACTATATATCTCTATCTATCTATCTATCTATCTATCTATCTATCTATATCCCCCTTCCCTTTTGAGCCTCCCTCCCCTTCCCCATTCCGCCCTTCTAGGTCATCAGAGAGCACTAGGTTGGGCTCCCTGTATTATTTAGCAACTTCCCACTATCTATCTGCTTTCCACATGATAATGTATATATGTCAATGTTACTTTCTCAATTTATCCCACCCTCACCTTTTCCTACTGTGTCCACAAGTCCATTTTCCACTAGGTTCCTCAGAACCATTTTTCTAGATTCCAAATGTATGTGTTAATATACAATACTTTTCTTTCTCTTTCTGACTGACTTCACTCTGTAGGGTCTAGGTTCATCCAACTCTCCAGAACTGATACAAATTCGTTCCTTTTTATGGCTGAGTAATATTCCATTATATAAACATACAACTTCTTTATTCACTCATCTGTTGGTGGACAGATGAATGGACATCTAGGTTGCTTCCATGTCCTGGCTATTGTAAGTAGTTCTGCAATGAACACTGGGGTAAATGTGTCTTTTAGAATTGTGGCTTTCTCAGAGTATATCGGAGAAGGCAATGGCAACCGATTCCAGTTCTCTTGCCTGGAAAATCCCATGGACGGAGGAGTCTGGTAGGCTGCAGTCCATGGGGTCACAAAGAGTCAGACACAACTGAGTGACTTCACTTTCACTTTTCACTTTCATGCATTGGAGAAGGAAATGGCAACCCACTCCAGTGTTCTTGGCCTGGAGAATCCCAGGGACGGAGGAGCCTGGTAGGCTGCGTCTGTGGGGTCGCACTGAGTCGGACACGACTGAAGAGACTTAGTAGCAGCAGTAGAGTATATGCCCGGTAGTGGGAAATGCTGGGTCATATGATAGATTTATTCCTAGGTTTTTTAAGAAATCTCCATTCTCTTTTCCACAAAGGCTGTTATCAATTTACATTCCCACCAACAATACAGGAGGGTTCCCTTTTTTTACATCCTTTCCAGCAATTACTGTTTGTAGATTTTTTGATGACAGCCATTCTGACTGGTGGTGAGATGATACCTCACTACAGTTTTTATTTGCATTTCTCTAATACTGAAACTCCAATACTTTGGCCACCTCATGCGAAGAGTTGACTTGTTGGAAAAAACCCTAATGCTCGGAACAATTGGGGTCAGGAGGAGAAGGGGACGACAGAGGATGAGATGGCTGGCTGGATGGCATCACCGTCTCGATGGACATGGGTTTGGGTAGACTCCAGGAATTAGTGATGGACAGGGAGGCCTGGTGTGCTGCAAATCATGGGGTCACAAAGAGTCAGACATGACTAACCAACTGAACTGAACTGAAGTGAATACTGAGTGATGCTGAGCATCTTTTCTCCATGTGTTTATCGGCCATTTGCATGTCTTCTTTGGAGAAATGTCTATTTAGGATCTTCTGCCCATTTTTCATCAGGCTGTGTGTTTTTATGATATTGAGCTGTATGAACTAATATATTTTGGTGATTAATCCTGTTAGTTGCTTCATTTGCAATTATTTTCTCCCATTCTGAGGGTTGTCTTTTCATCTTGCTCATAGTTTCCTTTTCTGTGCAAAAACTTTTAATTTTTATTAGATGCTATTTGCTTATTTTTGTTTTTATTTCCACTAATCTAGGAGGTGAAGCAGAGACAATCTTACTGTGATTTATGTCAAAGAGTGTTCTAGTTTTCCCCTAAAAGCTTTATAGTTTCTGGCCTTACATTTAAGTCTTTAATCATTCTGAGTTTATTTTTGTGTATGGTGTTAGGAAGTATTCTAATTTCATTCTTTACATATATATAATAGCTGTCCAGTTTTCCCAACAACACTTATTGAAGAGGTTTTTCTCCACTGTATATTCTTGCCTCCTTTGTCAAAGATAAGGTGCCTACATGTGCGTGGATTTATTTCTGAGTAAAGTCACTCATTTTTAAGAGGAAGTCCGGATTAAAAGTATAACAGTGAAACAATGTTTTTTTTCCCCCCCCGCCCTTTTGCTGTGTGGCATGCTGGATCTTATTAGTTCCCTGACCAGGGTTTGTTCCCATACCTTCTGCAGTGGAAGCTCAGAGTCTTAACCACTGGAAGTCCAAAATAATGTAATTCTTTGCTAACTGGTTCATATGGGTGCTGAACCACTGACCTAGATTTATTTCCTTAAAGGTGAAAGCTAAATAAGCCATAGCTGAAGGATCAGTGAATGATTCCTTCTAGGAATAATCAGTTCTTCATTCAATTTATCTAATTTAAGGTTTCTATGCCAGCATTAATAATAGCATCAGCATACATTTAATGATCCTATATGCCAGAACTTGAGTTACAGGCTTTACTAAATATACTTACAACCTATGAACTATTATTCCCAAGCCATACATAAGGAAAAAGGCATTGAAAATTTAACATTTCACCTGATATACAACAGTAAGTAGCAGCTAAGGAATTTAAATCCAGGCAGTCTGACTCCAGAAACCACCATGCAATGCCGTCTCTCTAGAAATAACTGTTCCTCTCTGGAACTGTGACTTGAGTAGCTCAATGATAAGCTGAAGCCATGCAAAACAAAGAGTATATTTATCTGAATAATAATTCATAGGTGATAAAGGAATATAGCCAGGAAAATGAAAAAACAAACAAAAAAATTCCTAATCACTCAATTTGGTTAGTGGTGCTCAAAATAATGGAGGCAGTCAAAAAAGCTTTTGAGAACTTTTTAAACATATGGATTGTGATAGGGGAAAAAGCAAACAAAATAGGAAAGGGAAAGTTCTTTAGTAAGTGAATATCAAATACAGGCATTCATTCCTCTTGCAGAACATTCCACTTGCCCAAGGTGGTAATAAACTGCAGCAATCTATTGTAATGTTAACTCAATTCCTACAAAGAATGAAAATAGAGACCCCAACAAATCTAGTAGCAAATTGTTATACCATTAGGACCAGTAGTTGAGTGTCCTCCTGTAAGATGGAGTTTATGATAATAACTTGTCAATTACAGTTAAGAATTATTATTCATTGTAACAAAATGAGTAGAAAAAAAATCTAGAGAAAAACTGTGTAACTCCATTCCAGTAAACTAAAGGGGGCATCTGAATGGCCTGGGTGCAAGACTGAAAATACTACAAACAATAAAATCATTCCCCCAGAGATAAAAATCTTTAGGGTGACAGCCTGAAATCCAACTTCAACCTGAGGTTCAACCAGAGAAAAAGTATCAGAGGCAGCATTAAGTCTTATTTAGAGAATCTGTGATTTGTTCTGCAGCAATGAAGCTACCCAGAATTAGAAACTGACTATAAAAGTATTACTTATAAACAAACCCATCACCCCCTTCTTCAGTTCCTAGATACTCAAAGCCCATGGTGGTTACAGGGCTAGAGGACCAGAAGTACCATTTAATATTCCAACAAAGAAATGGCAAAATAAGAAATTTTTATTTCTACATAACACCAATGGACAATAAGGCCCCTGTTTTCTGACCTATCCAGTTTTTCTTGCAGTGTTCTCAGCAGCTGAAATGTCAGGACTTCCTTTGAAAAACAGAAAGGCATCACCATCAGATATAGAGGTAGGTATAACTACTCTGAATATATTTGATAAAGAAAAACTAACTTTCAGACATGACTTTTTAATGATAAATGGGCTTCTGAAAACTAAGCATGGTTCTCTTAACAAAAATTTCAATATTAAATGACTAGCTTAGAGAAAGAACACAGCAAGTTTTCCTTGGATTCTGAATGATCCCCCAGTTTTAACTTTAGAAATTTTTAGTTGACGAAGAATTTAAAATATTTCTGACAAAGCCAACCAACTCTTTCTTAGTTTAAGAAAGAATTTTAAAAATTGTATCTGTCTATAAATATCCCACAACTGCAGCTTTAGAATCACTATATTTTCCATCCATATGTTAACATTTCAAAGATGTATTTAAAGAAACTTTTCTAGATTAGCCTTTACTACTATGAAGATCAGAGGAATTAAATTCTAAATACATTACCCTCCCTTCTCATGGCACTTTTATAAAAACACCCATTACTCACTTTTGCATGTCTGTCAATCTCCTTGCTTTCAAGAATCAGTAAGTAAAGCTATCTACTCCTTCATCAAGTGCCTAACTAGCAAGGCCTCTGAGTAATTCCAATATACTGCTGAGGAACGATCCCTGGGGGAGCACTCATTCATCAGTTCGCAGAACATGTACAAAGGCAAACCAACTTTTTTAAATAACTAAAAGCAGGATTTTTAAAGCTTCTCACATGTCTAGATATCATGATTTACTCAAATCGCACATATATTTATCTAACCAAATTATGTGAACTCATAAAAAAGAAAGCAGAAACCCTTCTTTCGCTCTACTAAAAAAAAGCATGCACCCTAAACTGAGTATGAGGGGTGAACCGACTGTTCAGTTAGTATGAGTTCTGAATGCTTCTAAGTGGAAGCATCTCACTCCATGACCATGATGCCATTGTGTAAGGTTATTCTTCATGCAATATGGTAATAACATACAAAACAGCAACTTCATCAAGTACACAATCAAATTGTTATGAGATCTATTATCAGAGAAAACCTGTGCTCTGATGTGTGTATGTGTATTCTAAACCTGGTATTAAATGAAGGGCTTCCCTGGTAGCTCAGCTGGTAAAGAATCCACTTGCAATGTGGACCCTGGTTCGATTCCTGGGTTGGGAAGATACCCTGGAGAAGGGATAGTCTACCCACTCCAGTATTCCTGGGCGTCCCTGTTGGCTTAGATGGAAAAGAATCTGTCTGCAATGTGGGAGACCTGGGGTCGACCCCTGGGTTGAGAAATCCCTGAGGACATGGTAACTCACTCCAGTATTCTTGCCTGGAGAATTCCCATGGACAGAAGAACATGGAAGGCAGCAGTCCATGGGGGTTGGACACAATGCAGTGACTAAGCACAGCACAATTAAATGAAAATGACAAGGAAATTTCAGTCACTTCAGTCGCTCAGTTGTGTTCGACTCTTTGCGACCCCATGAATCGCAGTACGCCAGGCTTCCCTGTCCCATCACCAGCTCCCGGACTTTACTCAAACCCATGTCCATCGAGTCAGTGATGCCATCCAGCCATCTCATCCTCTGTTGTCCCCTTCTCCTCCTGCCCCCAATCCCTCCCAGTATCAACGTCTTTTCCAAAGAGTAACTCTTTGCATGAGGTGGCCAAAGTACTGGAGTTTCAGCTTCAGCATCAGTCCTTCCAATGAACACCCAGGACTGATCTCCTTTAGGATGGACTGGTTGGATCTCCTTGCAGTCCAAGGGACTCTCAAGAGTCTTTTCCAACATGATAGTTCAAAAGCATCAATTTTTCAGTGCTCGGCTTTCTTCACAGTTCAACATGACCACTGGAAAAACCATAGCTTTGACTAGATGGACCTTTGTTGGCAAAGTAATATCTCTGCTTTAATATGCTATCTAGGTTGGTCATAACTTTCCCTCCAAGGAGTAAACATCTTTTAATTTCACGGCTGCAATCACCATCTGCAGTTATTTTGGAGCCCCAAAAAATAAAGTCTGCACTGTTTCCACTGTTTCCCCATCTATTTCCCATGAAGTGATGGGACCAGATGCCATAATCTTAGTTCTCTGAATGTTGAGCTTTAAGCCAACTTTTTCACTCTCCTCTTTCACTTTCATCAAGAGGCTCTTTAATTCCTCTTCACTTTCTGCCATAAGGGTGGTGTCATCAGCATATCTGAGGTTATTGATATTTCTCCCAGCAATCTTGATTCCAGCTTGTGCTTCTTTCAGCCCAGCGTTTCTCATGATGTACTCTGCATATAAGTTAAATGAGCAGGGTGACAATATACAGCCTTGACATACTCCTTTTCCTTTTTGGAACCAGTCTGTTGTTCCATGTCCAGTTCTAACTGTTGCTTCCTGACCTGCATACAGGTTTCTCAAGAGGCAGATCAGGTGGTCTGGTATTCCAATCTCTTTCAGAATTTCCCACAGTTTATTGTGATCCACACAGTCAAAGGCTTTGGCATAGTCAAAAAAGCAGGAATAGATGTTTTTCTGGAACTCTCTTCTTTTTTTGATGATCCAGAGGATGTTGGCAATTTGATCTCTGGTTCCTCTGCCTCTTCTAAAGCCAGCTTGAACATCTGGAAGTTCACGGTTCAAGTATTGCTGAAGCCTGGGTTGGAGAATTTTGAGCATTACTTTAATAGTGTGTGAGATGAGTACAACCGTGTGGTAATCTGAGTATTCTTTGGCATTGCCTTTCTTTGGGATTGGAATGAAAACCGACCTTCTCCAGTCCTGGGGCCACTGCTGAGTTTTCCAAATTTGCTGGCATATTGAGTGAAGCACTTTCACAGCGTCATCTTTCAGGATTTGAAATAGCTCCACTGGGATGCCATCACCTCCACTAGCTTTGTTTGTAGTGATTCTTTCTAAAGCCCACTAGACTTCACATTCCAGGATGTCTGGCTCTAGCTGAGTGATCACACCATTGTGATTATCTGGGTCGTGAAGGTCTTCTTTGTACAGTTCTTCTGTGTATTCTTGCCACCGCTTCTTAATATCTTCTGCTTCTGTTAGGTCCATACCATTTCTGTCCTTTATCGAACTCATCTTTGCATGAAATGTTCCCTTGGTATCTCTAATTTTCTTGAAGAGATCTCTAGTCTTTCCCATTCTGTTGTTTTCCTCTATTTCTTTGCACTGATCGCTGAGGAAGGCTTTCTTATCTCTCCTTGCTATTCTCTGGAACTCTGCATTCAAATGGGAATATCTTTCCTTTTCTCCTTTGCTTTTGGCTTCTCTTCACAGCTATTTAAAGGCCTCCTCAGGCAACCATTTTGCCTTTTTGCATTTCTTTTCCATGGGGATGGTCTTGATCCCTGTCTCCTGTACAGTGTCTCGAACTTCCATCCATAGTTTGTCAGACACTCTATCAGATCTAGTCCCTTAAATCTATTTCTTACTTCCACTGTATAACCATAAGGGGTTTGATTTAGGTCATACCTGAATGGTCTAGAGGTTTCCCCTACTTTCTTCAATTTAAGTCTGAATTTGGCAATAAATAGTTCATGATCTGAGCCACAGTCAGCTCCTGGTCTTGTTTTTGCTGACTGTATAGAGCTTCTCTATCTTTGGCTGCAAAGAATATAATCAATCTGATTTTGGTGTTTAAACGGTACTAATTCATTAGAATACTTACAGCTAATATACCTAATTAAAAGTAAGAATAACAAGATAGTTATTTCCTTAAGAGTAAAATTACACTGTAATTCAGACATTTAGTCTAATTTGATACTGTTTTACTATATTTTCACCCAGTACAAATTTTTCAGATACTTAAAAAAGACAAGATTAGTTAAGTACATCATGCTAAATTTTCAGATAATGAGCAACCTCGGAGACTGGCTTTCCTTTACTAGTTCACATAAGACCAGTCTTTTTTTTTTTTTTTTTAAATATATATATGCCTCCTCAGAGAGATAGGGAGACGTGCCACTTTGATACTAAGGCTAATAGTGGCAGTAACTGACTTATCACCTCATTGATCATATCTGCCAATTTCATTCATAGTAATAACTAAACTGATTTTCTCTCGTTTGCCTGTCTGCTTCAACTTCTTATGCTTTCAGTGTATACTATTAAATTCTACTATAGATGCCACCAGGTGGGTTTATCAACACTTCTGAGAAGGGATCTTCTTGTCTCTACTCCTTCTGACTTCCCTCTGGCTTTCTTCTTTCCTCTAACCATCTCTCTTTTCTTTTACCTGTCTTCTCATATCATTTTAATCTAGTTATTTACAAAATTAAAGAGGCAAAAATGTGTGAATGAAAGCATGACAATGCATATGTATATGTAAGTATTACTGCCAAATAATATCAAGCACTGTGCTAAGTGCTAGGATACAAGGATGAATAAAACAGTCTTTGCTTTCAAGGAGTTCCCAGTTTGGAAGAAGAAAGAGACGGTATCTGAAAATATTTTAATAAACATTTGTGAGGTCTGAGCCTCAGATGTTTCACATTATAGCCTGCAAATGTTTGATAGTAATATTAGACTCCCTATTAGTTTAAGGGACAAGTTGGCATGGTCCGTGATATTTTGAAAGAAGCCGAAGACAGTCTGGCAACCTCCAAGTTAAGCTTCCTGGGTTGAGTATATTTTAGAAAATGGCAATATACCAGCACAGCTGCAAAGAAGAATAAGCAGTGACAGGCAGGCAGAGAAAAATGAAACAGTGATAATCAGATAACAAAAATATCAATAAGCTTGCCTCCAGTGGCATCATAAGCATCACAGCTAGCTTTCACTGAGTGACTACTATACGCTAGCGAGGGCTGTCACGCATTCTATCAGTTAATTTAAACTATGTATAGAAACCATATTTTCTCCTAGAGAATCTAAATAACTTTCCCAAGGTCAGAATTTATTTAAGGTACAGAATTTATTTAAACTTGGTAATCATGACAGCAGAAGAGTTACTGTTAGCCACTAATTTTTCCCCCCATCTCCAGCACTAAGAAACCTGGCAACAGAATAAGTGCTTAAACAGAGAATAATTTCTATTAGGCCGTCCATTTTCACGATCTCTTGGTCTCGTGAATCCCTTGGATCTCAGAATCCCTTGGTCTCGGGACCTCTTGTATAAAAAACATTTTCTCTTAAAAGACAAAGAAGCCCAAAAGGCTTCTGTTTATGTGGGAAATCAGTCCGTTCAGTTGCTCGCTCGGTTGTGTCTGACTCTTTGTACCCCCATGGACTGCCGCCCTCCAGCTTCCTCTGTCCATGGAATTTCCCAGGCAAGAATACTGGATCTGGTTTCCATTTTCTACTTCAGGGGATTTTCCCGACCCAGGGATCAAATCCGCGTCTCCTGCACTGCAGGCAGATTTTTCACCACTGAGGCACCGGCAAAGTGGGACATATTCACTGATAATTACCATATGAGAAATTAAACCTAAGGAATTTTAAAACACAAGAACTGTCAGAGCTGACATCATCATATAACATGTAGCATTTAGAAACTCCACATCAAACAAAGGAAAGAATAATATTGTAATGGCAAAGTTTTAGTAGTATCAAGAAAATAGTTTTAACCTTTCAACACTCTACAGGAGTCCCAGGGACACCGAGAGGTCCCTAAAAAGCAATAAGTATACTACTGGATGCAACCACTTACTGCATTTTAAAATAAACCATGAGTCCCTCACTACCACTACCTTTTCAGAATCCGGAAACCTTGGTTGAAAATAATTTATTTAAGAGAGAGACTTATTTCAGAGATGAGGAAAGATTCAGGAAAGATCAAGGGGCAGGCCTAAGATCACACAGTTAGTAGCAGATATCTAATCTTATTATACTAACAGAACATTATTTTTGGTTTCTGATTACAAAGTATCGCTAGACAAATATTTTGGGAGATAGCTGGTAGTAAGGAAAGCAATTATATAGTAGTGAATAGAGTACTAAAATTCCAAAGATCTCTTGAATAAGCCAGTATTTTCAGTGTTGTGCAGAAAAAGCTAACAGGGCTGGTTTCACTTCTCCATTCATTTATAATGTGCTGCTCACAGGGCTCCTATTGATGAACCAAATTCATGGTCCCTATCAGATTAGCCTAATTAAAAAACTATATTTTCACTTACACTTTCAGACAAGACAGAGTTCAGATTAACAGAGACCAGATTAACCCTCGCACTTAATACCAAAAAAAAAACAAAACCTAAATGAAATATGTTAAGCAATACTTTTGAGACACTGGACGTGGGCAGTAAAGGACTGTAACCCCTGAGACAGAGGAAACAAGGTGGATCCTAGTATTACTGGGAGAGAAGAGAAGGGCAGGAAACAGGGAGAGGAGAGGAAAAGAAAGAAGAGACCGTAACTTAGAACTCTATACAGTTTGTAAAAAAATATTAAGAATATTTCTTGTTTCACATGAACAAGAAAAACTTATCAGCACCAGAACTACACGATGGGGAATGTTAAAGGAAAGTTCTTCAATCAAAAGGGAAATAATACCAGTTTAGATAAA